>NC_056433.1:3489972-3514972 GCF_018296145.1 Oncorhynchus tshawytscha | reverse complement strand
CTGTCTGCCACTCTGCACCTCCTGGACTCTGTACCTGTCTGCCACTCTGCACCTCCTGGACTCTGTACCTGTCTGCCACTCTGCACCTCCTGGACTCTGTACCTGTCTGCCACTCTGCACCTCCTGGGCTCTGTACCTGTCTGCCACTCTGCACCTCCTGGACTCTGCACCTCCTGGACTCAGATCTGGTTTTGACCTTTTTACCACGACCGTTCTCTTTCCTCCTCCTTTTGGTTTATTAAACATTGTAAGACTCCAACCACATGTAACCATGTGTATATGTGACCAATAACATCTGCTAACCATGTGTATATGTGACCAATAACATCTGCTAACCATGTGACCAATAACATCTGCAACCATGTGACCAATAACATCTGCTAACCATGTGACCAATAACATCTGCTAACCATGTGTATGTGACCAATAACATCTACTAACCATGTGTATATGACCAATAACATCTGCTAACCATGTATATGTGACCAATAACATTTGATTTGATTTGAAAGTACATCCTGAGTAAAAGTCAGAGTATTTGGTTTGAAATATACTTAAGTATCAAAAGTAAATATATTTGATGAAATATACTTAAAACACTAGAAATATTTTCAGAGATGTGGGATAATTACCTTTCAATCTGTACAGTTGTGGCCAAAAGTTTTGAGAATGACACAAATATTAATTTTCACAAAGTCTGCTGCCTCAGTTTGTATGATGGCAATTTTCATATACTCCAGAATGTTATGAAGAGTGATCAGATGAATTGCAATTAATTGCAAAGTCCCTCTTTGCCATGCAAATGAACTGAATCCTCCAAAACATTTCCACTGCATTTCAGCCCTGCCACAAAGGACCAGCTGACATCATGTCAGTGATTCTCTCGCTAACACAGGTGTGAGTGTTGACGAGGACAAAGATGGAGATCACTCTGTCATGCTGATTTAGTTCGAATAACAGACTGGGAGCTTCAAAAGGAGGGTGGTGCTTGGAATCATTGTTCTTCCCCTGTCAACCATGGTTACCTGCAAGGAAACACGTGCGGTCATCATTGCTTTGCACAAAAAGGGCTTCACAGGCAAGGATATTGATGCCAGTAAGATTGCACCTAAATCAACCATTTATCGGATCATCAAGAACTTCAAGGAGAGCGGTTCAATTGTTGTGAAGAAGGCTTCAGGGCGCCCAAGAAAGTCCAACAAGCGCCAGGACCATCTCCTAAGGTTGATTCAGCTGCAGAATCGGGGCACCACCAGTACAGAGTTTGCTCAGGAATGGCAGCAGGCAGGTGTGAGGGCATCTGCACACACAGTGAGGCAAAGACTTTTGGAGGATGGCCTGGTGTCAAGAAGGGCAGCAAAGAAGTCACTTCTCTCCAGGAAAAACATCAGGGACAGACTGATACTCTGCAAAAGGTACAGGGATTGGACTACTGAGGACTGGGGTAAAGTCATTTTCTCTGATGAATCCCCTTTCCGATTGTTTGGGTCATCTGGAAAAAACTTGTCCGGAGAAGACAAGGTGAGCACTACTGTCAGTCCTGTGTCATGCCAACAGTAAATCATCCTGAGACCATTCACGTGTGGGGTTGCTTCTCAGGCAAGGGAGTGGGCTCACTCACAATTTTGCCTAAGAACACAGCCATGAATAAAGAATGGTACCAACACATCCTCCGAGAGCAACTTCTCCCGACCATCCAGGAACAGTTTGGTGACGAACAATGCCTTTTCCAGCATGATGGAGCACCTTGCCATAAGGCAAAGTGATAACTAAGTGGCTCGGGGAACAAAACATCGATATTTTGGGTCCATGGCCAGGAAACTCCCCAGACCTTAATCCCATTGAGAACTTGTGGTCAATCCTCAAGAGGCGGGTGGACAAACAAAACCCCACACATTCTGACAAACTCCAAGCATTGATTATGCAAGAATGGGCTGCCATCAGTCAGGATGTGGCCCAGATGTTCATTGACAGCATGCCAGGTCGGATTGCAGAGGTCTTGAAAAAGAAGGGTCAATACTGCAAATATTGACTCTTTGCATCAACTTCATGTAATTGTCAATAAAAGCCTTTGACACTTATGTAATGCTTGTAATTATACTTCAGTATTCCATAGTAACATCTGACAAAAATATCTAAAGACACTGAAGGAGCAGACTTTGTGGAAATTAATATGTGTGTCTTTCTCAAAACTTTTGGGCATGACTAGTATCGTATAGCTTTGGAATCCTGATGTTACGTACTTTTGAGGAAAATAGGCCACATTTCTTGACATATGCACCGACTTTGAGAAGGGATTGCGTGATGATTAGCTTAGCAAGCGCGTGACGCAGCATGACAACGTGAACAGGATTGATTGACAGTCTGCTCGGTGGGGCAGTTATACATTCCTTTCATCCATTAGATTTCTATCTCCTTCCTATAATATCTCTGGCAACGGCACCATGCAATGCATCCTGGACTAAAGAGGTAGACCAATAGGAACAATGTGCTAGACCCTCCATTAAATTACACATTTCTCAAGGTGGCTCATCCGAGAGAAGTCACCCTCCTGAGTTATGACATCGGCCAGTATTGAAATCTGATATGTATCATAGACGGTTTTCGTGATTTAAAACTGCATATTCCTGTTAACTTCCAGTGTACTGAGAGAGACTTTACCACAGTACTACTGAGAGAGACTTTACCACAGTACTACGTCATACTGAGAGAGACTTTACCACAGTACTACGTCATACTGAGAGAGACTTTACCACAGTACTACGTCATACTGAGAGAGACTTTACCACAGTACTACATCATACTGAGAGAGAGACTTTACCACAGTACTATTGAGAGAGACTTTACCACAGTACTACGTCATACTGAGAGAGAGACTTTACCACAGTACTACTGAGAGAGACTTTACCACAGTACTACTGGGAGATACTTTACCACAGTACTACTGAGAGAGACTTTACCACAGTACTATGTCATGCTGAGAGAGACTTTACCACAGTACTACGTCATACTGAGAGAGACTTTACCACAGTACTACGTCATACTGAGATAGACTTTACTACAGTACTACGTCCTACTGAGAGAGACTTTACCACAGTACTACTGAGAGAGACTTTACCACAGTACTACGTCCTACTGAGAGAGACTTTACCACAGTACTACGTCATACTGAGAGACTTTACCACAGTACTACGTCGTACTGAGAGAGACTTTACCACAGTACTACGTCATACTGAGAGAGACTTTACCACAGTACTACGTCATACTGAGAGAGACTTTACCACAGTACTACGTCCTACTGAGATATACTTTACCACAGTACTACTGAGAGAGACTTTAGCACAGTACTACGTCATACTGAGGGAGACTTTACCACAGTACTACTGAGAGAGACTTTACCACAGTACTACGTCATACTGAGAGAGACTTTACCACAGTACTACTGAGAGAGACTTTACCACAGTACTACTGGGAGAGACTTTACCACAGTACTACATCATACTGAGACTTTACCACAGTACTACATCATACTGAGAGAGAGACTTTTCCACAGTACTACGTCGTACTGAGAGAGACTTTACCACAGTACTACGTCCTACTGAGAGAGACTTTACCACAGTACTACATCATACTGAGGGAGACTTTACCACAGTACTACTGAGAGAGACTTTACCACAGTACTACTGGGAGAGAGACTTTACCACAGTACTACGTCATACTGAGAGAGAGACTTTACCACATTACTAGGTCATACTGAGAGAGACTTTACCACAGTACTACATCATACTGAGAGAGACTTTACCACAGTACTACTGAGAGAGACTTTACCACAGTACTACGTCATATTGAGAGAGACTTTACCACAGTACTACATCATACTGAGAGAGACTTTACCACAGTACTACATCATACTGAGAGACTTTACCACAGTACTACGTCATACTGAGAGAGACTTTACCACAGTACTACGTCATACTGAGAGAGATTTTACCACAGTACTACTGAGAGAGACTTTACCACAGTACTACGTCATACTGAGAGAGACTTTACCACAGTACTACATCATACTGAGAGACTTTACCACAGTACTACATCACACTGAGAGAGACTTTACCACAGTACTACGTCATACTGAGAGAGCCTTTACCACAGTACTACTGAGAGAGACTTTACCACAGTACTACATCATACTGAGAGAGACTTTACCACAGTAATACGTCATACTGAGAGAGACTTTACCACAGTACTACATCATACTGAGAGAGAGACTTTACCACAGTACTATTGAGAGAGACTCTACCACAGTACTACGTCATACTGAGAGAGACTTTACCACAGTACTACGTCATACTGAGAGAGACTTTACCACAGTACTACTGATAGAGACTTTACCACAGTACTACGTCATACTGAGAGAGACTTTACCACAGTACTACGTCATACTGAGAGACTTTACCACAGTACTACGTCGTACTGAGAGAGACTTTACCACAGTACTACTGAGAGAGACTTTAGCACAGTACTACGTCATACTGAGGGAGACTTTACCACAGTACTACTGAGAGAGACTTTACCACAGTACTACGTCATACTGAGAGAGACTTTACCACAGTACTACTGAGAGAGACTTTACCACAGTACTACTGGGAGAGACTTTACCACAGTACTACTGAGAGAGACTTTACCACAGTACTACTGGGAGAGACTTTACCACAGTACTACTGAGAGAGACTTTACCACAGTACTACGTCATACTGAGAGAGACTACCACAGTACTACATCATACTGAGACTTTACCACAGTACTTTTTTGTCATACTGAGAGAGACTTTACCACAGTACTACGTCATACTGAGAGACTTTACCACAGTACTACGTCATACTGAGAGAGACTTTACCACAGTACTACATCATACTGAGACTTTACCACAGTACTACGTCATACTGAGAGAGACTTTACCACAGTACTACGTCATACTGAGAGAGACTTTACCACAGTACTACATCATACTGAGAGACTTTACCACAGTACTACGTCATACTGAGAGACTTTACCACAGTACTACTGAGAGAGACTACGTCATACTGAGAGAGACTACGTCATACTGAGAGAGACTTTATCATGGTACTACGTCATACCGGGCGGATTTCTGCCTGCTTGAACTTCAATAACTCAGACACACAATGAAAACAGGACATGACCCCGGGGGATTGATAGAACCTCACTCAGAGAAGCATAAAAAACTAAATGGGTGTACCGTTAACTATCAAAAGGAAAAGTATAAAATCATTTCAAATTCCTTACTTAAAAATAAAAAAAAGCTACGTTAAAGTAACTTTTTGGGTGACCCAACCAAATTCACATAGAAATACGAGTTATAGATCTGTCAATCTCATTTAAAGCAAATCTACTGTTTTATATATGTGCTATTTCTATGCTTCCCGTTCTTCCGTTTCGTCTTTTTTGTGTTTATGATGGTACAGCGGTTTAGATGGTACAATCATTCTCTACACTACTGATTTTGCAACCAGGAAATGGCGGTGCGATTTCTGCACAGTGCATCTGTAAGCAAACCAGACAGCATAATGTTTTGAATTTACAAATAGCCAGGGGCACTCAAACACTCAGACATCATTTACAAACAAAACATTTGTGTTTTGTGAGTCCTCAGATCAGAGGCAGTAGGGATGACCAGGGATGTTCTCTGTTTTGTGAGTCCTCCAGATCAGAGGCAGTAGGGATGACCAGGGATGTTCTCTGTTTAGTGAGTCCTCCAGATCAGAGGCAATAGAGATGACCAGGGATGTTCTCTGTTTAGTGAGTCCTCCAGATCAGAGGCAGTAGGGATGACCAGGGATGTTCTCTGTTTAGTGAGTCCTCCAGATCAGAGGCAGTAGGGAGGACCAGGGATGTTCTCTGTTTAGTGAGTCCACCAGATCAGAGGCAGTAGTGATGACCAGGGATGTTCTCTGTTTAGTGAGTCCTCCAGATCAGAGGCAGTAGGGATGACCAGGGATGTTCTCTGTTTAGTGAGTCCTCCAGATCAGAGGCAGTAGGGATGACCAGGGATGTTCTCTGTTTAGTGAGTCCTCAGATCAGAGGCAGTAGGGATGACCAGGGATGTTCTCTGTTTAGTGAGTCCTCCAGATCAGAGGCAGTAGGGATGACCAGGGATGTTCTCTGTTTAGTGAGTCCTCCAGATCAGAGGCAGTAGGGGTGACCAGGGATGTTCTCTGTTTAGTGAGTCCTCCAGATCAGAGGCAGTAGGGATGACCAGGGATGTTCTCTGTTTAGTGTTTCCTCCAGACCAGAGGCAGTAGAGATGACCAGGGATGTTCTCTGTTTAGTGAGTCCTCCAGATCAGAGGCAGTAGGGATGACCAGGGATGTTCTCTGTTTAGTGAGTCCACCAGATCAGAGGCAGTAGAGATGACCAGGGATGTTCTCTGTTTAGTGAGTCCTCCAGATCAGAGGCAGTAGGGATGACCAGGGATGTTCTCTGTTTAGTGAGTCCTCCAGATCAGAGGCAGTAGGGGTGACCAGGGATGTTCTCTGTTTAGTGAGTCCTCCAGATCAGAGGCAGTAGGGATGACCAGGGATGTTCTCTGTTTAGTGAGTCCTCCAGATCAGAGGCAGTAGGGATGACCAGGGATGTTCTCTGTTTAGTGAGTCCACCAGATCAGAGGCAGTAGAGATGACCAGGGATGTTCTCTGTTTAGTGAGTCCTCCAGATCAGAGGCAGTAGGGATGACCAGGGATGTTCTCTGTTTAGTGAGTCCACCAGATCAGAGGCAGTAGTGATGACCAGGGATGTTCTCTGTTCAGTGTGTAAATTGGACCAATTTCCTGTCCTGCTAAAGATTCAAAATGTAACGAATACTTTTGGTTGTCAGGGAAAATGAATGTAGTAAAGTAAAAATTTAAATATCCCCCAAAAACGTATCTCAGAGACAGGCCTAGTTAACAGGCCTAGGGTAAAGGTGGAAGAGAAGATACTAACTTACTAACTGAATCCTCTTCATTACTCTGTGTTGACGCTGTACTGCCCTGTCCTCCTCTGTGTGGGTGCTGTACTGCCCTGTCCTCCTCTGTGTGGGCGCTGTACTGCCCTGTGGGTTCTTTACTGCCCTGTCCTCCTCTGTGTGGGTTCTGTACTGCCCTGTCCTCCTCTGTGTGGGCGCTGTACTGCCCTGTCCTCCTCTGTGTGGGTTCTGTACTGCCCTGTCCTCCTCTGTGTGGGTTCTGTACTGCACAGTCCTCCTCTGTGTTGATGCTGTACTGCCCTGTCCTCCTCTGTGTTGACGCTGTACTGCCCTGTCCTCCTCTGTGTGGGTTCTGTACTGCCCTGTCCTCCTCTGTGTGGGTTCTGTACTGCCCTGTCCTCCTCTGTGTGGGTTCTGTACTGCCCTGTCCTCCTCTGTGTGGGTTCTGTACTGCCCTGTCCTCCTCTGTGTGGGCGCTGTACTGCCCTGTCCTCCTCTGTGTGGGTTCTGTACTGCCCTGTCCTCCTCTGTGGGTTCTGTACTGCCCTGTCCTCCTCTGTGTGGGTTCTGTACTGCCCTGTCCTCCTCTGTGTGGGTTCTGTACTGCCCTGTTCTCCTCTGTGTGGGCGCTGTACTGCCCTGTCCTCCTCTGTGTGGGTTCTGTACTGCCCTGTCATCCTCTGTGTGGGTTCTGTACTGCCCTGTTCTCCTCTGTGTGGGCACTGTACTGCCCTGTCCTCTTCTGTGTGGGTTCTGTACTGCCCTGTCCTCCTCTGTGTGGGTTCTGTACTGCCCTGTCCTCCTCTGTGTGGACGCTGTACTGCCCTGTCCTCCTCTGTGTGGGTTCTGTACTGTCCTGTCCTCCTCTGTGGGTTCTGTACTGCCCTGTCCTCCTCTGTGTGGGTTCTGTACTGCCCTGTCCTCCTCTGTGTGGGTTCTGTACTGCCCTGTCCTCCTCTGTGTGGGTTCTGTACTGCCCTGTCCTCCTCTGTGTGGGTTCTGTACTGCCCTGTGCTTCAGAGGAAGATAAACAGTAAGTAACAGCATAATTTAAGTGACCAAAAATCAAGCAAACATTTTAAGATCAACTCTCTCTCAATTCAATTCAATTCAATTCAAGGGCTTTATTGGCATGGGAAACGTGTTAACATTGCCAAAGCAAGTGAGGTAGACAACATACAAAGTGAATATATAAAGTGAAAAACAACTAAAATTAACAGTAAACATTACACATACAGAAGTTTCAAAACAGTAAAGACATTACAAATGTCATATTATATATATATACAGTGTTTTAGCAATGTACAAATGGTTAAAGGACACAAGATAAAATAAATAAGCATAAATATGGGTTGTATTTACAATGGTGTTTGTTCTTCACTGGTTGCCCTTTTCTCGTGGCAACAGGTCACAAATCTTGCTGCTGTGATGTCACACTGTGGAATTTCACCCAGTAGATATGGGAGTTTATCAAAATTGGATTTGTTTTCGAATTCTTTGTGGATCTGTGTAATCTGAGGGAATTATGTCTCTCTAATATGGTCATACATTGGGCAGGAGGTTAGGAAGTGCAGCTCAGTTTCCACCTCATTTTGTGGGCAGTGAGCACATAGCCTGTCTTCTCTTGAGAGCCATGTCTGCCTACGGCTTCCTTTCTCAATAGCAAGGCTATGCTCACTGAGTCTGTACATAGTCAAAGCTTTCCATAATTTTGGGTCAGTCACAGTGGTCAGGTATTCTGCCGCTGTGTACTCTCTGTGTAGGGCCAAATAGCATTCTAGTTTGCTCTGTTTTTTTGTTAATTCTTTCCAATGTGTTAAGTAATTATCTTTTTGTTTTCTCATGATTTGGTTGGGTCTAATTGTGCTGCTGTCCTGGGGCTCTGTAGGGTGTGTTTGTGTTTGTGAACAGAGCCCCAGGACCAGCTTGCTTAGGGGACTCTTCTCCAGGTTCATCTCTCTGTAGGTGATGGCTTTGTTATGGAAGGTTTGTGAATCGCTTCTTTTTAGGTGGTTATAGAATTTATCGGCTCTTTTCTGGATTATGATAATTAGTGGGTATCGGCCTAATTCTGCTCTGCATGCATTATTTGGTGTTCTACGTTGTACACGGAGGATATTTTTGCAGAATTCTGCGTGCAGAGTCTCAATTTGGTGTTTGTCCCATTTTGTGAAGTCTTGGTTGGTGAGCAGACCCCAGACCTCACAACCATAAAGGGCAATGGGCTCTATGACTGATTCAAGTATTTTTAGCCAAATCCTAATTGGTATGTTGAAATTTATGTTTCTTTTGATGGCATAGAATGCCCTTCTTGCCTTGTCTCTCAGATCGTTCACAGCTTTGTGGAAGTTACCTGTGGTGCTGATGTTTAGGCCAAGGTATGTATAGTTTTTGTGTGCTCTAGGGCAACAGTGTCTAGATGGAATTTGTATTTGTGGTCCTGGTGACTGGACCTTTTTGGAACACCATTATTTTGGTCTTACTGAGGTTTACTGTCAGGGCCCAGGTCTGACAGAATCTGTGCATAAGATCTAGGTGCTGCTGTAGGCCCTCCTTGGTTGGTGACAGAAGCACCAGATCATCAGCAAACAGCAGACATTTGACTTCGGATTCTAGTAGGGTGAGGCCGGGTGCTGCAGACTTTTCTAGTGCCCGCGCCAATTCGTTGATATATATGTTGAAGAGGGTGGGGCTTAAGCTGCATCCCTGTCTAACCCCACGACCCTGTGTGAAGAAATGTGTGTGTTTTTTGCCAATTTTAACCGCACACTTGTTGTTTGTGTACATGGATTTTATAATGTCGTATGTTTTACCCCCAACACCACTTTCCATCAGTTTGTATAGCAGACCCTCATGCCAAATTTTTTTGAAATCAACAAAGCATGAGAAGACTTTGCCTTTGTTTTGGTTTGTTTGGTTGTCAATTAGGGTGTGCAGGGTGAATACATGGTCTGTTGTACGGTAATTTGGTAAAAAGCCAATTTGACATTTGCTCAGTACATTGTTTTCATTGAGGAAGTGTACGAGTCTGCTGTTAATGATAATGCAGAGGATTTTCCCAAGGTTACTGTCTCTCTCTCACGTTTCCTTCTTTGTATGTCACTCAGACACACACTCAGACACACACTCAGACACACACTCAGACACACACTAAGACACACACTCAGACACACACTCAGACACACACTCAGACACACACTCAGACACACACTCAGACACACACTCAGACACACACTCAGACACACACTAAGACACACACTAAGACACACACTCAGACACACACTAAGACACACACTCAGACACACACTAAGACACACACTCAGACACACACTCAGACACACACTCAGACACATACTCAGACACACACTAAGACACACACTCAGACACACACTCAGACACACACTCAGACACACACTCAGACACACACTAAGACACACACTCAGACACACACTAAGACACACACTAAGACACACACTCAGACACACACTAAGACACACACTCAGACACACACTCAGACACACACTCAGACACACACTCAGACACACACTAAGACACACACTCAGACACACACTAAGACACACACTAAGACACACACTCAGACACACACTAAGACACACACTAAGACACACACTCAGACACACACTCAGACACACACTCAGACACACACTCAGACACACACTAAGACACACACTAAGACACACACTCAGACACACACTAAGACACACACTAAGACACACACTCAGACACACACTCAGACACACACTCAGACACACACTCAGACACACACTAAGACACACACTCAGACACACACTAAGACACACACTAAGACACACACTCAGACACACACTAAGACACACACTAAGACACACACTCAGACACACACTCAGACACACACTCAGACACACACTCAGACACACACTAAGACACACACTAAGACACACACTCAGACACACACTAAGACACACACTAAGACACACACTCAGACACACACTCAGACACACACTCAGACACACACTCAGACACACACTAAGACACACACTAAGACACACACTCAGACACACACTCAGACACACACTAAGACACACACTCAGACACACACTAAGACACACACTCAGACACACACTAAGACACACACTAAGACACACACTCAGACACACACTCAGACACACACTAAGACACACACTCAGACACACACTCAGACACACACTAAGACACACACTAAGACACACACTCAGACACACACTCAGACACACACTAAGACACACACTGAGACACACACTAAGACACATACTCAGACACACACTCAGACACACACTAAGACACACACTAAGACACACACTCAGACACACACTCAGACACACACTCTCTCACGATTGGCCTCCTCCCAATCAAAACAGTCAAATAACTTGTTAATGATTCAGTGCTGTTGTTTTGCTCTTCCTTGGTTACCAGATTGTCTCTTCCTTGGTTACCAGATTGTCTCAGCACCAGGCTGAAATATCAACCTGCTCACTAGAAATAGACTTCGATTTCAGACGTTTGAAAAAGTCCCAAGAAAGTTGATCTATGCCTTCCTCTGGGAGAAATAAAATTAGCTAGCACTGGACATGACCTCATGATCAGAGCAGAAGACCGCTGTTCAGACCGCTGTTCAGACCGCTGTTCAGACCGCTGTTCAGACCTCTGTTCAGACTGCTGTTCAGACCTCTGTTCAGACCGCTGCTCAGACCGCTGTTCAGACTGCTGCTCAGACCGTTGTTCAGACTGCTGCTCAGACCGCCGTTCAGACTGCTGCTCAGACCGTTGTTCAGACTGCTGCTCAGACTGCTGTTCAGACCGCTGTTCAGACCGCTGTTCAGACTGCTGTTCAGACCGCTGTTCAGACTGCTGTTCAGACCGCTGTTCAGACCGCTGTTCAGACTGCTGTTCAGACCGCTGTTCAGACTGCTGTTCAGACCGCTGTTCAGACCGCTGTTCAGACTGCTGTTCAGACCGCTGTTCAGACTGCTGTTCAGACCGCTGTTCAGACTGCTGTTCAGACTGCTGTTTAGACCGCTGTTCAGACTGCTGTTCAGACTGCTGTTCAGACCGCTGTTCAGACTGCTGTTCAGACCACTGTTTAGACTGCTGTTCAGACTGCTGTTCAGACCGCTGTTCAGACTGCTGCTCAGACCGCTGTTCAGACCGCTGTTCAGACTGCTGTTCAGACCGCTGTTCAGACTGCTGTTTAGACCGCTGCTCAGACCGCTGTTCAGACTGCTGTTCAGACTGCTGCTCAGACCGTTGTTCAGTCCGCTGTTCAGACCGCTGTTCAGACCGCTGTTCAGACCGTTGTTCAGACCGCTGTTCAGACCGCTGTTCAGACTGCTGCTCAGACCGCTGTTCAGACCGCTGTCCAGACTGCTGCTCAGACTGCTGCTCAGACCGCTGTCCAGACTGCTGCTCAGACTGCTGCTCAGACACCTGTTCAGACTGCTGCACATCCGCAGGTCACAATGCTCTAGCACGCCATGAGAATACTTGATGATAGTAGATGGTATTAGGTTGGTTGGTTTGCAGAACCTTCCGCAAACCATAGTCCTAAACTTAAACACTCAGAATGAATGACCAAACTGTTAACCTTAGAGAATGAATGACCAATCTGTTAACCTTAGAGAATGAATTACCAAACTGTTAACCTTAGAGAATGAATGCATCAAACTAGACGTTTATCCACTACATGTCAAATTTTGAAGGGGAACTATGAGATCTTGTTGAGGCTGAAATACATTATGTTATAAATACAGCCCTGTAAATCACATCCACTCTGCACTAAAAGCCCTTTTCAGATGTTCAGAGATGTTTACTATAAAGACAGAGATTTAGAGCAGGTTATAGCCATGTCAAAACACTAGTGACCATGACTGTTACTAGTGTGTGAGTGTGTGTGTGTGTGGGGGGCCAGAAGTACCCACAAGAATAGTAACCCCAAAACATTTGACCAACTGGGGACATTTTATTGGTCCCCCATGAAACTGTCTCTCATGAGGACCGCCACAGGAAAGGAAGACCCAGAGTTACCTCTGCTGCAGAGGATACGTTCATTAGAGTTAACTGGCTCTCATGAGGACCGCCACAGGAAAGGAAGACCCAGAGTTACCTCTGCTGCAGAGGATACGTTCATTAGAGTTACCAGCCTCAGAAATTACAGCCCAAATAAATGCTTTTGAGTTCAAGTAACAGACACTATCTCAATATTATTTGATCAGAGGAGACTGTGTGAATCAAGCCGTCATGGTCGAATTGCTGCAAAGAAACCACTACTAAAGGACACCAATAAGAAGAGACTTGCTTGGGCCATTAGAACAGAGGAAATTTGTCCTTTGATCTGATGAGTCCAAATGTGATTTTTTTGGTTCCAACCACCCTGTCTTTGTGAGACGTGATGTGGGTGAACGGATGATCTCTGCGTGTCTTTTTCCCACCATAAAGCATGGAGGAGGAGGAGGAGGATGTGTTATTGTGTGGGGTGCTTTACTGGTTGCACTGTCAGTGATTTATTTAGAATTCAAGGCACACTTAACCAGCATAGCTACCACATCATTCTGCAGCGATACGCCATCCCATCTGGTTTGGGCTTAGTGGGACTATCAACTGTTTTTCTACAGGACGGCTACCCAACACACCTCCAGGCTGTGTAAGGGCTATTTGACCAAGAAGGAGAGATGAGTTCTGCATCAGATGACCTGGCCTCCACAATACCTCGACCTCAACCCAATTGAGACGGTTTGGGAGGAGTTGGGGACTGCAGAGTGAAGGAAAAGCAGCCAACATGTGCTCAGCATATGTGGGAAGTCCTTCAAGACGGTTGGAAAAGCATTCCAGGTGAAGCTGGTTGAGAGAATGCCAAGAGTGTGCAAAACTGTCATCAGGGGGCGTGGCTACATTTGAAGAATCTCAAATATAAAACGTATTTGGATTTGTTGAGACTTTTTTTGGTTACTACATGGTTCCATGTGTTATTTCATAGGTTCTGATGTCCACAATGTAGAAAATAGAGAAGAGAGGAGAGGACAGTATCCAGAGGAGAGGACAGTATGTTTGAGCAGTTGTTGACTGGTACTGTGTGTGTATGTGTGAAGCCAGCCAGAGGAGAGGACAGTATGTTTGAGCAGTTGTTGACTGGTACTGTGTGTGTATGTGTGAAGCCAGCCAGAGGAGAGGACAGTATGTTTGAGCAGTTGTTGACTGGTACTGTGTGTGTATGTGTGAAGCCAGCCAGAGGAGAGGACAGTATGTTTGAGCAGTTGTTGACTGGTACTGTGTGTGTATGTGTGAAGCCAGCCAGAGGAGAGGACAGTATGTTTGAGCAGTTGTTGACTGGTACTGTGTGTGTATGTGTGAAGCCAGCCAGAGGAGAGGACAGTATGTTTGAGCAGTTGTTGACTGGTACACCCTATTCCCTATGTAGTGCACTACTTTAGACCAGGGCCCTATGGGGAATGGCACCCTATTCCCTATGTAGTGCACTACTTTAGATCAGAGCCCTATGGGGAATGGCACCCTATTCCCTATGTAGTGCACTACTTTAGATCAGAGCCCTATGGGGAATGGCACCCTATTCCCTATGTAGTGCACTACTTTAGATCAGAGCCCTATGGGGAATGGCACCCTATTCCCTATGTAGTGCATTACTTTAGACCAGGGCCCTATGGGGAATGGCACCCTATTCCCTATGTAGTGCACTACTTTAGATCAGAGCCCTATGGGGAATGGCACCCTATTCCCTATGTAGTGCACTACTTTAGACCAGGG
Source organism: Oncorhynchus tshawytscha (assembly GCF_018296145.1). Classification (NCBI taxonomy): domain Eukaryota; kingdom Metazoa; phylum Chordata; class Actinopteri; order Salmoniformes; family Salmonidae; genus Oncorhynchus; species Oncorhynchus tshawytscha. The sequence continues at coordinate 3,500,196 of NC_056433.1, read as the reverse complement.
CCCTATGGGGAATGGCACCCTATTCCCTATGTAGTGCACTACTTTAGATCAGAGCCCTATGGGGAATGGCACCCTATTCCCTATGTAGTGCACTACTTTAGACCAGGGCCCTATGGGGAATGGCACCCTATTCCCTATGTAGTGCACTACTTTAGACCAGGGCCCTATGGGGAATGGCACCCTATTCCCTATGTAGTGCACTACTTTAGACCAGGGCCCTATGGGGAATGGTACACCCTATTCCCTATGTAGTGCACTACTTTAGACCAGGGCCCTATGGGGAATGGCACCCTATTCCCTATGTAGTGCACTACTTTAGATCAGAGCCCTATGGGGAATGGCACCCTATTCCCTATGTAGTGCACTACTTTAGATCAGTGCCCTATGGGGAATGGCACCCTATTCCCTATGTAGTGCACTACTTTAGATCAGAGTCCTATGGGGAATGGCACCCTATTCCCTATGTAGTGCACTACTTTTGATCAGGGCCCATAGCACTCTTGTCCAAAAAAAATCTAGGGTCTAGGGTGCAATTTGGGACACAGTACACCGCTTCATATTGCCTTGCTGAAGCGGTAGGAGAGAGGTCCTGTGTCCGTGGAAATCCAGGGCTTGAGAGGTTCGTTGTTTTCCCAGAAATGTTTGGGTTTATATTGGGCGTTCCCTTCCGTTTTGAAGCATCTGCTTGGCATTCTTATGACAGACAGAGAAAACGCCCAGGACAGGTTCTCTAAGCTCTTAGAACTCCTTAGAACACTCCTCGAGATGCTTTCACCCAATCGTGTTGTTGATCTACTACAACACAATGACCAAATGACATGTTATATTAGGGGATTGTATGTTTTATTACACAATGACGAAATTACATGTTATATCAGGGTTATGTCTTGTTATAACACAATGAAGAGATGCCATGTCTATAATTTAGCCCAAACAACTACCTCTTTCCCTACTGTATTTAATTTATTTATTTATTTTGCTCCTTTGCACTCCATTATTTATATCTCTACTTTGCACATTCTTCCACTGCAAATCTACCATTCCAGTGTTTTACTTGCTATATTGTATTTACTTTGCCACCATGGCCTTTTTTGCCTTTACCTCCCTTCTCACCTCATTTGCTCACATCGTATATAGACTTGTTTATACTGTATTATTGACTGTATGTTTGTTTTATTCCATGTGTAACTCTGTGTTGTTGTATGTGTCGAACTGCTTTGCTTTATCTTGGCCAGGTCGCAGTTGTAAATGAGAACTTGTTCTCAACTTGCCTACCTGGTTAAATAAAGGTGAAATAAATAAATGCAACATGTCATATCAGGGTTATGTCTTGTTATAACACAATGAAGAGATAACATGTCATATCAGGGTTATGTCTTGTCAGGGTTATGTCTTGTCAGGGTTATGTCTTGTCAGGGTTATGTCTTGTCAGGGTTATGTCTTGTTGTTCTGGTAACAACATTCTGGATTAGTTCTGTTTAACATTCAGGGTAATGTTCCCCTAAGTCATGCTTAACCGGTTCACAGGAGGTTTTTGCTAACACACTGTACAATGTTCCCGTAACTAACAGAAAACGAGGCATTAAAACATCAGGCGAACTTTACTTGTAAATGTTACAAAAACGTTCTCTCTCCCTCGAATTGATAGCTAGGGGGGTGTAGCTCTGGGGTAGCAAGACAAATAAAGGGAGGAGCCACGGAACATTGTGTCAGAAAGAGAGTTATATTCTGGGTGCACACCTGCAGCCTCTGCTGGGTTAACACTGTGTGTGTGTGAAAAAGACAGAGATAGATGGTGTGTAGGTGCGGGGGCGGGCTGGAGGCCGGGAGGAGCGTGGTTGAGGGGACTATAGTGATCTGGCATCAGTGTTCCACTCTGCTCTGGGGGCTTCCACTATAAACAGAGACATGGGAAACACCAGCCCTGTTTACATCAACCATCTCCCAGCTTCACTGAGCCCCAGACCTCTCCCCAGCTTTATACACCAGCCCTGTTTACATCAACCATCTCCCAGCTTCACTGAGCCCCAGACCTCTCCCCAGCTTTATACACCAGCCCTGTTTACATCAACCATCTCCCGCCATCTCCAGCTTCACCCCAGCCCTGTACCCCAGGCCTATACCCCAGGCACTGCCCTATACCCCAGGCCATGCCCTGTACCCCAGCCCTATACCCCAGGCCATGCCCTATACACCAGCCCTGTACCCCAGCCCTGTACCCCCCAGGCCAAGCCCTGTACCCCAGCTCTATACCCCAGGCACTGCCCTATACCCCAGGCACTGCCCTATACCCCAGGCACTGCCCTACACTCCAGGCACTGCCCTATACCCCAGGCCAAGCCCTGTACCCCAGCTCTATACCCCAGGCACTGCCCTATATCCCAGGCCTGTACCCCAGCCCTATACCCCAGCCCTGTACCCCAGCCCTCTACCCCAGCCCTGTACCCCAGACCTATACCCTAGCCCTATACACCAGCCCCATTAAACCCCATCCACCGCACCAGCCCCAGTTCTATACCCCAGCCCTATACCCCAGCTCTATAGCCCAGCCCTAAATACCTTCAGAACCGACCACTAGGGGCAACGCTGTTACCATCAAGACGGCTTGCAGCTAGCTAGTGCATTGTGGAAGGCGATGTATAAAATCGAGCACACAGCCATGCAATCTCCATAGACAAACACAGGCTGTAGAATGGCCTTACTGAAGAGCTCAGTGACTTTTAACGTGGCACCGTCATAGGATGCCACTTTTTCAACAAGTCAAGTTTGTCAAATTTGTGCCCTGCTAGAGCTTCCCGGACAACTGTAAGTGCTCTTATTGTGAAGTGGAAACATCTAGGAGCAACAATGACTCAGCGGTAGGCCACACAAGCTCACAGAACGGGACCGCCGAATGCTGAAGTGCGTAGCGTGTATAAATTGTCTGTCCTCGATTGCAACACTCACTACCGAGTTCCAAACTGCCTCTGGAAGAAACATCGGTACAAGAACTTCATGAAATGGGTTTCCGTGGCCGAGCAGCCACACACAAGCCTCAGATCACCATGTGCAATGCCAAGCGTAAGCTGAAGTGGTGTAAAGCTCACCGCCATTGGACCCTGGAGCAGTGGAAACGTGTTCTCTTGAGTGATGAATCACACTTCACCATCTGGCAGCGTGACGGATGAATCTGGGTTTAGTGGATGCCAGGAGAACGCTACCTGCCCCAATGCATATAGTCAACTGTAAAGTTTGGTGGATGAGGTATAATGGCCTGAGGCTGTTTTTCTTGGTTCGGGCCCTTTAGTTCCAGTGAAGGGAAATCTTTACTGTTTTAGCATGACAAAGCACAAAGCGAGGTCAATACAGAAATGGTTTGTCAACATCGGTGTGGAAGATCTTGACTGTCCTGCACAGAGCTCTGGCCTCAACCTCGTCGAACACCTTTGGGATAAATTGGAATGCTGACTGCGAGTCAGGCCTAATGGAAGCAAGTCCCCTCAGCAATGTTCCAACATCTAGTGAAACGTCTTCACAGAAGAATGGAGGCTGTTATCAAAATAAATCAAACTTTATTTGTCACATGCGCCGAATACAACATGTGTAGACTTTACCGTGAAATGTTTACTTACAAGCCCTTAAGCAACAGTGCAGTTCAAGAAGAGTTAAGAAAATATTTGCCAAATAAACTAAAGTAAAAAATAAATAAAAAAGTAACACAATAAAATAACAATACCGAGGCTATAGACAGGGGGTACCGGTACCAAGTCAGTGTGTGGGGGTACAGGTTAGTAATGAGGCTATAGACAGGGGGCACCGGCACCGGTACCAAGTCAGTGTGTGGGGGGTACAGGTTAGTAATGAGGCTATAGACAGGGGGCACCGGTACCAAGTCAGTGTGTGGGGGTACAGGGTAGTAATGAGGCTATAGACAGGGGGTACTGGTACCAAGTCAGTGTGTGGGGGGTACAGGTTAGTAATGAGGCTATAGACAGGGGTACCGGTACCAAGTCAGTGTGTGGGGGTACAGGTTAGTAATGAGGCTATAGACAGGGGGTACCGGTACCAAGTCAGTGTGTGGGGGTACAGGTTAGTAATGAGGCTATAGACAGGGGGTACCAAGTACCAAGTCAGTGTGTGGGGGGGGTACAGGTTAGTAATGAGGCTATAGACAGGGGGTACCGGTACCAAGTCAGTGTGTGGGGGTACAGGTTAGTAATGAGGCTATAGACAGGGGTACCGGTACCAAGTCAGTGTGTGGGGGGGGCACCGGCACAAGTTAGTAATGAGGCTATAGACAGGGGGTACCGGTACCAAGTCAGTGTGTGGGGGTACAGGTTAGTAATGAGGCTATAGACAGGGGGTACCGGTACCAAGTCAGTGTGGGGGGGTACAGGTTAGTAATGAGGCTATATACAGGGGGTACCGGTACCAAGTCAGTGTGTGGGGGTACAGGTTAGTAATGAGGCTATATACAGGGGGTACCGGTACCAAGTCAGTGTGTGGGGGTACAGGTTAGTAATGAGGCTATATACAGGGGGTACCGGTACCAAGTCAGTGTGTGGGGGTACAGGTACAGGTTAGTAATGAGGCTATATACAGGGGGTACTGGTACCAAGTCAGTGTGTGGGGGTACAGGTTAGTAATGAGGTTATATACAGGGGGTACCGGTACAGAGTCAATGTGGAGGCTATATACAGGGGGTACTGGTACCAAGTCAATGTTAGGGGGTATAGGTTAGTAATGAGGCTATAGACAGGGGGTACCGGTACCAAGTCAATGTGGAGGCTATATACAGGGGGTACCGGTACCAAGTCAGTGGGTGGGGGTACAGGTTAGAGGTCATTTGTACATGTAGTGTGTTTGTGAAGTGACTATGCATAGATAATAAACAGCAAGTAGCAGCAGTGTACAAAACAAATAGAGGGGGGTTAGTGTAACTGTAGTCCGGGTGCCATTTGATTAACTGTTCAGCAGTCTTATGGCTTGGGGGGGGTAGAAGCTGTTCAGCAGTCTGATGGCTTTGGGGTAGTTAACTCCATATTAACACCCATGATTTTGGAATGAGATGTTCGACAAGTAGGTGTCCACATATTTTTGGTCATCAAGTGTACATCAGTGTACATCGACTAATGAGAAGCGCCCCTAGAAGCACCAGATCAAGTGTACATCAGACTATTGAGAAGCGCCCCTAGAAGCACCAGATCAAGTGTACATCAGACTATTGAGAAGCGCCCCTAGAAGCACCAGGTCAAGTGTACATCAGACTATTGAGAAGCGCCCCTGTATGGTGCAGTAGATTGAATGGTATTTCTACTGGAGCATCATGTCAGCAGCCATCTTGAGCAGGCCTCAGCCAGTGTTTGGATAGGGGAGGACCTACTGTAAGCAGTGTGGAGTGGAATCTTCCTCTCACTCTCTCTATTTATCTCTCTCCCTCTCCAGCGCTCTCCCAAGACGAATTATGGGTTACAGGGTTAAAACAGAAACAAGGTTACATTGATTGATTAAGGTTAAGGCTATGGTTTGGGAAAGGCTTCATTTTAACATCAAGTATCATCAGGTATTCTCACGGCGTGCTGGAGCATTGTGAATGGCAGTGGTGTAGTTGTCTGAGCAGAGGGCTCTGGCTCCGAGCATCACAAGTTCTCGCTCCCTCTCTCTCTCTCTCTCTCTCAGTCTTGCTCCTTTCTCTCTCTCTCTCTCTCTCTCTCTCTCTCTCTCTCTCTATTTCTCCTCCTCTCTCTCTCTCCTTCTCTCTCCATCTCTCCCTCTCTCCCTCTCCTTCTCTCCCCCTCTCTCTCCCTCTCTCTCTCTCTCTCTCTTTCTCTCTCTATTTCTCTATTTCTCCTTCTCTGTCTTGCTCCTCTCTCTCTCTCCTATCTCTCCCTCTCCTCTCTCTCCATCTCTCCCCATCTCCCTCTCTCCCTCTCTACATAACACACCACATAACATGGCAGCCAGTCAACCCAGCTTACACAACCATACTGTTTAAGAGGAGCGGAGGAGTGGAGCTGGCTCATCACACACAGATATGCTCTCATACCCGCCAAGAGTCAAGGGTCAAATTACGTCATTGTCACCTGGTCTTCTAAGACAGGCTTCAAGGCATTTAGTTTGTTAATGAAAACACTTTCCTAAACAAAAAGAAAGCTAGAGAGAGACTGAGAGGGGGACAGAGGGTGTCAGAGAGGGAGAGAGAGAGAGAGAGAGAGACAGAGAGGGGGAGGGTGTCGGAGAGGGAGAGAGAGACAGAGTGAGAGACAGAGAGGGGGGGGGTGTCGGAGAGGGAGAGAGAGAGAGAGAGAGAGAGAGAGAGAGAGAGAGAGAGGGGGAGGGTGTCGGAGAGGGAGAGAGAGACAGAGTGAGAGACAGAGAGGGGGGTGTCGGAGAGGGAGAGAGAGACAGAGTGAGAGACAGAGTGAGAGACAGAGAGGGGGAGGGTGTCGGAGAGGGAGAGAGAGACAGAGTGAGAGACAGAGAGGGGGGTGTCGGAGAGGGAGAGAGAGACAGAGTGAGAGACAGAGAGGGGGGTCGGAGGGAGTCGAGAGAGGAGAGAGAGAGAGAGAGAGAGAGAGAGAGAGAGAGACAGAGAGGGGGAGGGTGTCGGAGAGGGAGAGAGAGAGAGAGAGAGAGAGAGAGAGACAGAGAGGGGGAGGGTGTCGGAGAGGGAGAGAGAGACAGAGTGAGAGACAGAGAGGGGGGGGGGTGTCGGAGAGGGAGAGAGAGAGAGAGAGAGAGAGAGGGTGTCGGAGAGAGAGAGAGAGAGAGGGGACAGAGGGGGAGGGTGTCGGAGAGGGAGAGAGAGACAGAGAGAGACAGAGAGGGGGGTGTCGGAGAGGGAGAGAGAGACAGAGTGAGAGACAGAGGGAGAGAGACAGAGAGGGGAGGGTGTCGGAGAGGGAGAGAGAGACAGAGTGAGAGACAGAGAGGGGGTGTCGGAGAGGGAGAGAGAGAGACAGAGTGAGAGACAGAGTGAGAGACAGAGAGGGGGGGAGGGTGTCGGAGAGGGAGAGAGAGAGAGAGAGTGAGAGACAGAGAGGGGGGAGAGAGAGAGTCGGAGAGGGAGAGAGAGAGAGAGAGAGAGAGAGAGAGACAGAGAGGGGGAGGGTGTCGGAGAGGGAGAGAGAGACAGAGTGAGAGACAGAGAGGGGGGGGTGTCGGAGAGGGAGAGAGAGAGAGAGAGAGAGAGAGAGAGAGAGAGAGGGGGAGGGGGTGTCGGAGAGGGAGAGAGAGACAGAGTGAGAGACAGAGAGGGGGGTGTCGGAGAGGGAGAGAGAGACAGAGTGAGAGACAGAGTGAGAGACAGAGAGGGGGAGGGTGTCGGAGAGGGAGAGAGAGACAGAGTGAGAGACAGAGAGGGGGGGGTGTCGGAGAGGAGAGAGAGAGAGACAGAGTGAGAGACAGAGTGAGAGACAGAGAGGGGGAGGGGGTGTCGGAGAGGGAGAGAGAGACAGAGTGAGAGACAGAGAGGGGGGTGTCGGAGAGGGAGAGAGAGACAGAGTGAGAGACAGAGTGAGAGACAGAGAGGGGGGGAGGGTGTCGGAGAGGGAGAGAGAGACAGAGTGAGAGACAGAGAGGGGGAGGGTGTCGGAGAGGGAGAGAGAGAGAGAGAGAGACAGAGGGGGGGAGGGTGTCGGAGAGGGAGAGAGACAGAGAGAGAGAGAGACAGAGAGGGGGAGGGTGTCGGAGAGGGAGAGAGAGAGAGAGAGAGACAGAGAGGGGGAGGGTGTCGGAGAGGGAGAGAGACAGAGAGAGAGACAGAGAGGGGGAGGGTGTCGGAGAGGAGAGAGAGAGAGAGAGAGACAGAGAGGGGGAGGGTGTCGGAGAGGGAGAGAGACAGAGTGAGAGACTGAGAGGGGGAGGGTGTCGGAGAGGGAGAGAGAGAGAGAGAGAGAGACTGAGAGGGGGAGGGTGTCGGAGAGGGAGAGAGAGAGAGAGAGAGAGAGAGAGAGAGAGAGAGAGAGAGAGGGGAGGGTGTCGGAGAGGGAGAGAGAGACAGAGTGAGAGACAGAGAGGGGGTGTCGGAGAGGGAGAGAGAGACAGAGTGAGAGACAGAGGAGAGACAGAGAGGGGGAGGGGGGGGTGTCGGAGAGGGAGAGAGAGACAGAGTGAGAGACAGAGAGGGGGGGTGTCGGAGAGGGAGAGAGAGACAGAGTGAGAGACAGAGTGAGAGACAGAGAGGGGGAGGGGGTGTCGGAGAGGGAGAGAGAGACAGAGTGAGAGACAGAGAGGGGGTGTCGGAGAGGGAGAGAGAGACAGAGTGAGAGACAGAGGAGAGAGACAGAGAGGGGGAGGGTGTCGGAGAGGGAGAGAGAGACAGAGTGAGAGACAGAGAGGGGAGGGTGTCGGAGAGGGAGAGAGAGAGAGAGAGAGACAGAGAGGGGGGAGGGTGTCGGAGAGGGAGAGAGACAGAGTGAGAGACAGAGAGGGGGAGGGTGTCGGAGAGGGAGAGAGAGAGAGAGAGAGACAGAGAGGGGAGGGTGTCGGAGAGGGAGAGAGACAGAGTGAGAGACAGAGAGGGGGAGGGTGTCGGAGAGGGAGAGAGAGAGAGAGAGAGACAGAGAGGGGGAGGGTGTCGGAGAGGGAGAGAGACAGAGTGAGAGACTGAGAGGGGGGAGGGTGTCGGAGAGGGAGAGAGAGAGAGAGAGAGAGACTGAGAGGGGGGAGGGTGTCGGAGAGGGAGAGAGACAGAGTGAGAGACAGAGAGGGGGAGGGTGTCGGAGAGGGAGAGAGAGAGAGAGAGAGAGACAGAGAGGGGAGGGTGTCGGAGAGGGAGAGAGAGAGAGAGAGAGAGACAGAGAGGGGAGGGTGTCGGAGAGGGAGAGAGAGAGAGAGAGAGACAGAGAGGGGGGTGTCGGAGAGGGAGAGAGAGAGAGAGAGAGAGACAGAGAGGGGGAGGGTGTCGGAGAGGGAGAGAGAGAGAGAGAGAGAGACAGAGAGGGGGAGGGTGTCGGAGAGGGAGAGAGAGAGAGAGAGAGAGACAGAGAGGGGGAGGGAGAGGGGGAGGGTGTCGGAGAGAGAGAGAGAGAGAGACAGAGAGGGGGAGGGTGTCGGAGAGGGAGAGAGAGAGAGAGAGAGAGACAGAGAGGGGGAGGGTGTCGGAGAGGGAGAGAGAGAGAGAGAGAGAGACAGAGAGGGGGAGGGTGTCGGAGAGGGAGAGAGAGAGAGAGAGAGACAGAGAGGGGGAGGGTGTCGGAGAGGGAGAGAGAGAGAGAGAGAGAGACAGAGAGGGGGAGGGTGTCGGAGAGGGAGAGAGAGAGAGAGAGAGAGACAGAGAGGGGGAGGGTGTCGGAGAGGGAGAGAGAGAGAGAGAGAGACAGAGAGGGGGAGGGTGTCGGAGAGGGAGAGAGAGAGAGAGAGAGAGACAGAGAGGGGGAGGGTGTCGGAGAGGGACAGAGAGAGAGAGAGAGAGACAGAGAGGGGGAGGGTGTCGGAGAGGGAGAGAGAGAGAGAGAGAGACAGAGAGGGGAGGGTGTCGGAGAGGGAGAGAGAGAGAGAGAGAGAGACAGAGAGGGGGAGGGTGTCGGAGAGGGAGAGAGAGAGAGTGAGAGACAGAGAGGGGGAGGGTGTCGGAGAGGGAGAGAGAGAGAGAGAGAGAGACAGAGAGGGGGGAGGGTGTCGGAGAGGGAGAGAGAGAGAGAGAGACAGAGAGGGGGAGGGTGTCGGAGAGGGAGAGAGAGAGAGAGAGAGACAGAGAGGGGGTGTCAGAGAGGGAGAGAGAGAGAGAGAGAGAGAGAGACAGAGAGGGGGGTGTCAGAGAGGGAGAGAGAGAGAGAGAGAGAGAGAGAGAGAGACAGAGAGGGGGGGGTGTCAGAGAGGGTTGGAGGAGGTTATCAGATCTCACTCTAATCTCACTCTAATTACACACCTGGTTACCCTCTGAGATAGTGTGTGGTGTCTCGGGACTCAAATGCATCATTGTCACTGTGGCATAAGTTATGTACTTGTGAGTGTGTGTGCGGTGGGTGTTAGGCAGTGGGGGAGGAAGAGAGGAGGGAGGGAGGCATTGCTGGTGGTGGAGCTGCTGGGGGAAGGTTCAGGGCTAGGGTTGGGGTGCTGGGGGAAGGTTCAGGGCTGGGGTTGGGGTGCTGGGGGAAGGTTCAGGGTTGGGGTGCTGGGAGAAGGTTCAGGGCTGGGGTTGGGGTGCTGGGGGAAGGTTCAGGGTTGGGGTGCTGGGGGGAAGGTCCAGGGTTGGGGGTTGGGGTGCTGGGGCAAGGTCCAGGTTTGGGGTCAGGGTGCTGG
>NC_056433.1:3472472-3487472 GCF_018296145.1 Oncorhynchus tshawytscha | reverse complement strand
AGAGAGAGAGAGAGAGGGATAAAGAGAGGAAAGGAGAGAGAGAGAGAGAGAGGGATAAAGAGAGGAAAGGAGAGAGAGAGAGAGGGATAAAGAGAGGAAAGGAGAGAGAGAGAGGGATAAAGAGAGGAAAGGAGAGAGAGAGAGGGATAAAGAGAGGAAAGGAGAGAGAGAGAGGGATAAAGAGAGGAAAGGAGAGAGAGAGAGGGATAAAGAGAGGAAAGGAGAGAGAGAGAGGGATAAAGAGAGGGATAAAGAGAGGAAAGGAGAGAGAGAGAGAGAGATAAAGAGAGGAAAGGAGAGAGAGAGAGAGGGATAAAGAGAGGAAAGGAGAGAGAGAGGAAAGGAGAGAGAGAGAGAGGGATAAAGAGAGGAAAGGAGAGAGAGAGGAAAGGAGAGAGAGAGAGAGGGATAAAGAGAGGAAAGGAGAGAGAGAGAGGGATAAAGAGAGGAAAGGAGAGAGAGAGGAAAGGAGAGAGAGAGGAAAGGAGAGAGAGAGAGAGGGATAAAGAGAGGAAAGGAGAGAGAGAGGGATAAAGAGAGGAAAGGAGAGAGAGAGGGATAAAGAGAGGAAAGGAGAGAGAGGGGAAAGGAGAGAGAGAGGGATAAAGAGAGGAAAGGAGAGAGAGGGATAAAGAGAGGAAAGGAGAGAGAGAGGAAAGGAGAGAGAGAGGGATAAAGAGAGGAAAGGAGAGAGAGAGGAAAGGAGAGAGAGAGGGGTAAAGAGAGGAAAGGAGAGAGAGAGGGATAAAGAGAGGAAAGGAGAGAGAGGGGGGGTATTTTTAAAAGCAAGACTCCCAAGAAGCAGAACCAACAGGAAGTTATTAAACTGTGAACCAATAAAAATGTGTCAGATATAGTGTATCATCAACGACCTCTGTTATAGAACATCATATGATTCGCATATATCAGCTTTTATTTCCTGCTGTGGTCAGGACCAATATCATGCTGTGTTCAGGACCAATATCATGCTGTGGTCAGGACCAATATCCTGCTGTGGTCAGGACCAATACCCTGCTGTGGTCAGGACTAATATCATGCTGTGGTCAGGACCAATATCCTGCTGTGGTCAGGACCAATAACCTGCTGTGTTCAGGACCAATATCCTGCTGTGTTCAGGACCAATATCCTGCTGTGTTCAGGACCAATATCATGCTGTGGTCAGGACCAATATCCTGCTGTGGTCAGGACCAATATCCTGCTGTGGTCAGGACCAATATCCTGCTGTGTTCAGGACCAATATCATGCTGTGGTCAGGACCAATATCCTGCTGTGGTCAGGACCAATACCCTGCTGTGGTCAGGACCAATATCATGCTGTGGTCAGGACCAATATCCTGCTGTGTGTCAGGACCAATAACCTGCTGTGTTCAGGACCAATATCCTGCTGTGTTCAGGACCAATATCCTGCTGTGTTCAGGACCAATATCATGCTGTGGTCAGGACCAATATCATGCTGTGGTCAGGACCAATATCCTGTTGTGGTCAGGACCAATACCCTGCTGTGTTCAGGACCAATATCCTGCTGTGTTCAGGACCAATATCCTGCTGTGTTCAGGACCAATATCATGCTGTGGTCAGGACCAATATCATGCTGTGGTCAGGACCAATATCCTGCTGTGGTCAGGACCAATACCCTGCTGTGGTCAGGACCAATATCCTGCTGTGGTCATGACCGTTATCCTGCTGTGGTCATGACCGTTATCCTGCGTGTGTGTGTGTGTTTGTTTGTTTATGTGTTTAACTTTTCGTGTGGGGATCAGAAGTCCCCACACGAATTGTAAACAAAGAATGTTTGACCACCTGGGGACATTTTGTTGGTCCCCACACGGTCAAATACTATTTCTATGGGGTTTAGGGTAGAGTTAAGTTTAGGGTTAAGGTTAAGGTTAGGGTTAGGGTTAGAATTATGGTTAAGGTAAGAGTATGGTTTAGGGTTAGGAGCTAGGGTTAGGTTTAGGGTAGAGTTAGGTTTAGGTGTTTGGTTTAAGGTTAAGGTTAGGGTTAGGGTTAAGGTTAGTTTTATGGTTAGGGTAAGAGTATGGTGTGTGTCAAATTTCACTCAAAATCTCACGATACATGGCCCCATTCATTCTTTCCTTTACACGGATCAGTCGTCCTGGTCCCTTTGCAGAAAAACAGCCCCAAAGCATGATGTTTCCACCCCCATGCTTCACAGTAGGTATGGTGTTCTTTGGATGCAACTCAGCATTCTTTGTCCTCCAAACACGACGGGTTGAGTTTTTACCAAAAAGTTATATTTTGGTTTCATCTGACCATATGACATTCCCCCAATCTTCTTCTGGATCATCCAAATGCTCTCTAGCAAACTTCAGACGGGCCTGGACATGTACTGGCTTAAGCAGGGGGACACGTCTGGCACTAGGATTTGAGTCCCTGGCGGCGTAGTGTGTTACTGATGGTAGGCTGTGTTACTTTGGTCCCAGCTCTCTGCAGGTCATTCACTAGGTCCCCCCGTGTGGTTCTGGGATTTTTGCTCATCGTTCTTGTGATCATTTTGACCCCACGGGGTGAGATCTTGCGTGGAGCCCCAGATCGAGGGAGATTATCAGTGGTCTTGTATGTCTTCCATTTCCTAATATTTGCTCCCACAGTTGATTTCTTCAAACCAAGCTGCTTACCTATTGGAGATTCAGTCTTCCCAGCCTGGTGCAGGTCTACAATTTTGTTTCTGGTGTCCTTTGACAGCTCTTTGGTCTTGGCCATAGTGGAGTTTGGAGGGTGACTGTTTGAGGATGTGGACAGGTGTCTTTTATACTGATAACAAGTTCAAACAGGTGCCAATAATACAGGTAACGAGTGGAGGACAGAGGAGCCTCTTAAAGAAATCAAATCAAATCAAATCAAAGTTACAGGTCTGTGAGAGCCAGAAATCTTGCTTGTTTGTTGGTGACCAAATACTTATTTTCCACCATAATTTGCAAATAAATTCATTAAAAATCCTACAATGTGATTTTCTGGATTTTTTTTCTCATTTTGTCTGTCATAGTTGAAGTGTACCTAAATTACAGGCCTCTCTCATCTTTTTAAGTGGAAGAGCTTGCACAATTGGTGTCTGACTAAATACTTTTTTGCCCCACTGTACAGTGCCTTCGGAAAGTATTGAGACCCCTTGACTTTTTCCACATGTTGTTAAGTTACAGCCTTATTCTAAAATTGATTAAATTGTTTTCCCCTCATCAATCTACACACAATACACCATAATGACAAAGTAAAAACAGGTTTTAAGACATTTTTGCTAATTCATTAAAGAAAAACAGAAATATCATTTACATAAGTATTCAGACCCGTTACTTAGTACTTTGTTGAAGCACCTTTGGCAGCGATTACAGTCTCTAGTCTTCCTGGGTATGATGCTACAAGTTTGGCACACCTGTATTTGGGGAGTTTCTCCCATTCTTCTCTGCGGATCCTCTCAAGCTCTGTCAGGTTGGGTGGGGAGAGTTGCTGCAGAGCTATTTTCAGGTCTCTCCAGAGATGTTCGATCAGGTTTAAGTCCGGGCTCTGGCTGGGCCACTCAATGACATTCAGAGAGTTGTCCCGAAGCCACTCCTGCGTTGTCTTGGCTGTGTCCTGTTGGAAGGTGATCCTGGAACCACTGTATACAGATTTTTCTATTGTGTTATTGACCGTATGTTGGTTTATCCCATGTCACTCAGTTCCAGGTTGGATGGTGTTTTCAGGTTTCTCTTGTTTGTTTGATAGAGCATTTGCTGTATATCTTGGAAATAAGAATCTTTGGTAGTAGGAATCCTTCCAGGTTATTTTGTCCAAAATCAGGTTGTAGGTTTGGAGTTTTGATTTGGAATGAAGGTTGTTGTGGAGGGTAGTATCCTGTATATGTCCTTGCTGAAAAATCCTAGTTTATCTAACTCTAAATATATATTTTTATAAAACAATGCTGAAAAATGCAGGAGCTCATCTGCTCATGACCTCATGACCTGGTTATGTGTGTTGCTAGTATGTACTAACTGGCCTAAAAAATACTGTTTTTATATTTTTATATTTTTATAAAATACATATTTTTTTAAATATAACATTCCTAACGAAAATCAGAAGACTGGATAGTTTTCAACGTGAAGCAATGAAGAGCTAATCTGGCAGCCCTGTTTTGAGCCATTTGGAGCTTTTTTCTTTGCTGCAGATGATCATATAACTGGACAGTACTCTAAGTGTTATATGACCAGGGATTGACCATATAACTGGACAGTACTCTAAGTGTTATAGTACCAGGGATTGACCATATAACTGGACAGTACTCTAAGTGTTATAGGACCAGGGATTGACCATATAACTGGACAGTACTCTAAGTGTTATAGTACCAGGGATTGATCATATAACTGGACAGTACTCTAAGTGTTATAGAACCAGGGATTGACTATATAACTGGACAGTACTCTAAGTGTGATAGGACCAGGGATTGACCATATAACTGGACAGTACTCTAAGTGTGATAGGACCAGGGATTGACCATATAACTGGACAGTACTCTAAGTGTGATAGTACCAGGGATTGACCATATAACTGGACAGTACTCTAAGTGTGATAGTACCAGGGATTGACTATATAACTGGACAGTACTCTAAGTGTTATAGGACCAGGGATTGACTATATAACTGGACAGTACTCTAAGTGTGATAGGACCAGGGATTGACCATATAACTGGACAGTACTCTAAGTGTGATAGTACCAGGGATTGACCATATAACTGGACAGTACTCTAAGTGTGATAGGACCAGGGTTTGACCATATAACTGGACAGTACTCTAAGTGTGATAGGACCATGGATTGACCATATAACTGGACAGTAGTCTAAGTGTACATTTGAACATCTTGGCCATGTTCTGTTATAATCTCCACCCGGCACAGCCAGAAGAGGACTGGCCACCCCACATAGCCTGGTTCCTCTCTAGGTTTCTTCCTAGGTTTTGGCCTTTCTAGGGAGTTTTTCTTAGCCACCGTGCTTCTACACCTGCATTGCTTGCTGTTTGGGGTTTTAGGCTGGGTTTCTGTACAACACTTTGAGATATCAGCTGATGTACGAAGGGCTATATAAATAAATTTGATTTGATTAGATTTGATACAACCAGTGACAGTACTCTACGTGTGATAGGACCAGGGATTGACCATATAACCGGACAGTACTGTAAATGTGATAGGACCAGGGATTGAATCACCTGATTCAGTGTGTTGGATGTTACATACTCTGAACATTTTCTTGTAAGAGCAATTCCCTTACCCATCTTCTTCGGGATCGGTGTCCCTTCTACGGGATGGTTGAGCTAATGTAGGCTAATGCAATTACCGTGAGGTTGTAAGTAACAAGAACATTTCCCAGGACATAGACATATCTGATATTGGCTGAAAGCTTAAATTCTTGTTAATCTAACTGCACTGTCCAATTTACAGTAGCTATTACAGTGAAATAATACCATGCTACTGTTGAGGAGAGTGCACAATTTTGAACATGAGAAGTTATTAATAAAAAAATTAGTCACATTTGGGGAGTCTTGATACAACATTTTGAACAGAAATGCAATGGTTAATTGGATCAGTCTAAAACTTTGCACATACACTGCTCCCATCTAGTGGTCAAAATATATATTGCACCAGGGCTGGAATAATACATTAATAATATTTTGAAAATTGAAAAAAGGGGCAGATCCTTAAGAGATTTTTAATAACAATAGAAAGATCACATATTCACCCTGTACACCCTAATTGATAAACAAACAAACAAAAAGGCAAAGTCTTCTCATGCTTTGTTGATTTCAAAATAGCTTTTGACTCAATTTTACATGAGGGTCTGCCATACAAATTGATGGATAGTGGTGTTGGGGTAAAAACATTTGACATTATAAAATCCATGTACACAAACAACTGGCAAAAACACAAATTTCTTTCCACAGGGCCGTGGGGTGAGACAGGGATGCAGCTTAAGCCCCACCTTATTCATCATATATATAAACGAATTGGTGAGGGCACTAGAACAGTCTGCAACACCCGGGACTCACCCTATTGGAATCTGAAGTCAAATGTCTGCTGTTTGCTGATGATCTGGTGCTTCCAACCAAGGAGGGCCTACAGCAGCACCTAGATCTTCTGCGCAGATTCTGTCAGACCTGGGCCCTGACAGTAAACTTCAGTAAGAAAAAAACAATGGTGTTCCAAAAAAGGTCCATTCGCCAGGACCACAAACACAAATTCCACCTAGACACGGTTGCCCTAGAGCACACAAAAACATATACATACCTCGGACTAAACATCAGCGCCACAGGTAACTTACACAAATCTGTGAACGAGCTGAAAGACAAGGCAAGAAGAGCCTATGCCATCGAAAGGAACATAAAATTCAACATACCAATTAGGATCTGGCTAAAAATACTTGAATCAGTTATAGAACCTAATGCCCTCTATGTCAGGTCAGGGGTCCGCTCACCAACCAAGAATTCCCAAAATGGGACAAACACCAAATTGAGACTCTGCTTGCAGAATTCTGCAAAAAACGTCCTCTGTGTATAACGTAAAACAAAATCTAGAAAAGAGCAGTTTAGCACGAACTGAAGTTTATTTAGGGCTTTATCCAGGTAGACGGAATGAAGAGCATTGCAGTAGTCTAATCTAGACATGACTAGCATGGATATATTTTTATGCATAATTTTTGGACAGAAAGTTTCTGATTTTTGCAATGTTACGTAGATTGAAAAATGCTGTCCTTGAAACAGTCTTGATTTGTTTGTCAAAAGAGAGTTCAGGGTCCATAGTAACGCTGCGGTCCTTCACAGTTTTATTTGAGATTACTGTACAACCATTAAGATTAATTGTCATATCCAATAAAATATAGCTTTGTTTCTTGGAACCTAGAACTAACATCTCTGTTTTGTCCGAGTTTAAAAGTAAAACATTTGCAGCCCTCCACTTCCTTGAAAGCTTCCAGGGAGGGCAATTTTGGGGATCCACCATGTGTCATCGAAATGTACAGCTGTGCGTCGTCCGCATAGCAGTGAAAGTTAACTATGAGTTAATTATGTTTCCGAATTACATCACCAAGAGGTAAAATATATAGTGAAAAAAATAATGGTCCTAAAACGGAACCTTGAGGAACACCAACATTTACAGTTGATTTGTCAGAGGACAAACCATCCACAGAGACAAACTGATATTTTTCCAACAGATAAGATCTGAACCAGGCCAGACCAATTTGGGTTTCCAATCTCTCCAAAAGAATGAGGGGATCAATGGTATCAAAAGCAGCACTAAGGTCTAGGAGCACGAGGACAGATGCAGAGACTCGGTCTGACAACATTAAAAGGTAATTTACCACCTTCATGAGTGCAGTCTCAGTGCTATGATGGGGTCTAAAACCAGACTGAAGCGTTTTGTCTACATTGTTTGTCTTCAGGAAGGCAGTGAGTTGCTGCGCAACAGCTTTTTTATTTAAAGTTTGAGAGGAATGGGAGAATCGATTTAGGCCGATAGTTTTTCATATTTTTGGGGTCAAGGTTTGGCTTTTTCAAGAGAGGCTTTATTACTGCCACTTTTAGTGAGTTTGGTACACATCCGGTGGATAGGGAGCCATTTATTATGTTCAAGATAGGAGGGCCAAGCACAGGAAGCAGCTCTTTCAGTAGTTTAGTTGGAATAGGGTCCAGTATGCAGCTGGAAGGTTTAGAGGCCATGACTATTCTCATTAATGGGACAAGATATCTAGTATTAAACAACTTGAGTGTCTCCCTTGATCCTAGGTCCTGGCAGTGTTGTGCAGACTCAGGACAACTGAGCTTTGGAGAAATACGCAGATTTAAAGAGGAGTCCGTCATTTGCTTTCTAAGGATCATGGTCTTTTTGGCAAAGAAGTTCATGAATTTCTCACTGCTCAAGTGAAAGCCATACTCTCTTGGGGAATGCTGCTTTTTAGTTAACTTTGTGACAGTATCAAAAATACATTTGGAATTGTTCTTATTCTCCTCAATTAAGTTGTAAAAATAGGATGATCGAGCAGCAGTGAGGGCTCTTCGATACTGCACGGTACTGTCTTTCCAAGCTAGTTGGAAGACTTCCTGTTTGGTGTGGCACCATTTCCGTTTTCTGGAAGCTTCAGAGCTCAGGTATTTTCTGTATACCAGGGAGCTAGTTTCTTATGACAAATGTTTTTTGTTTTTAGGAGTGCGACTGCATCTAGGGTATTTCGCAAGGTATAATGTTGTTCATCAGTTAGAAGGTTAATAACCAATTTTTGTACTCTGACGTCCTTGGGTAGGTGAAGGGAGTCTGGAAGGGCATCTAGGAATCTTTGGGTTGTCCAAGAATTTATAGCACAGCTTTTGATGATCCTTGGTTGGGGTCTGAGCTGATTATTTGAATATTAGAATATTTTCCATGACTACAAGGTCCAATAGGAATTCAGGGAACTCAGTGAGGAACGCTGTATATGGCCCAGGAGCCCTGTAAACAGTAGCTATAAAAAGTGATTGAGTAGGCTGCATAGATTTCATGACTAGAAGCTCAAACGACGAAAATGCAGTCTTTTTCTTTTGTAAATTGAAATATGCTATCTTAAATGTTAGCAACACCTTTACCTTTGCAGGGGATATGGTCACTAGTGTAACCAGGAGGAGAGGACTCATTTAACACAGTAAAATCATCAGGCTTTTGCCATGTTTCAGTCCAGCCAATCACATCAAGATTATGATCAGTGATTAGTTCATTGACTATAACTGCCTTGGAAGTGTGGGATCTAACATTAAGTATTTTAAAAATGACAAAAATGCCCTCTTTCAATAATGACAGAAATGGGGGAAATCTTTATTCCATCGAGGCACAGACACGGGCTTGTCATGACGCTGGCCTGGGGGTAGGTTTATGACAGTCATAAAAACCTCCCCCCCCCCCTTTTCCTCTCTCTACCCTACTGATGTGACTATTGAAAATCCCTTGGTTAACATAGAGATTCTGGGAACATCAGAAGGTGGGGGGAAATGAACCATATTCTGATAATCCGACCAGTTGAACATATGGGTTGGTACTTAATGAATATGATGTCAGTTCGGTTGTCATCTGAGACATTCTCATCAATGATAAGACGACAAACTCTTCAGTGGAAAGTCTACACATTATAGTTATCAAATTCACATGCAATTGTTGTGCAATTTAAATGTTTGAATATGAAAATATTTGTGATGGGATGAAATGTGATTTTAGCTTCTAAAATGTGAGAATTGGGTTTTCATGAGTGAATTAGGCCCGACTCAGTGGCCCGCCCACAT
The DNA here is from genome assembly GCF_018296145.1 of Oncorhynchus tshawytscha. NCBI lineage: Eukaryota > Metazoa > Chordata > Actinopteri > Salmoniformes > Salmonidae > Oncorhynchus > Oncorhynchus tshawytscha. The sequence continues at coordinate 3,478,189 of NC_056433.1, read as the reverse complement.
GAAGAGACATTGGTTGTAAACTATGAAACATGCCCTCTCTCCTACCACTATATAAAGCCCTTGATGAAAATGTAACCTCCTGTTCCGAGGACGTGAGGACGACGGTCCATACATTAAAAAGGACTAACATGTCAACTACAGAACTAAGCCAACCTTAGCGTGAGCTTTGGTTGTGAATGGTATGAACTTTGAACTCTTATTCACTAAAGAAGTGAGACGTCCTAGGAGTTGAGTTAGCAACAGCAGCTGTAAACGTGGGCTAGGAAAGGACAGACAGAGTATGCCGTCTACCACACAATGATGACACTACAACGTATCCCGTTCACCACCACAGACACTCTTCAAAGGACAAAGGACTCTGTTGGGCAACACCGCCTTCCATCTACCACCAACATATTGAAGCGCAGCTCAGAGTAAATATTTCTTGCATTTTCCTTTTCCAAATGGGTGGTAATTTAGAATGCATAAAATACTGCATTTACGACAGCACAGCTTCTTCCTTTGTTCCTCAGTCTTCCCGCTCTTTCCCTCAAACCCAACCCACTTTTCTTTGCATAACCAGCTGTCATATCTGTTCTGTCCTCTAGGGACGTTTTCTTTTATGACATGATTTGTAATCAAGGTATGATTCATTCTGTGTATATGTAATTCTGTGTGATTAGTTAGGTATTTAGTAAATAAATAATTAAACCCAATTTTGTATTTCTGATTCAACTTGTTAGCCAGGGTTCGTGAAGATAACCAAGAATTTACAACTTTCAGATGAGACTGAAATAACGATTAATATTGACTGCTATTGATGTAAAATATTACTAGGTCTTTAAGAGTTTATTCGGAAGATAACAGCTCTATAAATGTTATTTTGTGGTGCCCTGACTTTCTAGTTAAATACATTTACATGATTAGCTCAATCAGGTAATATTAATTACAGAGAAAAGATTTTATAGAATAGTATGTCATATCACTTAATCCGGCATAGCCAAAGACACGACAGGCTCAATGGGGATAGCTGAGCTGACTACACAGACTGTGCTAGTGGCAGACTCCACTAAGCTGACAGGCTGGCTTACAGCCTGCTGCCTGGCCTGCACCCTATCTCATTGTGGAGCTAGAGGAGTTAGAGCCCTGTCTATGTTCATAGATAAGATGAGAGCACCCCTCCAGCTAGGATGGAGTCCGTCACTCCTCAACAGGCCAGGCTTGGTCCTGTTTGTGGGTAAGTCCCAGAAAGAGTGCCAATTATGTATAAATTCTATCTTTTGGGGCAGAAAACAGTTTTCAACCAGCGATTGAATTGTGAGACTGCTGTAGAGCTCATCACTCCCCCTAACTGGGAGGGGGCCAGAGACAATTACTCGATGCTGACACATCTTTCTAGCTGATTTAAACACTGAAGCTAAGTTGCGCTTGGTGCCCTCTGACTGTTTCATCCTAACATCGTTGGTGCTGACGTGAATAACAATATCTCTATACTCTCTACACTCGCCAGTTTAAGCCTTAGCCAGCACCATCTTCAGATTAGCCTTAACGTCGGTAGCCCTGCCCCCTGGTAAACAGTGTATGATCGCTGGATGATTCATTTTAAGTCTAATACTGTGGGTAATGGAGTCGCCAATGACTAGGGTTTTCAATTTGTCAGAGCTAATGGTGGAAGGCTTCGGCATCTCATACCCAGTAATTGGTGGAGCAGGGACAAGAGAAGGCTTGGCCTCTGACTCCGACTTGTTGCTTAATGGGGAGAACCGGTTGAAAGTTTCTGTCGGCTGAATGAGCGACACACTGGTTGAGCATTCCTACAGCATTTCCTTCCAGAAGCCATGAGAAAATTGTCCGGCTACGGGGACTGTGCGATGGGATTTATACTACTATCTGTACTTACTGGTGGCACAGACGCTGTTTCATCCTTTCCTACACTGAAATTATCCTTGCCTAATGATTGCGTCTGAAGCTGGGCCTACAGGATAGCACAGCTATCCTTGCCGTAAGGCGATCGTTCTCCTGTATATTATGAGTACAACAACTGCAATTAGAAGGCATCTTGTTAATTTTACTACTTAGCTTCGGCTGGTGGAGGTCCTGTAGAACCATGTCCAGATAAAGCGTCCGGGGAGGTCCTGTAGAACCATGTCCAGATAAAGCGTCCGGGGAGGTCCTGTAGAACCATGTCCAGAAAAAGCGTCCGGGGAGGTCCTGTAGAACCATGTCCAGATAAAGCGTCCTGGGAGGTCCTGTAGAACCATGTCCAGATAAGGCGTCCGGGGAGGTCCTGTAGAACCATCTCCAGAAAAAGCGTCCGGGGAGGTCCTGTAGAACCATGTCCAGATAAAGCGTCCGGGGAGGTCCTGTAGAACCATGTCCAGATAAAGCGTCCGGGGAGGTCCTGTAGAACCATGTCCAGATAAAGCGTCCGGGGAGGTCCTGTAGAACCATGTCCAGATAAAGCGTCCGGGGAGGTCCTGTAGAACCATGTCCAGATAAAGCGTCCGGGAGGTCCTGTAGAACCATGTCCAGATAAAGCGTCCGGGGAGGTCCTGTAGAACCATGTCCAGATAAAGCGTCCGGGGAGGTCCTGTAGAACCATGTCCAGATAAAGCGTCCGGGGAGGTCCTGTAGAACCATGTCCAGATAAAGCGTCCGGGGAGGTCCTGTAGAACCATGTCCAGATAAAGCGTCCGGGGAGGTCCTGTAGAACCATGTCCAGAAAAAGCGTCCGGGAGGTCCTGTAGAACCATGTCCAGATAAAGCGTCCGGGGAGGTCCTGTAGAACCATGTCCAGATAAAGCGTCCTGGGAGGTCCTGTAGAACCATGTCCAGAAAAAGCGTCCGGAGAGGTCCTGTAGAACCATGTCCAGAAAAAGCGTCCGGAGTGAAAAAAAAGAGAAAAAAAATATTCAATGAAATTAAAATGAAAAGGTACAAAACATAAATTTGTCAGGTAGCAAAGCAACGTTAGCAACAAAACTGCACAGTAGCACGTAAACAAGTCCACAAGTTGTGACCAGAAATGACGTCAAAGGGGTTGTGTACTGATGGGAAGGGCAGTGTGATGGCGATTCCATTGTCTGTGGATCTATTGGGGCGGAATGTAAATTGCAGTGAGTCTAGGGTGGCAGGTAAGGTGGAGGTGAAATGATCCTTGACTCGTCTCTCAAAGCACTTCATGATTACAGAAGTTGTTCAGTTGTTCAGCAAAGAAGTTGTTCAGTTTGTCTGGAAGCATGACTTCGGTGTCCGTAGTTTTCTTTTTGTTGTCTGTGATTTCCTGTAGACCCAGCCACATATGTCTCCTGTCTGAGCCGTTGAATTGCGACTCCACTTTGTCCCTATACCAACATTTCGCTTGTTTGATTACCTTGCGAAGGGAATAACTACACTGTTGATATTCTGCCATATTCCCAGTCACCTTTCCATGGTTAAATGTGGGGGTTTGTGCTTTCACTTTTGTGCGAATGCTACCATCTATCCACGGTTTCTGGTTAGGCTAAGTTTTAATAGTCACAGTGGGTACAACATCTCCAATGCACTTCCTTATAAACTCACTCACCGAATCAGCATATAAATCAAACCACTGTCCAACGGTTCTGAATTTACAGCCCCGGACTGTCCATTTCCGTTTTCTGTTCAATAGCTTTTTGATTTTAACATTTGAAAAGTGTGGGTGTATTTACTAGGCTGTTTGATTTCATTAATATGTGTTACATCACTTTGTTTTTTCGTTAATAAATATGCAGAAATTTAACCAAATGATCTGTTTCTGTCTTCATTCCTTTTTAAATAAGATAGATGGACTATATCGTTTACAGTATAGGTTGAATGTGAGTCTGACTATAACCAGCCTGAGTAGGCCTATAACCAGCCTGAATAGGTCTATAACCAGCCTGAGTAGGCCTATTACCAGCCTGAATAGGTCTATAACCAGCCTGAGTAGGCCTATCACCAGCCTGAGGAGATCTATAACCAGCCTGAGTAGGTCTATCACCAGCCTGAATAGGTCTATAACCAGCCTGAGTAGGCCTATCACCAGCCCGAGGAGGTCTATCACCAGCCTGAGGAGATCTATAACCAGCCTGAGTAGGCCTATCACCAGCCTGAATAGGTCTATAACCAGCCTGAGTAGGTCTATCACCAGCCTGAATAGGTCTATAACCAGCCTGAGTAGGCCTATAACCAGCCTGAATAGGTCTATAACCAGCCTGAGTAGGCCTATCACCAGCCTGAATAGGTCTATAACCAGCCTGAGGAGGTCTATAACCAGCCTGAGTAGGTCTATAACTCCATTAGGTTGAATGTGATAGTCTGTCTATAACCAGCCTGAGGAGCTCTATAACTCCATTAGGTTGAATGTGATAGTCTGTCTATAACCAGCCTGAGGAGGTCTATAACTCCATTAGGTTGAATGTGATAGTCTGTCTATAACCAGCCTGAGGTGGTCTATAATCAGCCTGAGGAGGTCTATAACTCCAGTAGGTTGAATATGATAGTCTGTCTATAACCAGCCTGAGGAGGTCTATAACTCCATTAGGTTGAATGTGATAGTCTGTCTATAACCAGCCTGAGGAGGTCTATAACTCCATTAGGTTGAATGTGATTGTCTGTCTATAACCAGCTTGAGGAGGTCTATAATCAGCCTGAGGAGGTCTATAACTCCAGTAGGTTGAATGTGATAGTCTGTCTATAATCAGCCTGAGGAGGTCTATAACTCCAGTAGGTTGAATGTGATAGTCTGTCGATAACCAGCCTGAGGAGGTCTATAACTCCATTAGGTTGAATGTGATTGTCTGTCTATAACCAGCTTGAGGAGGTCTATAATCAGCCTGAGGAGGTCTATAACTCCAGTAGGTTGAATGTGATTGTCTGTCTATAACCAGCCTGAGGAGGTCTATAACTCCATTAGGTTGAATGTGATAGTATGTCTATAACCAGCTTGAGGAGGTCTATAATCAGCCTGAGGAGGTCTATAACTCCAGTAGGTTGAATGTGATAGTCTGTCTATAACCAGCCTGAGGAGGTCTATAACTCCATTAGGTTGAATGTGATTGTCTGTCTATAACCAGTCTGAGTAGGTCTATAATCAGCCTGAGGAGGTCTATAACTCCAGTAGGTTGAATGTGATAGTCTGTCTATAACCAGCCTGAGGAGGTCTATAACTCCATTAGGTTGAATGTGATAGTCTGTCTATAATCAGCCTGAGGAGGTCTATAACTCCAGTAGGTTGAATGTGATTGTCTGTCTATAACCAGCCTGAGGAGGTCTATAACTCCATTAGGTTGACTGTGATTGTCTGTCTATAACCAGTCTGAGTAGGTCAATAACTCCGTTCTGGTTCTATTAAGAGTTTAGAGAAATGAATGAAATTGGAAAAGAGCTAGTTGGAAATTAGGCTAGTGAATATGATGCCTGTTGAATTTGAACACAGACACGGGCCCCCGCCTACTCGGCCAGGCAGGTGCCGCTACTTCGTTGCGTCCGTGGCATACTGCATGTTTTTTTTTTCTAAACAGTACGTGCTAATTAGTATGCAATGATGAGTACATCCTATGCAGTTTAAGAATGGAGTACGCTATTATGGGCATCTGTGCAGAGACAGGGAAAAATATGTGGAAAAATAGAGAGTGGAAGAGAGAGATGGGGGAGAGAGAGAGAGAGAGAGAGAGTGGGTGGGGATTGATGCTGGTAGAGAATGGGTGGGTGAGAGAGGGTGGGTGGGCGGGTGGGAG
>NC_056433.1:3454972-3469972 GCF_018296145.1 Oncorhynchus tshawytscha | reverse complement strand
GAATGGAGGCAGAGAGGGGCGAGAGAGACGGAGGAAGGAAGGAAGGGAGGCAGAGAGGGGGAGAGAGAGAGAGAGAGAGAGAGAGACGGAGGAAGGAAGGAAGGGAGGCAGAGAGGGGCGAGAGAGACAGAGGAAGGAAGGAAGGGAGGTAGAGAGGGGGAGAGAGAGAGAGGGACTGAGGAAGGGAGGCAGAGAGGGGGAGAGAGAGAGAGAGACGGAGGAAGGAAGGAAGGGAGGCAGAGAGGGGCGAGAGAGACAGAGGAAGGAAGGAAGGAAGGGAGGTAGAGAGGGGGAGAGAGAGAGGGACTGAGGAAGGGAGGGCAGAGAGGGGGAGAGAGAGAGAGACGGAGGAAGGAAGGAAGGAAGGGAGGCAGAGAGGGGGAGAGAGAGAGAGGCACTGAGGAAGGGAGGCAGAGGGGGGCTGGAGAGAGAGGGACTGAGGAAGGGAAGCAGAGAGGGGGGGTGGAGAGAGAGAGACAGTGACGGGGGAGATATATAAAGAGAGAGAGACAAGGAGAGAACTAGGAGATGGATAAAAGAGATACAGACAGAGATACAAAGATTGAAACAGACAGAGAAAGAGAGATAGGAGAGAGAGAGACAGCGAGAGAGATATAGGAGAGAGATAGACAGCGAGAGAGAGATAGGAGAGAGAGAGATAGGAGAGAGAGAGATAGGAGAGAGAGAGAGACAGCGAGAAAATAAAACAAGAGTGAGAGAGACAGAAAAAGTAAATATAAAATAATCTGGGCAGTTTGATACGGCCAATATATCCACACATTTTTGGCAAAAATTAATTTAATTTGATCACAAACTTCAATGTCCCCAAATTCTAAATATCAAATGAACACCTTGTCACAATCACATCATTTAAATACAGGAAGTTATTAACAATGTATACACTCAGTAACCATAGCCTGGAAATAGAGACAGGATGCCAGGGAACAACATGGAAGGTCAGGCTCAGTAACCATAGCCTGGTAATAGAGACAGGATGCCAGGGAACAACATGGAAGGTCAGGCTCAGTAACCATAGCCTGGAAATAGAGACAGGATGCCATTAGATCAACATGGAAGGTCAGACTCAGTAACCATAGCCTGGAAATACAGACAGGATGCCATTAGAACAAATTGGAAGGTCAGAGAAAAAATACAACATTTTCTACGCCGTTGCTCCAAATATGACTCAATCAGAAATATTTATCTCCTAAAACATAAAGAATCGCAGGGTTTCGTCGAATTGGAATGTTTTAGTAACTGAGCGGCGGTGAAACGCCCCTTGAGTAGGTCGGAAGGCCTCATTGGCTGCAGGATTCCACACCAACTTACGGGGACCACCTTTGAGGAGAGAAGTGAGAGGAGAGGTGATGGAACTGATGTTCCTAATGAAGTGGCGGTAGAAGTTGTCAAACCCCAAATTCCGTTGTTGTCCCTTTATGTTGGTTGGGAGTGGTCATGACCTGAGTGCATCTACCATGCTATCCTCTATAATCGCTCCGAGTGGGCTGATTCCATATCGCAAGGAGGAGACGGCGACCTGATGGAACAGGCACTTTTCCGTTTTGATGTACAGATGGTTCTCCAGAACAGATGGTTCTCCAGGACAGATGGTTCTCCAGAACAGATGGTTCTCCAGGACAGATGGCTCTCCAGGACAGATGGTTCTCCAGGACAGATGGTTCTCCAGAACAGATGGTTCTCCAGGACAGATGGTTCTCCAGAACAGATGGTTCTCCAGGACAGATGGCTCTCCAGGACAGATGGTTCTCCAGAACAGATGGTTCTCCAGGACAGATGGTTCTCCAGGACAGATGGTTCTCCAGAACAGATGGTTCTCCAGGACAGATGGCTCTCCAGGACAGATGGTTCTCCAGGACAGATGGTTCTCCAGGACAGATGTTTCTCCAGGAGTTGTTCCAGGACTATGTGCTCCTCCAAGGTGGCCGAGTAGATCAGGAGGTCATCGATATACACGACCACCTGACTTCTTGACCACGAAGAAGAAACGTTCAGACGCAGGGGAGATGGATGGATGAAACCCTGTTGGAGAGCCTCCTGGGTGTACTCCTCTAAAGCCTGGTTTCAGCCACTGACAGGGGGTAGATGCAGCTGTGCGGAAGTGCAGGATCTGTTAGCAGGTCAATGGCACAGTTCCAGGGGCGATGAGGAGGGAGACAGGTGGCACGCATCTCTGAGAAAACCTCCCAGAGATCCTGGTAAACCTCTGGGATGTCAGCCTGGAGGGCAACCACAGGACTCTCATCCGACGTGGAACCACAGGGTAAAGCAAAGCAGGTCTTCCGGCATCCGGGTGCCCAGGCCGTGATCTCCATACTCGACCAGGAGATGGTGGTGTCGTGGCATTGGAGCCACAGGAGGCAGAGGATGACTTTGTGTACGGGTACCTGGGTGATGAGGAATGGAATGTTTTCTTGGTGCAGACGTCCCACAGTGATGGGGAGTGGTGCTGTGATGTGTGTGCTTGTCCCGAACCCAGTAGTTGGTTTTCCAGTGCTTGAACCGGAAACTGAGAATAGAGCGAGTATGATGTTATGTTAAGGGAGGAGTCAAGGGACTGGTCGACCAGAAGTGTAGAAACAACACACGAGGGACAACCAGCTAGTGAAATCGGTACTAAAAAGGGTTTGGTGGTGAGGGATGATGGAACACCTACCCCAGGAGACGGATTATTTTTTACATTTATTTGTTATTTTACCAGGTAAGTTGACTGAGAACACATTCTCAGTTACAGCAACGACCTGGGGAATAAATACAGGGGTGAGGAGGGGGATGAATGAGCCAATCATAAACTGGGGATGATTTGGTGACGGTGATGGTTTGAGGGCCGGATTGGGAATTTAGCCAGGACACCAGGGTTAACACCCCTATTCTTACGATAAGTACCATGGTATCTTTAATGACCTCAGAGAGTCAGGACACCAGGGTTAGCACCCCTACTCTTACGATAAGAGCCATGGTATCTTTAATGACCTCAGAGAGTCAGGACACCGGGGTTAACACCCCTACTCTTACGATAAGAGACATGGGATCTTTAATGACCTCAGAGTCAGGACACCAGGGTTAGCACCCCTAATCTTACGATAAGAGCCATGGGATCTTTAATGACCTCTGAGAGTCAGGACACCGGGGTTAACACCCCTACTCTTACGATAAGAGACATGGGATCTTTAATGACCTCAGAGTCAGGACACCAGGGTTAGCACCCCTACTCTTACGATAAGAGCCATGGGATCTTTAATGACCTCTGAGAGTCAGGACACCGGGGTTAACACCCCTACTCTTACGATAAGAGACATGGGATCTTTAATGACCTCAGAGTCAGGACACCAGGGTTAGCACCCCTACTCTTACGATAAGAGCCATGGGATCTTTAATGACCTCAGAGTCAGGACACCAGGGTTAGCACCCCTACTCTTACGATAAGAGCCATGGGATCTTTAATGACCTCTGAGAGTCAGGACACCGGGGTTAACACCCCTACTCTTACGATAAGTGCCATGGGATCTTTAATGACCTCAGAGTCAGGAGACCTGTTTAACGTCCCACCCGAAAGACGGCACCCTACACAGGGCAGTGTCCAGGGATATTCTTTAGACCAGAGGAAAGAGTGCCTCCTACTGGCCCTCCAACACCACTTCCAGCAACATCTGGTCTCCCATCCAGGGACTGAACAGGACCAACCCTGCTTAGCTTCAGAAGCAAGCCAGCACTGCATACCACTGCAGCATTCCATTATCTTGGGGGCGTCCCTCTGCTCTAGTGATATTTATTCCCACAGTAATGCTTTATGGCTCCGCCCAGTTGTGGTTCAGAAAACAGTTCATGTGGTGGGTTATGTGTAGAACTGGGTGAAGTGACATGCCTCCCAAAATGTAGAACTGCCAGGATGATAGTAGTAATGGAGGTTGCCTAGAAACCATCATGAGCCGACGAGCGTAGTGCGTGCCAACGCCGCCTCAGCATTAGGCTTTGATAGTTTAGGCTTTGATACCGGGAACACCTTTTTAGATATAAAGAAAAGGTGGAAAAAAGTTTTCCGGTATGCCAAGTTTAGCGGAAAAACATCTGGTTTGAAAGGTGTTTTAAACCTCTTGATTCTAGCCATCCTGGATCCGGGATCGTGAATACAGCCTCAAGCTCATTACCATAACGCAACGTTAACTATTCATGAAAATCGCAAATGAAATGAAATAAATATATTAGCTCTCAAGCTTAGCCTTTTGTTAACAACACTGTCATCTCAGATTTTCAAAATATGCTTTTCAACCATAGCAAAACAAGCATTTGTGTAAGATTATTGATAGCTAACGTAGCATTTAGCGTAGCATTCAGCATGCAACATTTTCACAAAAACAAGAAAAGCATTCAAATAAAATCATTTACCTTTGAAGAACTTCAGATGTTTTCAATGAGGAGACTCTCAGTTAGATAGCAAATGTTCAGTTTTTCCAAAAAGATTATTTGTTTAGGAGAAATCGCTCCGTTTGGTGTGTCACGTTTGGCTACCAAAAAAAAAAAGAAAATTCAGTCATCAAAACGTCAAACTTTTTTCCAAATTAACTCCATAATATCGACTGAAACACGGTAAACGTTGTTTAGAATCAATCCTCAACGTGTTTTTCACATATCTCTTCGATGATATATCGTTCGTGGAAGTGTGCGTTCTCCTCTGAATCTCAATGGAAAATGCCTCCAGTTGAAGATTACGCACCAATTTAGACAAAGGACACCGGGCGGACCCCTGGCAAATGTAGTCTCTTATGGCCAATCTTCCAATGATTTGCCTACAAATACGTCACAATGCTGCAGACACCTTGGAGAAACGATAGAAAGGGCAGGCTCATTCCCGGCACATTCACAGCCATATAAGGAGACAATGGAAAACAGAGCCTCAAAAATTCAGCCCATTTCCTGGTTGAAGTTTCATCTTGGTTTCGCCTGTAGCATGAGTTCTGTGGCACTCACAGATAATATCTTTGCAGTTTTGGAAACGTTAGAGTGTTTTCTTTCCAAAGCTGCCAATTATATGCATAGTCGAGCATCTTTTCGTGACAAAATATTGCGCTTAAAACGGGCACGTTTTTTATCCATAAATTAAAAGAGCGCCCCCTATATCCAAGAAGTTAAGTTAGCTTTTGGGAAGAGTCTATAACCACGTTTCTATCCACAGTTTTTATGTGTGTCACGCCTGCTCCTGCTCTCCCTCTCTGGGGCTCGTGGGCCCTTCATTACGCACACCTGTCACCATCATTACACGCAGCAGCTCACCTGGACTCCTTCCCTTTGTTGATTGCCCCGTCTACAACGGTCTGCTCCCCCGTTTGTCCCCTGCATTAATGTTGTTATGTGTCCAGACGCTGTCCTGTCCTGTTACATGTCCGTTGCCATTAAATGTTCACTCCCTCTACCTGCTTCTTGTCTCAGCGTCGATCCTTACAATGTGAGTAAAGTCATGCTGTATATGAAAGAGTAAAGTCACACTGTACATAAACAAGTAAAGTCACGCTGTATATGAAAGAGTAAAGTCACGCTGTATATGAAAGAGTAAAGTCACGCTGTATATGAAAGAGTAAAGTCACGCTGTATATGAAAGAGTAAAGTCACGCTGTATATGAAAGTATATGAAAGAGTAAAGTCATGCTGTATATGAAAGAGAAAGTAAAGTCATGCTGTGTATGTAAGAGTATTGTCTTCAGGGGGGAAACTTTCACAGGAGACGAGGGGACATGACACATTCTAAAACAGCATATTTGTCCATTCCAGTGTTTTTATTGCACTGTGAAACAAAACGTGGCACCGGCGTCCTTCAGGACAATGCAGATGACTCAGAGCGGTCAGGTTGGCGGATTTCTGGTTTCAACCGGCTGGATATAGGACTGCATGGACACTACAAAGTGTGCTGACAGGCTGTGTGAAGCCAAGCTTCTGAAAGGCTGCCATATAAACTCAACAAAAAAAGAAACGTCCTCTCACTGTCAACTGGGTTTATTTTCAGCAAACTTAACATGTGTAAATATTTGTATGAACATAAGATTCAACAGCTGAGACATAAACTGAACAAGTTCCACAGACATGTGACTAACAGAAATGGAATAATTTGTCCCTGAACAAAGAGGGGTCAACATCAAAAGTAACAGTCAGTATCTGGTGTGGCTACCAGCTGCATTAAGTACTGCAGTGCATCTCCTCCTCGTGGACTGCACCAGATTTCCCAGTTCTTGCTGTGAGATGTTATCCCACTCTTCCACCAAGGCACCTGCAAGTTCCCTGACATTTCTGGGGGGAATGGCCCTAGCCCTCACCCTCCGATCCAACAGGTCCCAGACGTGCTCAATGGGATTGAGATCCGGGCTCTTCGCTGGCCATGGCAGAACACTGACAATCCTGTCTTGCAGGAAATCACCCATAGAACAAGAAGTATGGCTGATGGCATCGTCATGTTGGAGGGTCATGTCAGGATGAGCCTGCTTGGCTGCAATGACAACAATCTCAGTCCGATGATGCTGTGACACACCGCCCCAGACCATGACGGACCCTCCACCTCCAAATCGATCCCGCTCCAGAATACAGGCCTCGGTGTAACGCTCATTCCTTTGGCGATAAATGCGAATCCGAACATCACCCCTGGTGAGACAAAACCGCAACTCGTCAGAGAAGAGCACTTTTAACACCACTTCCTAACACCACTTGCTCCTGAGACATCTATTACGGTAACACCACTTCCTCCTGAGACATCTATTACAGTAACACCACTTCTTCCTGAGACATCTATTACAGTAACACCACTTCCTCCTGAAACATCTATTACAGTAACACCACTTCCTCCTGAGACATCTATTACGGTAACACCACTTCCTCCTAAAACATCTATTACGGTAACACAACTTCCTCCTTAGACATCTATTACAGTAACACCACTTCCTCCTGAGACATCTATTACAGTAACACCACTATTCCTCCATCACACTCCAGAAGTCCATTTTTAGGCACGCCAGAGAGAACGTACTGACTTTTTAGCGTACCATGAACTCTGACCTACGTTTGTAGTAAGTACATCATCATCATCATGTGTAAGTGTGTGTATGTGTTTGTCGGACATGTCATAAGTAGGGTATTCATAAATATGTATGTTCTCTATCGCCCTTAAACACACACACACACACACACACACACACACACACACACACACACACACACACACACACACACACACACACACACACACACACACACACACACACACACACACACACACACACACACACAGGCGTATTTGTACAAACACAAGCTCATCCCCTGGCCTCCGTAGTGCAACGCTTATCACCTCTAAGAGGGCAGCTTGCTGCTATCAAATAAATGCGCCAGAGACGAAATAGACAAGAACGAAACAGGCAGCGAAGGTCAGACGTACAGTGGATATCATCGTGTTAACAATCTGACACAACTCCTAGTGTTTTCTGGCCCAAGCTGCAGGGGCAGGGGTGACACAGGGGTCATGGGCAGCTGTCATTATCTCAACTGACCAAAAAGACCAAACACTAGGAGAGAACAGCTTCTTCTTGTTGTTGTTCACTGTGATCTAGATGATGGGTTGAGTCAACACTGGTTGGACTACGTGTCCAGTCCATATTGTCTATCTGTGTGTTATTCTTCCTCGTGTACCACTGGGTTAGGATCATCCTGTTATACAATAGATCTTGGATCATCATGTCATACTGTGTGATGTAAAAAGGTATTATTTCGTAATGCATTACTGTTTGAAAAGCACAAGTACCTTAAATGAATCTGTAATAATAATTTAATGTAAAATGTTTCCATTATTCCAGAATAGAATTATGTTGATCCAAATACAATTTTTTTTGTGCATTCCATAGTCTGCACAGACTAGTAAAACAATTAAATGCAAATTATGCCATTCAATTAAACAACATTTCATTAGTCTTATAATGTCTCATAGGCCCTGCCTAAACAAATGATCTGTCCATGTCTCCTCCCATCTGTCCATGTCTCCTCCCATCTGTCCATGTCTCCTCCCATTTGTCCATGTCTCCTCCCATCTGTCCATGTCTCCTCCCATCTGTCCATGTCTCCTCCCATTTGTCCATGTCTCCTCCCATCTGTCCATGTCTCCTCCCATCTGTCCATGTCTTCTCCCATCTGTCCATGTCTCCTCCCATCTGTCCATGTCTCCTCCCATTTGTCCATGTCTTCTCCCATCTGTCCATGTCTCCTCCCATCTGTCCATGTCTCCTCCCATCTGTCCATGTCTAGTTCCATCTGTCCATGTCCACTCCCATCTGCCCATGTCTCCTCCCATCTGTCCATGTCTCCTCCCATCTGTCCATGTCTAGTTCCATCTGTCCATGTCCACTCCCATCTGTCCATGTCTCCTCCCATCTGTCCATGTCTCCTCCCATCTGTCCATGTCTCCTCCCATCTGTCCATGTCTAGTCCCATCTGTCCATGTCTCCTCCCATCTGTCCATGTCTCCTCCCATCTGTCCATGTCTCCTCCCATCTGTCCATGTCTCCTCCCATTTGTCCATGTCTTCTCCCCATCTGTCCATGTCTCCTCCCATCTGTCCATGTCTCCCATCCCATCTGTCCATGTCTCCTCCCATCTGTCCATGTCTCCTCCCATCTGTCCATGTCTCCTCCCATCTGTCCATGTCTAGTTCCATCTGTCCATGTCCACTCCCATCTGTCCATGTCTCCTCCCATCTGTCCATGTCTCCTCCCATCTCTGTCCATGTCTCCTCCCATCTGTCCATGTCTGTCCATGTCCCATCTGTCCATGTCTCCTCCCATCTGTCCATGTCTCCTCCCATCTGTCCATGTCTAGTTCCATCTGTCCATGTCCACTCCCATCTGTCCATGTCTCCTTCCATCTGTCCATGTCTCCTCCCATCTGTCCATGTCTCCTCCCATCTGTCCATGTCTCCTCCCATTTGTCCATGTCTTCTCCCATCTGTCCATGTCTCCTCCCATCTGTCCATGTCTTCTCCCATCTGTCCATGTCTCCTCCCATCTGTCCATGTCTCCTCCCATCTGTCCATGTCTCCTCCTCCATCTGTCCATGTCTCCTCCCATCTGTCCATGTCTCCTCCCATCTGTCCATGTCTCCTCCCATCTGTCCATGTCTCCTCCCATCTGTCCATGTCTCCTCCCATCTGTCCATGTCTCCTCCCATCTGTCCATGTCTCCTCCCATTTGTCCATGTCTCCTCCCATCTGTCCATGTCTCCTCCCATTTGTCCATGTCTCCTCCCATCTGTCCATGTCTCCTCCCATCTGTCCATGTCTAGTTCCATCTGTCCATGTCCACTCCCATCTGTCCATGTCTCCTCCCATCTGTCCATGTCTCCTCCCATCTGTCCATGTCTCCTCCCATCTGTCCATGTTTTCTCCCCCATCTGTCCATGTCTCCTCCCATCTGTCCATGTCTCCTCCCATCTGTCCATGTCTCCTCCCATCTGTCCATGTCTCCTCCCATTTGTCCATGTCTCCACACATCTGTCCATGTCTCGTCCCATCTGTCCATGTCTAGTTCCATATGTCCATGTCCACTCCCATCTGTCCATGTCTCCTCCCATCTGTCCATGTCTCCTCCCATCTGTCCATGTCTCCTCCCATCTGTCCATGTCTCCTCCCATCTGTCCATGTCTCCTCCCATCTGTCCATGTCTCCTCCCATCTGTCCATGTCTCCTCCCATCTGTCCATGTCTAGTCCCATCTGTCCATGTCTCCTCCCATCTGTCCATGTCTAGTCCCATCTGTCCATGTCCACTCCCATCTGTCCATGTCCACTCCCATCTGTCCATGTCTCCTCCCATCTGTCCATGTCTCCTCATATCTGTCCAAGTCTCCTCCCATCTTTCCATGTCTCCTCCCATCTGTCCATGTCTCCTCCATGTCCTTGTCTCCTCCCATCTGTCCATGTCTAGTCTTATCTGTCCATGTCTCCTCCCATCTGTCCATGTCTCCTCCCATCTGTCCATGTCTAGTCCCATCTGTCCATGTCCACTCCCATCTGTCCATGTCTAGTCCCATCTGTCCATGTCCACTCCCATCTGTCCATGTCTCCTCCCATCTGTCCATGTCTCCTCCCATCTGTCCATGTCTAGTCCCATCTGTCCATGTCCACTCCCATCTGTCCATGTCTCCTCCCATCTGTTCATGTCTCCTCCCATCTGTCCATGTCTCCTCCCATCTGTCCATGTCTCCTCCCATCTGTCCATGTCTCCTCCCATCTGTCCATGTCTCCTCCATGTCTATGTCTCCTCCCATCTGTCCTTGTCTCCTCCCATCTGTCCATGTCTAGTCTTATCTGTCCATGTCTCCTCCCATCTGTCCATGTCTCCTCCTATCTGTCCATGTCTAGTCCCATCTG
The DNA here is from genome assembly GCF_018296145.1 of Oncorhynchus tshawytscha. NCBI lineage: Eukaryota > Metazoa > Chordata > Actinopteri > Salmoniformes > Salmonidae > Oncorhynchus > Oncorhynchus tshawytscha. The sequence continues at coordinate 3,459,563 of NC_056433.1, read as the reverse complement.
TCCATGTCCACTCCCATCTGTCCATGTCTCCTCCCATCTGTTCATGTCTCCTCCCATCTGTCCATGTCTCCTCCCATCTGTCCATGTCTCCTCCCATCTGTCCATGTCTCCTCCCATCTGTCCATGTCTCCTCCCATCTGTCCATGTCTCCTCTCATCTGTCCATGTCTCCTCCCATCCTCGTCCACACTAGACATATGTTCTGAGTACACCTCGTCCACACTAGACATATGTTCTGAGTACACCTCTTCCACACTAGACATATGTTCTGAGTACACCTCATCCACAGTAGACATATGTTCTGAGTACACCTCGTCCACACTAGACATATGTTCTGAGTACACCTCGTCCACACTAGACATATGTTCTGAGTACACCTCATCCACACTAGACATATGTTCTAGTACACCTCGTCCACACTAGACATGTTCTGAGTACACCTGTTCTGACTAGACATACACCTCATCCACACTAGACATATGTTCTGAGTACACCTCATCCACACTAGACATATGTTCTGAGTACACCTCATCCACACTAGACATATGTTCTGAGTACACCTCGTCCACACTAGACATATGTTCTGAGTACACCTCGTCCACACTAGACATATGTTCTGAGTACACCTCGTCCACACTAGACATATGTTCTGAGTACACCTCGTCCACACTAGACATATGTTCTGAGTACACCTCGTCCACACTAGACATATGTTCTGAGTACACCTCGTCCACACTAGACATATGTTCTGAGTACACCTCCACACTAGACATATGTTCTGAGTACACACACACTAGACATATGTTCTGAGTACACCTCGTCCACACTAGACATATGTTCTGAGTACACCTCATCCACACTAGACATATGTTCTGAGTACACCTCGTCCACACTAGACATATGTTCTGAGTACACCTCATCCACACTAGACATATGTTCTGAGTACACCTCGTCCACACTAGACATATGTTCTGAGTACGCCTCGTCCACACTAGACATATGTTCTGAGTACACCTCTTCCACACTAGACATATGTTCCGAGTACACCTCGTCCACACTAGACATATGTTCTGAGTACACCTCATCCACACACATATGCTTCTTCATTTGTTCACATCATAGAGGCTGTTTATATGGATCGTTCTTAATATAGGCCATGAGGCAGGCTGTGGATGAATTTGGGGGAGGGCCCTGATCACTCTTAATCGTGAGATATTTCTAGGCACTCTATGAAAGGCAGTGTGCGCCCTTATGTCTAATAAACTCAGTAGTGTGCGCCCTTATGTCTAATAAACTCAGCAGTGTGCACCCTTATCGCTAATAAACTCGGCAGTGTGCGCCCGATTCTCACTTGATGTCATAAGATCAAGTGTAACTCAATGAAATGACCAATAGCCCTTTAGGCTACTAAAGTTATATTTCTAATAGGGGACTATTTATATTTCCAATATTTTCCATTGACGGTATAGCCTAGTTAAACTGCTCAGGGATTTCAGTACACCTCGTCCAGTCCAACGATGACGTTAAAACAGTAAAAACAGTAACAGAGTTTAATGGCTGTGACGGGAGAAACCGGAGAATGGATCAACGTTGTCGTTACTCCACAATACTAAACCTAAATGACAGGGTGAAAAGAAGAAGGACCTTTAAAATGGTGGCTTCTGAGTGGCGCAGTGGTCTAAGACACTGCATCTCAGTGCAAGAGGTGGCACTGCAGTACCTGGTTTGAATCCAGGTTGCGTCACATCTGGCCGTGATTGGGAGTCCCATAGGGCGGTGCACAATTGGCTGGGGTAGATGGTCATTGTAAAGAAGACTTTGTTCTTAACTGACTTGCCTAGATAAATAAAGTTAAGTATTTTAATTTCAGAATTTTTTTGCCTCCACTCTTCTGGGAAGGCTTCGCACTAGATGTTGGAACATTGCTGCGGGAACACAATAGCATTAGTGAGTGAGTTCAGGCAATTAGGCCAGGCTCACAGTTTGCATTCCAATCCATCCCAAAGATGTTCGATGGGGTTGAGGTCAGGGCTCTGTGCAGGCCAGTCAAGTTCTTCCATACTGATCTCAACAAACCATTTCTGTATGAACCTCGCTTTGTGCACAGGGGCATTGTCATGCTGAAACAGGAAAGGGCCTTTCCCAAACTGTTGCCACAAAGTTGGAAGCACAGTATCGTCACTGATGCTCTTCAGTAAGGCCATTCTACTGCCAATGTTACTATGGAGTTTGCATGGCTGCGTGCTCGATTTTATACACCTGTCAGCAACGGGTGTGGCTGAAATAGCCGTAATTTGCAGGGGTGTCCACATACGTTTGTCTATATAGTGTACAGGGGTGCAACTTTCACTTGGGACGGGGGGACATGTCCCCCCCACATTCTGATATTTGCATTTTTGTCCCACCCAGTTTATCATTGGAATGTGATTTAAAAAAACGCGGCAACGTTGTGCATTAGGACCGGGACACGGACGCCTCCGAGCGGTCGGGTAGACTGTTTGGCATGTTTAAGGGACTGGATTTAGGACCGTGAAGACACCACAGAGTGGGCTAACAGGCTGTGTGAAGGCAAAAGCTTCTGGAGGGCTGGCTAGACCCGCATAGGATAGTTGAGTATGGTTCAAAGTGTACTTGTTGTGCTCTTTCACTGAGTTGTAAAAGGAAGCAGAACAGAAACTGGCCACTCTTTAGTAGACTGATGTAGCTGGCAAAGTAACTGTTGTTTAACTTTACAGAAAAATAACTAAACTAGTGTTTATTCTCAGTGCTGAGCTAGTATTGTAATTGACATGTAACGTTAGCTAATGTTTCATTCCCTCTTGACTGAGGTGAATGAATAAGCTAGGCTAGTGAGTAGCTATCACAGCCAGGTCAGCTCTAGCCTCTGTGTTATCTGTCAGATAGAGGGGGGGGGGGTTCAAAATCAAAAGTAACAGTCAGTATCTGGTGTGGCCACCAGCTGCATTAAGTACTGCAGTGTATGCAGTGAATAATTTTGCACGCCCAATTTTTTAGTTTTGATTTGTTAAAAAAGTTTGAAATATCCAATAAATGTCGTTCCACTTCATGATTGTGTCCCACTTGTTGTTGATTCTTCACAAAAAAATACAGTTTTATATCTTTATGTTTGAAGCCTGAAATGTGGCAAAAGGTCGCAAAGTTCAAGGGGGTCGAATACTTTCGCAAGGCACTGTACAGCTCATTGAGTGCAGTCTAGTGCCAGCATCAGTTTGTGGTGGTAAATCGACGGCTATGAATAATATAGATGAGAACTCTCTTGGTAGATAGTGTAGTCTACAGCTTATCATGAGGTATTCTACCTCAGGCAAGCAATACCTCAAGACTTCTTTAATATTAGAAATCGCGCACCAGCAGTTATTGACAATTAGACACACATCCCTGCCCCTCGTCTTACCAGACGTAGCTGCTCTGTCCTGCCGATGCACGGAGAAGCCAGCCAAATCCCGGAAGCTCTATGTTATCCGTGTCGTCGTTTAGCCACGTATACTCTTCAAGAATGAGGACTTAATATGGGGTTATAAGGTATACTCTTCAAGAATGAGGACTTAATATGGGGTTATAAGGTATACTCTTCAAGAATGAGGACTTAATATGGGTTATAAGGTATACTCTTCAAGAATGAGGACTTAATATAGGTTGTAAGGTATACTCTTCAAGAATGAGGACTTAACATGGGGTTATAAGGTATACTCTTCAAGAATGAGGACTTAATATAGGTTATAAGGTATACTCTTCAAGAATGAGGACTTAATATGGGGTTATAAGGTATACTCTTCAAGAATGAGGACTTAATATAGGTTATAAGGTATACTCTTCAAGAATGAGGACTTAATATGAGGTTATAAGGTATACTCTTCAAGAATAAGGACTTAATATAGGTTATAAGGTATACTTTTCAAGAATGAGGACTTAATATGGGGTGGCAGGGTAGCCTAGTGGTTAGAGCGTTGGACTAGTAACCGGAAGGTTGCAAGTTCAAATCCCCAGGCTGACAAGGTACAAATCTGTCGTTCTGCCCCTGAACAGGCAGTTAATCCACTGTTCCTAGGCCGTCATAGAAAATAATAATTTGTTCTTAACTGACTTGCCTAGTTAAATAAAGGTTAAAAAAAAAATATGGGGTTATAAGGTATACTCTTCAAGAATGAAGACTTAATATAGTACACCTCCTGGACAGGACATAGTCTATCTCCTGTTTCTGTAGTGGGACAGCTTGATGTACCAGGACACCCCCTGGACAGGACACTAGTCTATCTCCTGTTTCTGTAGTGGGACAGCTTGATGGACAGGACACCCCCTGGACAGGACACTAGTCTATCTCCTGTTACTGTAGTGGGACAGCTTGATGTACAAATACCCCTGGACAGGACACTAGTCTATCTCCTGTTACTGTAGTGGGGCAGCTTGATGTACAAATACCCCCTGGACAGGACACTAGTCTATCTCCTGTTACTGTAGTGGGACAGCTTGATGTACAAATACCCCCTGGACAGGACACTAGTCTATCTCCTGTTACTGTAGTGGGACAGCTTGATGTACAAATACCCCCTGGACAGGACACTAGTCTATCT
>NC_056433.1:3432472-3449972 GCF_018296145.1 Oncorhynchus tshawytscha | reverse complement strand
GTCCCTATTCATTCATTGGGACTTTTACAGCATCATTTGAACACAATGGAATACATTGATGCAGGGGAAAAGGAACACACAAACAAACGGACACACACACACACACACACACACACACACACACACACACATGTACACACACACACACACACACACACACACACACACACACACACACACACACACACACACACACACACACACACACACACACACACACAAATCCAGGGGTTCTCTACCAGCAGCCATACTGTCGTACACACACACACATGCACACACACACACACACACACACACACACACACACACACACACACACACACACACACACACACACACACACACACACACACACACACACACACAGCCATACTGTCGTACACACACACACACACACACACAATCCAGGGGTCACACACACAGCCATACACACACACACACACACACACACACACACACACACACACACACACACACACACACACAATCCAGGGGTTCTCTACCAGCAGCCATCTGGTCCCTATTCATTCATTGGGACTTTTACAGCATCATTTGAACACAATGGAATACATTGATGCAGGGGAAAAGGAACACACAAACAAACGGACACACACACACACACACACACACACACACACACACACACACACACACACACACACACACACACACACACACACACAGAGTATCAAGCACAAGCAGATATATATACATGTCGAGCTGCACAGTCGGTCAACATCAGGATCAATATAAATGTCCTGCCAGCAGAAACACAATGGAAACTATTACGAAGGCAGACAGGAAGACGTTGTCCTCAATAACACGCTGACCGTTTGCATCGCGCTGCAAAATAAAATTACACATACACCACCGTTCAAAAGTTTGGGGTCACTTGGAAATGTCCTTGTTTTCCATGAAATGAGTTGCAAAATGAATAGGAAATATAGTCAAGACGCTGACAAAGTTATAAATAAAGATTTTTAATTGAAATAATAATTATGTGACTTTTTTTGTCAAAGAATGTTCCATTTGCAGCAAGTACAGCCTCGCAGACCTTTGGCCTTCTAGTTGTCAGTTTGATGAGGTTATCTGAAGAGATTTCACCCCATACTTCCTGAAGCACCTCCCACAAGTTGGATTGGCTTGATGGGCACTTCTTACGTACCATACGGTCAAGCTGCTCCCACAACAGCTCAATAGGGTTGAGATCCGGTGACTGTGCTGGCCGCTCCATTATAGACAGAACACCAGCTGACTGCTTCTTCCCTAAATAGTTCTTGCATAGTTTAAAACTGTGCTTTGGGTCATTGTCCTGTTGTAGGAGGATTGGCTCTAATTAAGCACCGTCCAGAGGGTACGGCATGGTTTTGCTAAATGGAGTGATAACCTTCCTTCTTCAAGATCCCTTTTACCCTTTACAAATCTCCCACTTTACCACCACCAAAGGTTTATAGGAGTATACAGTATACCCTCGTCCCATCTCCTCATTGGGTTTTAGGAGTATATACCCTCGTCCCATCTCCTCACTGGTTTATAGGAGTATATACCCTCGTCCCATCTCCTCATTGGGTTTTAGGAGTATATACCCTCGTCCCATCTCCTCATTGGGTTTTAGGAGCATATACCCTCGTCCCATCTCCTTATTGGTTTATAGGAGTATATACCCTCGTCCCATCTCCTCATTGGTTTATAGGAGTATATACCCTCGTCCCATCTCCTCATTGGGTTTTAGGAGTATATACCCTCGTCCCATCTCCTCATTGGGTTTTAGGAGTATATACCCTCGTCCCATCTCCTCATTGGTTTATAGGAGTATATACCCTCGTCCCATCTCCTCATATAGGAGTATATACCCTCGTCCCATCTCCTCATATAGGAGTATATACCCTCGTGGCTGATTGAAAAATGAACTTAGGTACAGTTCCCTATATAACCTAGTTACTTTCACTATTCCTTATTGAACCTACTTACTCTCCCTATATAACCTAGTCAATCTCACTATTCCCTATATAACCTAGTTACTCTCAATATTCCCTATATAACCTAGTTACTCTCACTATTCCCTATATAACCTAGTTACTCTCCCTATATAACCTAGTTACTCTCACTATTCCTTATATAACCTAGTTACTCTCCCTATATAACCTAGTTACTCTCACTATTCCCTATATAACCTAGTTATTCTCACTATTCCCTATATAACCTAGTCAATCTCACTACTCCCTATATAACCTAGTTACTCTCCCTATTCCCTATATAACCTAGTCAATCTCACTATTCCCTATATAACCTAGTTACTCTCCCTATATAACCTAGTTACTCTCACTATTCCCTATATAACCTAGTTACTCTCACTATTCCCTATATAACCTAGTTACTCTCCCTATATAATCTAGTTACTCTCACTATTCCCTATATAACCTAGCTACTCTCCCTATATAACCTAGTTACTCTCACTATTCCCTATATAACCTAGTTACTCTCCCTATATAACCTAGTTATTCTCACTATTCCCTATATAACCTAGTTACTCTCACTATTCCCTATATAACCTAGTCAATCTCACTATTCCCTATATAACCTAGTTACTCTCACTATTCCCTATATAACCTAGTCAATCTCACTATTCCCTATATAACCTAGCTACTCTCCCTATATAACCTAGTTACTCTCACTATTCCCTCTATAACCTAGTTACTCTCCCTATATAACCTAGTTACTCTCACTTTCCCTATATAATCTAGTTACTCTCACTATTCCCTATATAACCTAGTTACTCTCCCTATATAACCTAGATACTCTCACTATTCCCTATATAACCTAGTTACTCTCCCTATATAACCTAGTTACTCTCACTTTCCCTATATAATCTAGTTACTCTCACTATTCCCTATATAACCTAGTTACTCTCCCTATATAACCTAGTTATTCTCACTATTCCCTATATAACCTAGTTACTCTCACTATTCCTATATAACCTAGTTACTCACCCTATATAACCTAGATACTCTCACTATTCCCTATATAACCTAGTTACTCTCCCTATATAACCTAGATACTCCCACTATTCCCTATATAACCTAGTTACTCTCCCTATATAACCTAGTTACTCTCACTATTCCCTATATAACCTAGTTACTCTCACTATTCCCTATATAACCTAGTGCACTAAATAATGAATATCATACTATTTAGGACTAAAGTGTTAAAGTGTTGGTGACACTACACAGTCACTAAAACAGACTCTGTACTGAATAGCCCAGCTAACAACAAACGTTCTCGCAACTTTATAGGACGTTCCCTTAAAAGTGGCATTTGGTCATAACCTAACATTTTCATAGGAATGATTCTGTGATGTGCAAGGAATGTTTCCAAGAGACGATTCCCTTAATGTCAAATAGATATTTACCCAGAATACGGTTACCACGTTTTCAGAACATAAGATATTTACCCAGAATACGGTTACCACGTTTTCAGGACATAAGATATTTACCCAGAACATGGTTACCACATTTTCAGAACATAAGATATTTACCCAGAACATGGTTACCACGTTTTCAGGACATAAGATATTTACCCAGAATACGGTTACCATGTTTTCAGGACATAAGATATTTACCCAGAATACGGTTACCACGTTTTCAGAACATAAGATATTTACCCAGAATACGGTTACCACGTTTTCAGGACATAAGATATTTACCCAGAATACGGTTACCACGTTTTCAGGACATAAGATATTTACCCAGAATACGGTTACCACGTTTTCAGGACATAAGATATTTACCCAGAACATGGTTACCACGTTTTCAGAACATAAGATATTTACCCAGAACATGGTTACCACGTTTTCAGGACATAAGATATTTACCCAGAACATGGTTACCATGTTTTCAGGACATAAGATATTTACCCAGAATACGGTTACCACGTTTTCAGGACATAAGATATTTACCCAGAACATGGTTACCACGTTTTCAGACATAAGATATTTACCCAGAATACGGTTACCACGTTTTCAGGACATAAGATATTTACCCAGAATACGGTTACCACGTTTTCAGAACCTAAGATATTTACCCAGAATACGGTTACCACGTTTTCAGGACATAAGATATTTACCCAGAATACGGTTACCACGTTTTCAGGACATAAGATATTTACCCAGAATACGGTTACCACGTTTTCAGGACATAAGATATTTACCCAGAATATGGTTACCACGTTTTCAGAACATAAGATATTAACATTCTAAACACGTTTCATGGGAACGTTGCAAGAACATCAATTTGTCCATTTTTCTGTGGCTTCTGAGAATATTTCATCAACGTCCCACCAAACAGAAACAGATTTTTTATTATTGTTGCAATGTCCCAAAAAAAGGCTTCTAGAACATTATTGTTGCAATGTCCCAAAAAAAGGCTTCTAGAACATTATTGTTGCAATGTCCCAAAAAAAGGCTTCTAGAACATTATTGTTGCAATGTCCCAAAAAAAAAAGGCTTCTAGAACATTATTGTTGCAATGTCCCAAAAAAGGCTTCTAGAACATTATTGTTGCAATGTCCCAAAAAAGGCTTCTAGAACATTATTGTTGCAATGTCCCAAAAAAGGCTTCTAGAACATTATTGTTGCAATGTCCCAAAAAAAGGCTTCTAGAACATTATTGATGCAAATTGTGAGAACATTGTAACCACGTTCTAGACACGTTCTTCTTGACATGAAGGGGATGTTCTCCTAACTTTAACACCAAAACATGCTGGAAAGGTTCTCAGAAGGGTTTAGCTAAAAACAGATTGTTTTCCTAACTAATGGCAAACTGGACACTGCAATATTAGGGGAACATTACGGGTAACATTACAAAAACGTTCCCTCTTCCTAGAATTGTTAGCTGGGGGACTAATAGGGAAGTGAAGGAGATATGGTTTTAGCATTTAGATGGGATTAATGATGCTTGTCCAACCAAACTCTTTCCCTGGGTTTTTCTCCTTGGACTTAATGTAGAGGCATGACCAACAGTTTGTCTGAGTTCAAGGGACAACACACACACACACACACACAGTATCTCGAATGTCACGGCCACTATGATGTAACATCTCTGATGCACAAACATCAGACGGAGGGAATGGGGTGCCATTTTGGGATGTACTCAGAGTGTCCATCAGGAAAGGAGTGATGGAGAGGTGACGTCCACTCCTTTCCTGATGAACACGGAGTACATCCCAAAATGGCACCCCATTCCCTCCGTCTGATGGGACACTGAGTACATCCCAAAATGGCAGCCCATTCCCTCCGTCTGATGTGGGGCACTGAGTGCTCAGTAGCGGTAAACGACTCCCCACCACACACCCCTTGTCACCATGCCAACCAGGTGCTGGGCCTGTCTGTGTGTAAATGTTTACCAGTTAACCCTTTCACTTCTTATCTCTAACTGTGACGTGGGTAGGTACAGTTGCCCAATCATTAGGCACATCCTTGACCTCTCAGTAAGTTAGTGAGCTGACTTCATTTAGCTATGGGACTGGCCTGTTAATAGAATCCATCCGTAGGAGTATTGTCTGGCCAATAGAAATAATAATATGTTGTTTTGAACAATAAAGTTATTTTTAAAAAAGTAAATCAGCTGTACCTTGGAATGTATAATTTTTTATTTTGCTGATTTAAACAAATACAAATCATTCTGTCAACTTGAAAACTTGAAAACTTCCTTACAGATTCTACCTGTTCTTAATGACATCGTCACGATATGGGCGGTGCCCACAGCAGCAGCATCCCTGGTGTTATACTGTACCTGCGGAGGTGGTTGTGTATGTCAGTGTTCTTTGTTGGAATTACATAATTGCCATGAACACACACACACACACACACACACACACACACACACACACACACACACACACACACACACACACACACACACACACACACACACACACACACACACACACACACACACACACACACACACACACACCATCATCATCATCAATTATCAATTATAGTACGGCATTGGTTGAAGCTCAATGTTAAATTCCAATCTCCCTACCATCGTATCTAAGCCAATATGACACCAATGTGAAAATTTGCTAATCAACTTCTTATTTAACCTTTACCTAACGAGGCAAGTCAGTTAAGAACAAATTCTTATTTACAATGACTTCGTAGGAACAGTGGGTCAACTGCCTTGTTCAGGGGCAGAACAACAGAGTTTTACCTTGTCAGCTTGGGGATTCGATCTAGCAACCTTTCGGTTTAGCAACCTTTCGGTTGCTGGCCAAATGCTCTAACCACTAGGCTACCTACCGCCCCAACTTGATTGGAGGTACAGAACACACATCTTGTTCCGTCCGGCCTTTATTGAGAACCTGGATTTTTGACAGGGTCATTAGCAGTCCAATCTTGTTTCTTCACAGCTCAAATTCTAGACGTCAGATTAAAACAAGGCTACAGCGTCCGCAAATGTGACCATTAGACTTAAATCCATTTGGACTGAATAAGTTTATAGGTGCAAGAGTTTATCAAATTCACAATTTACCGCTCTCACGTACACAATTCTGCCCGATTTTAAACCAATGATTTGCTACCCTTTTGTAGCATTTATGACAATGCTAAAATATTTTCAGCCGAATCTCAGAGTTCTAAATCTGTGTACAACTTGGTTGCTACCTAACAGTTAGCTAGCAGCAAGCAAGAAGGCAAGCAGCTGTAGCTAGCTAACACCAGTTGGAGGAGAAGCAAAAGGTAGGTAATTAGTTTGGTATATTTTGATATGGAAGGTTCTTCATATGGCTGAAGTCATGTGTAAACGTCTGACCTGGACACTTGCGTGTAATCAGAGCACAAACAAATAAGCTAGCGGACATCCTTGGCTGTTATTAAAGCCAATTAGATACACCCGACTTTGGGAACTCTGGGAAAACAGCCACGGTCGTGCCGTTTAAGACACTTAAGGTTATGAAAAAAACTTATTTCTATTAAAGCATTTTGGTATCAAGGCACAAGGCGAGACCCAGACACAGGAGGCAGATGGTTGGAGTCTTACAATGTTTAATAAACCAAAAGGACGAGGAAAGAGAACGGTCGTGGTAAAAAGGTCAAAACCAGATCAGAGTCCAGGAGGTGCAGAGTCCAGGAGGTGCAGAGTGGCAGACAGGTACAGAGTCCAGGAGGTGCAGAGTGGCAGACAGGCTGGTGGTCAGGCAGGCAGGTACAGAGTCCAGGAGGTGCAGAGTGGCAGACAGGCTGGTGGTCAGGCAGGCAGGTACAGAGTCCAGGAGGTGCAGAGTGGCAGACAGGCTGGTGGTCAGGCAGGCAGGTACAGAGTCCAGGAGGTGCAGAGTGGCAGACAGGCTGGTGGTCAGGCAGGCAGGTACAGAGTCCAGGAGGTGCAGAGTGGCAGACAGGCTGGTGGTCAGGCAGGCAGGTACAGAGTCCAGGAGGTGCAGAGTGGCAGACAGGCTGGTGGTCAGGCAGGTACAGAGTCCAGGAGGTGCAGAGTGGCAGACAGGCTGGTGGTCAGGCAGGTACAGAGTCCAGGAGGTGCAGAGTGGCAGACAGGCTGGTGGTCAGGCAGGTACAGAGTCCAGGAGGTGCAGAGTGGCAGACAGGCTGGTGGTCAAGGCAGGCAGGCAGGTACAGAGTCCAGGAGGTGCAGAGTGGCAGACAGGCTGGTGGTCAAGGCAGGCAGGCAGGTACAGAGTCCAGGAGGTGCAGAGTGGCAGACAGGCTGGTGGTCAAGGCAGGCAGGCAGGTACAGAGTCCAGGAGGTGCAGAGTGGCAGACAGGCTGGTGGTCAAGGCAGGCAGGTACAGAGTCCAGGAGGTGCAGAGTGGCAGACAGGCTGGTGGTCAAGGCAGGCAGGCAGGTACAGAGTCCAGGAGGTGCAGAGTGGCAGACAGGCTGGTGGTCAAGGCAGGCAGGCAGGTACAGAGTCCAGGAGGTGCAGAGTGGCAGACAGGCTGGTGGTCAAGGCAGGCAGGCAGGTACAGAGTCCAGGAGGTGCAGAGTGGCAGACAGGCTCATGGTCAGGCAGGTACAGAGTCCAGGAGGTGCAGAGTGGCAGACAGGCTGGTGGTCAAGGCAGGTACAGAGTCCAGGAGGTGCAGAGTGGCAGACAGGCTGGTGGTCAAGGCAGGCAGGCAGGTACAGAGTCCAGGAGGTGCAGAGTGGCAGACAGGCTGGTGGTCAAGGCAGGTACAGAGTCCAGGAGGTGCAGAGTGGCAGACAGGCTGGTGGTCAAGGCAGGCAGGCAGGTACAGAGTCCAGGAGGTGCAGAGTGGCAGACAGGCTGGTGGTCAAGGCAGGTACAGAGTCCAGGAGGTGCAGAGTGGCAGACAGGCTGGTGGTCAGGCAGGTACAGAGTCCAGGAGGTGCAGAGTGGCAGACAGGCTGGTGGTCAAGGCAGGTACAGAGTCCAGGAGGTGCAGAGTGGCAGACAGGCTGGTGGTCAAGGCAGGCAGGCAGGTACAGAGTCCAGGAGGTGCAGAGTGGCAGACAGGCTGGTGGTCAAGGCAGGCAGGCAGGTACAGAGTCCAGGAGGTGCAGAGTGGCAGACAGGCTGGTGGTCAGGCAGGTACAGAGTCCAGGAGGTGCTGAGTGGCAGACAGGCTGGTGGTCAGGCAGGTACAGAGTCCAGGAGGTGCAGAGTGGCAGACAGGCTGGTGGTCAGGCAGGTACAGAGTCCAGGAGGTGCAGAGTGGCAGACAGGCTGGTGGTCAGGCAGGTACAGAGTCCAGGAGGTGCAGAGTGGCAGACAGGCTGGTGGTCAGGCAGGCAGAATGGTCAGGCAGGCAGGTACAGAGTGGCAGACAGGCTGGTGGTCAGGCAGGCAGAATGGTCAGGCAGGCGAGTACAGAGTCCAGAACAGGAAACTGGGAGAACTAGAAAAAAAGAGAATAGAAAAGGCAGGAGTACAGGTAAAAACACGCTGGTTGACTTGGAACATACAAGACGAACTGGCACAGACAGACAGGAAACACAGGGATAAATACACTGGTACAGAGAGACAGGAAACACAGGGATAAATACACTGGTACAGACAGACAGGAAACACAGGGATAAATACACTGGCACAGAGAGACAGGAAACACAGGGATAAATACACTGGTACAGAGAGACAGGAAACACAGGGATAAATACACTGGTACAGAGAGACAGGAAACACAGGGATAAATACACTGGCACAGAGAGACAGGAAACACAGGGATAAATACACTGGGACAGAGAGACAGGAAACACAGGGATAAATACACTGGCACAGAGAGACAGGAAACACAGGGATAAATACACTGGGGAAAATAAGTGACACCTGGAGGGGGTGGAGACAAGCAGAAGGACAGGTGAAACAGATCAGGGTGTGACAATACCCCCCCTCTCCCCTAGGGGCGACACCTTGAGGGGGGTGGAGACAAGCAGAAGGACAGGTGAAACAGATCAGGGTGTGACAGTACCCCCCCTCTCCCCTAGGGGCGACACCTTGAGGGGGGTGGAGACAAGCAGAAGGACAGGTGAAACAGATCAGGGTGTGACAGTACCCCCCCTCTCCCCTAGGGGCGACACCTTGAGGGGGTGGAGACAAGCAGAAGGACAGGTGCAACAGATCAGGGTGTGACAGTACTCCCCCTCTCCCCTAGGGGCGACACCTTGAGGGGGTGGAGACAAGCAGAAGGACAAGTGAAACAGATCTGGGTGTGACAGTACCCCCCCTCTCCCCTAGGGGCGACACCTTGAGGGGGGGTGGAGACAAGCAGAAGGACAGGTGAAACAGATCAGGGTGTGACAGTACTCCCCCTCTCCCCTAGGGGCGACACCTTGAGGGGGTGGAGACAAGCAGAAGGACAGGTAAAAACAGATCTGGGTGTGACAGTACTCCCCCTCTCCCCTAGGGGCGACACCTTGAGGGGGTGGAGACAAGCAGAAGGACAAGTGAAACAGATCTGGGTGTGACAGTACCCCCCTCTCCCCTAGGGGCGACACCTTGAGGGGGTGGAGACAAGCAGAAGGACAGGTGAAACAGATCTGGGTGTGACAGTACTCCCCCTCTCCCCTAGGGGCGACACCTTGAGGGGGTGGAGACAAGCAGAAGGACAGTTGAAACAGATCTGGGTGTGACAGTACTCCCCTCTCCCCTAGGGGCGACACCTTGAGGGGGGTGGAGACAAGCAGAAGGACAGGTGAAACAGATCAGGGTGTGACAATACCCCCCCTCTCCCCTAGGGGCGACACCTTGAGGGGGGTGGAGACAAGCAGAAGGACAGGTGAAACAGATCAGGGTGTGACTGATTGATGACTGTCATTCATAATCCATTCACCCACCTCAATGTAACATAGATATGTTATGGCGTGATACTAAAATGTTCCTGTGCACAGTCTAAAAGAAATGTCACGCTAACTTGGTGATAAAATGACTTATAGTACCAGTCAACAGTTTGGACACACCTACTCATTCCAGGGTTTTTCTTTATTTTTACTATTTTCTACATTGTAGAATAATAGTGAAGACATCAAACCTATGAAATAACACATATGGAACCATGTAGTAACCAAAAAAGTGTTAAACACATCAAAATATATTTAATATGTGATATTCTTCAGAACCACCCTTTGCCTTGATGACAGCTTTACACACTCTTGGTCTTCTCTCAACCCACCTCAACTGAGTGCACAAAACATTACGAACACCTTCTTCATATTGAGTGAGGAATATACAGTATGTTATCATCAGACTGTATGTATTTTTACATTTAGGCCCATTGTAAATTTGTATTAAAAATAAGATAAAAATAAATAAAAATACACATTACTTTAAGCTCCATATTAAATTTGATAGAGGTAATGAACTGTCCATTGTTTAGCACAGTAATTAATATAACAGGATCATGTTATCAGTGTTTCTGAGCTTATGTCAATATTACACAGGTACCCTAACGGTTCCAGAACTCAGAGACGGTTCCAGAACTCAGGAATGGAGACAGGCTCTGTAGACCTCTGTGTCTATCTGAGAGACTGAGTCCAACACATCACCACATGTTGTTATGTCTCTACCTACACCACGTCCTGTACCTACTGACACCACCACATGTTGTTATGTCTCTACCTACACCACGTCCTGTACCTACTGACACCACCACATGTTGTTATGTCTCTACCTACACCACGTCCTGTATCTACTGACACCACCACATGTTGTTATGTCTCTACCTACACCACGTCCTGTACCTACTGACACCACCACATGTTGTTATGTCTCTACCTACACCACGTCCTGTACCTACTGACACCACCACGTCCTGTATCTACTGACACCACCACGTCCTGTACCTACTGACACCACCACATGTTGTTATGTCTCCACCTACACCACGTCCTGTATCTACTGACACCACCACATGTTGTTATGTCTCTACCTACACCACGTCCTGTACCTACTGACACCACCACATGTTGTTATGTCTCTACCTACACCACGTCATGTACCTACTGACACCACCACGTTGTTATGTCTCTACCTACACCACGTCATGTACCTACTGACACCACCACGTCCTGTATCTACTGAACAAAAAATCTGTCATGAAATATATTTATTGCTAAAATAAAGGTTTAAAATACAGACCTGCTACATTGTCTGAAGTACAAGAGAACAACGTTGCTTCTGTAGTAGGTCAAAGCTGTTGTGCTGTAAAACCTTGGTAGAGCATGGGTGGAGGAGGCATTGTGGTGCTGTAAAACCTTGGTAGAGCATGGGTGGAGGAGGCATTGTGGTGCTGTAAAACCTTGGTAGAGCATGGGTGGAGTAGGCATTGTGGTACTGTAAAACCTTGGTAGAGCATGGGTGGAGGAGGCATTGTGGTGCTGTAAAACCTTGGTAGAGCATGGGTGGAGTAGGCATTGTGGTGCTGTAAAACCTTGGTAGAGCATGGGTGGAGTAGGCATTGTGGTGCTGTAAAACCTTGGTAGAGCATGGGTGGAGTAGGCATTGTGGTGCTGTAAAACCTTGGTAGAGCATGGGTGGAGGAGGCATTGTGGTGCTGTAAAACCTTGGTAGAGCATGGGTGGAGGAGGCATTGTGGTGCTGTAAAACCTTGGTAGAGCATGGGTGGAGTAGGCATTGTGGTGCTGTAAAACCTTGGTAGAGCATGGGTGGAGGAGGCATTGTGGTGCTGTAAAACCTTGGTAGAGCATGGGTGGAGTAGGCATTGTGGTGCTGTAAAACCTTGGTAGAGCATGGGTGGAGTAGGCATTGTGGTGCTGTAAAACCTTGGTAGAGCATGGGTGGAGGAGGCATTGTGGTGCTGTAAAACCTTGGTAGAGCATGGGTGGAGTAGGCATTGTGGTGCTGTAAAACCTTGGTAGAGCATGGGTGGAGGAGGCATTGTGGTGCTGTAAAACCTTGGTAGAGCATGGGTGGAGTAGGGATTGTGGTGCTGTAAAACCTTGGTAGAGCATGGGTGGAGGAGGCATTGTGGTGCTGTAAAACCTTGGTAGAGCATGGGTGGAGGAGGCATTGTGGTGCTGTAAAACCTTGGTAGAGCATGGGTGGAGTAGGCATTGTGGTGCTGTAAAACCTTGGTAGAGCATGGGTGGAGGAGGCATTGTGGTGCTGTAAAACCTTGGTAGAGCATGGGTGGAAAAGGCATTGTGGTGCTGGAAAACCTTGGTAGAGCATGGGTGGAGTAGGCATTGTGGTGCTGTAAAAACCTTGGTAGAGCATGGGTGGAGTAGGCATTGTGGTGCTGTAAAACCTTGGTAGAGCATGGGTGGAGTAGGCATTGTGGTGCTGTAAAACCTTGGTAGAGCATGGGTGGAGGAGGCATTGTGGTGCTGTAAAACCTTGGTAGAGCATGGGTGGAGTAGGCATTGTGGTGCTGTAAAACCTTGGTAGAGCATGGGTGGAGTAGGCATTGTGGTGCTGTAAAACCTTGGTAGAGCATGGGTGGAGGAGGCATTGTGGTGCTGTAAAACCTTGGTAGAGCATGGGTGGAGTAGGCATTGTGGTGCTGTAAAACCTTGGTAGAGCATGGGTGGAGTAGGCATTGTGGTGCTGTAAAACCTTGGTAGAGCATGGGTGGAGGAGGCATTGTGGTGCTGTAAAACCTTGGTAGAGCATGGGTGGAGTAGGCATTGTGGTGCTGTAAAACCTTGGTAGAGCATGGGTGGAGTAGGCATTGTGGTGCTGTAAAACCTTGGTAGAGCATGGGTGGAGGAGGCATTGTGGTGCTGTAAAACCTTGGTAGAGCATGGGTGGAGTAGGGATTGTGGTGCTGTAAAACCTTGGTAGAGCATGGGTGGAGGAGGCATTGTGGTGCTGTAAAACCTTGGTAGAGCATGGGTGGAGGAGGCATTGTGGTGCTGTAAAACCTTGGTAGAGCATGGGTGGAGTAGGCATTGTGGTGCTGTAAAACCTTGGTAGAGCATGGGTGGAGTAGGCATTGTGGTGCTGTAAAACCTTGGTAGAGCATGGGTGGAGTAGGCATTGTGGTGCTGTAAAACCTTGGTAGAGCATGGGTGGAGGAGGCATTGTGGTGTTGTAAAACCTTGGTAGAGCATGGGTGGAGTAGGCATTGTGGTGCTGTAAAACCTTGGTAGAGCATGGGTGGAGTAGGCATTGTGGTGCTGTAAAACCTTGGTAGAGCATGGGTGGAGTAGGCATTGTGGTGCTGTAAAACCTTGGTAGAGCATGGGTGGAGTAGGCATTGTGGTGCTGTAAAACCTTGGTAGAGCATGGGTGGAGGAGGCATTGTGGTGTTGTAAAACCTTGGTAGAGCATGGGTGGAGTAGGCATTGTGGTGCTGTAAAACCTTGGTAGAGCATGGGTGGGAGTAGGCATTGTGGTGCTGTAAAACCTTGGTAGAGCATGGGTGGAGGAGGCATTGTGGTGCTGTAAAACCTTGGTAGAGCATGGGTGGAGTAGGCATTGTGGTGCTGTAAAACCTTGGTAGAGCATGGGTGGAGTAGGCATTGTGGTGCTGTAAAACCTTGGTAGAGCATGGGTGGAGTAGGCATTGTGGTGCTGGAAAACCTTGGTAGAGCATGGGTGGAGTAGGCATTGTGGTGCTGGAAAACCTTGGTAGAGCATGGGTGGAGTAGGCATTGTGGTGCTGTAAAACCTTGGTAGAGCATGGGTGGAGGAGGCATTGTGGTGCTGTAAAACCTTGGTAGAGCATGGGTGGAGTAGGCATTGTGGTGCTGTAAAACCTTGGTAGAGCATGGGTGGAGTAGGCATTGTGGTGCTGTAAAACCTTGGTAGAGCATGGGTGGAGTAGGCATTGTGGTGCTGTAAAACCTTGGTAGAGCATGGGTGGAGGAGGCATTGTGGTGTTGTAAAACCTTGGTAGAGCATGGGTGGAGTAGGCATTGTGGTGCTGTAAAACCTTGGTAGAGCATGGGTGGAGTAGGCATTGTGGTGCTGTAAAACCTTGGTAGAGCATGGGTGGAGGAGGCATTGTGGTGCTGTAAAACCTTGGTAGAGCATGGGTGGAGTAGGCATTGTGGTGCTGTAAAACCTTGGTAGAGCATGGGTGGAGTAGGCATTGTGGTGCTGTAAAACCTTGGTAGAGCATGGGTGGAGGAGGCATTGTGGTGTTGTAAAACCTTGGTAGAGCATGGGTGGAGTAGGCATTGTGGTGCTGTAAAACCTTGGTAGAGCATGGGTGGAGTAGGCATTGTGGTGCTGTAAAACCTTGGTAGAGCATGGGTGGAGGAGGCATTGTGGTGCTGTAAAACCTTGGTAGAGCATGGGTGGAGTAGGCATTGTGGTGCTGTAAAACCTTGGTAGAGCATGGGTGGAGTAGGCATTGTGGTGCTGGAAAACCTTGGTAGAGCATGGGTGGAGTAGGCATTGTGGTGCTGGAAAACCTTGGTAGAGCATGGGTGGAGTAGGCATTGTGGTGCTGTAAAACCTTGGTAGAGCATGGGTGGAGGAGGCATTGTGGTGCTGTAAAACCTTGGTAGAGCATGGGTGGAGTAGGCATTGTGGTGCTGTAAAACCTTGGTAGAGCATGGGTGGAGTAGGCATTGTGGTGCTGTAAAACCTTGGTAGAGCATGGGTGGAGTAGGCATTGTGGTGCTGTAAAACCTTGGTAGAGCATGGGTGGAGGAGGCATTGTGGTGTTGTAAAACCTTGGTAGAGCATGGGTGGAGTAGGCATTGTGGTGCTGTAAAACCTTGGTAGAGCATGGGTGGAGTAGGCATTGTGGTGCTGTAAAACCTTGGTAGAGCATGGGTGGAGGAGGCATTGTGGTGCTGTAAAACCTTGGTAGAGCATGGGTGGAGTAGGCATTGTGGTGCTGTAAAACCTTGGTAGAGCATGGGTGGAGTAGGCATTGTGGTGCTGGAAAACCTTGGTAGAGCATGGGTGGAGTAGGCATTGTGGTGCTGGAAAACCTTGGTAGAGCATGGGTGGAGTAGGCATTGTGGTGCTGTAAAACCTTGGTAGAGCATGGGTGGAGGAGGCATTGTGGTGCTGTAAAACCTTGGTAGAGCATGGGTGGAGTAGGCATTGTGGTGCTGTAAAACCTTGGTAGAGCATGGGTGGAGTAGGCATTGTGGTGCTGGAAAACCTTGGTAGAGCATGGGTGGAGGAGGCATTGTGGTGCTGTAAAACCTTGTTAGAGCATGGGTGGAATAGGCATTGTGTTGCTGGAAAACCTTGGTAGAGCATGGGTGGAGTAGGCATTGTGGTGCTGGAAAACCTTGGTAGAGCATGGGTGGAGTAGGCATTGTGGTGCTGGAAAACCTTGGTAGAGCATGGGTGGAGTAGGCATTGTGGTGCTGTAAAACCTTGGTAGAGCATGGGTGGAGTAGGCATTGTGGTGCTGGAAAACCTTGGTAGAGCATGGGTGGAGTAGGCATTGTGGTGCTGGAAAACCTTGGTAGAGCATGGGTGGAGTAGGCATTGTGGGGCTGTAAAACCTTGGTAGAGCATGGGTGGAATAGGCATTGTGGGGCTGTAAAACCTTGGTAGAGCATGGGTGGAATAGGCATTGTGGGGCTGTAAAACCTTGGTAGAGCATGGGTGGAGGAGGCATTGTGGGGCTGTAAAACCTTGGTAGAGCATGGGTGGAGGAGGCATTGTGGTGCTCAAGCGAATTTCCTTTCTTTTCCAGTTTCAGACCAATGTGTACTTCTCCCTTAAAAACAACCCAGCAGCAGGACCTCTACCTCTGCCTTTGTGCAAGGAGGAGCAGAAGGAGCACTGTGTTCTTCTCCCTTAAAACTTCTCCCATAAATATCTGGTCTAAGCTGCTGGGTAAAACCAATGGCACCACTCCTGATGTAACAACAGCAGACCTTTTATTGCAGACTGAACATGGTGACATCAAAGAACAATCTGAACAATATACAGTACATTTAACATGAATAGTTAAAATACATTATTTAAACATACTTTTAGTTTCCTGTTACATATATATTAAAACTAGTACACAAATAGACTCCACATATACAAACAAACTTAAATATAGCGTTTAACCGTCACATACAGCAATATTAAAATGGAATGTTGAGTTCAGACAACGTTGGAGCATTGTTACATCATCAAGAGGAGACGGGAAGACTAGGGGTAGGGAGTAGGGGGTAGGGGTTAGGGGGTAGGGATTAGGGGGTAGGGAGTAGGGGGTAGGGACTAGGGGGTAGGGAGTAGGGATTAGGGGGTAGGGAGTAGGGATTAGGGGTAGGGAGTAGGGGGTAGGGGGTAGGGAGTAGGGGGTAGGGAGTAGGGGTAGGGGGTAGGGAGTAGGGACTAGGGGGTAGGGAGTAGGGGGTAGGGAGTAGGGGGTAGGGAGTAGGGGGTAGGGAGTAGGGATTAGGGGTAGGGAGTAGGGGGTAGGGACTAGGGGGTAGGGAGTAGGGGGTAGGGACTAGGGGGTAGGGAGTAGGGGGTAGGGAGTAGGGGGTAGGGGGTAGGGAGTAGGGGGTAGGGGGTAGGGGGTAGGGAGTAGGGAGTAGGGGGTAGGGAGTAGGGGTAGGGAGTAGGGGGTAGGGGGTAGGGGGTAGGGAGTAGGGGGTAGGGGGTAGGGGGTAGGGAGTAGGGAGTAGGGAGTAGGGTCGTAGGGTCTAGGGGACCGGACGGATCTTAACACCACAAAGCATTCTGTCCATCACATCTGTATCCCAAAGTGACAGAGCCCTGGGCAAAAGTAGTGCACTATATATGGCAAATAGGGTGCCATTTGGGATGCGATCCATGTCCTCTTTGCATCGGTCCAGGTTCTTTAAAACAGAACCGTGATACAGAACCGTAGATACTAGCAGCTTCGCTTTCTTCCTCACCACAATCAATCAATCAATTAACCAATCATCATTAAATGAATAACTGAATCATCCTCTAAGTCCCGTTTCAGTCGACATGATCCAGGGTGAAGAGACAACAGAACCTGTCGAGACGTTTCAGCGTCGGAATCCGTGAGCAGGTCATGCCATGACAGCGTAAAGCTGCCTGAGACATGTGTAAAATAACCTCCACTCTGGGTTAGGATTTGGGTGGGGTCTGAGGGGGGTACA
>NC_056433.1:3419972-3427472 GCF_018296145.1 Oncorhynchus tshawytscha | reverse complement strand
AGTCATTCAGCCCCATTCTTCTCTGTTTCATGAAAGCTGCAAGAAAGAACAGCAAAAGAGAAGGGGAAAGCATGAAAAAGATGAAAAACCCACAGTAAAAGATGAAAAACCCACAGTAAAAGATGAAAAACCCACAGAAAAAGATGAAAAACCCACAGAAAAAGATGGAAAACCCACAGTAAAAGATGGAAAACCCACAGAAAAAGATGGAAAACCCACAGTAAAAGATGGAAAACCCACAGTAAAATATATTCTCTCTCTCTAGTAATCCTACCAGTGAGTAAAGCTCCTAGTCCTCCTGTTTTGGAATAGGTCATCAACAAAGACCAGTCTCTCTCTCTTATTACTGTCATGGTTGCAGGCTATAATCTGTCTGATAAAATCCCAGGGTTAAACTCCTGCTCTGTGGTAGTTCAGAGCGCTACTGTACTGAAATGGCTGTGTGTTAAACTACTTCTATAGCACAGGAAAGAGAGGAGGGACCCCAGAAGGACGTGTCCTGACGTCGAGCCGCACGGGGAGGGCGTTGTTCGAGTGTCATACTTTGCTGATTCGTTGAACGTGTCACCTGTTTAAATACAATCCGTTTGCAAGTCAGACGTTTCAGAGTTTCCTAGTTCCGATTGGCACATGAATGCGGCATTAAACATGCGTTTCGCGCGGTCGACGGTGACGTTGGTTAACAAATCCGCGTTTCAGTTACGAAGGCGTTTGCGTTCAAACGGACGCTCGATATCTACCGCGCCCCAAGGTCGGCATATAGGCATCAGAGTACAGCGTAACAAAATAATGGGGAGGGAAGAGTCCTACGTCCATAGTCAGCTGAAAGAACTATGAACTATTGTGCAAATTGCAAACAAGAGTTGCAGGAATTTTCCAGAGCATCAGCTGTGCGACATGTTCAGATATTACAATGGTCATTGTAGACCGAGAGTAAACTAAGTATTTAGGGTTAATATAAAACCAAACAGATATATTCTAATGCCATCCACATGTGCTGCCAAATTACAACTAACTTCATTGTATATGAATGAAAATATATTTACACCACGAGAACATAACCTGTAGTAACCTGGTACGGTAAACAAATTAAAAGTCGATAGCGTACACATTACACATCCCAGACTTACTTCTGTGTTAAGTGTGAATAATTGAAAGTTGTCCCTGGACACACACACACGCAGGGAAACGCACGAGACAGAATGACAAGTGAGGAACCTGTAGCCTGTACGGTGGAGCTGCCCGGTGTATCAGTGAGAAAGAAAGTGATATCCTTCCGGTCCATCTGGTCATGTCAACTTCACTCTCTTGACAATTCTTAATACAACATCGATAAAAGTGTCTCCCGGTGACGCATGTTTCCTGATATAGCCTACAAAAGACTAGGGAGGAGCGGCGTTAGCGGAGAGGGTTGGGAGGAGGGGGGTTGAGCGGACAAATGCCAAGAAAAGCCGCTGGAAAAATACAAGCTCTCCTACATTCAGATCACGAACCTAACGGGAAAGGGCAAAGAAGGAGAAAAAACGCCGGGTGTCAAATAAATAGGACATTGATTGTTCTGGGTCTTAAGCACAAAACACCAACATTGTGATGATATAACAACTAACTAATGAAATGTAATGAACAGTTCTTTTGTTTTGAGGAGGGACAGAGTGCTGTTATGCACATTTACATAACGGAATATTTCCAACGCTGGCTGTCTGTCTCAGTTTGGGAAGGTTTCATAACGACTTCACCTGGTATCTCGCCTAAATCATTTACTTTCCTCGGTCATGCCTTCAATCCTAGGCCAGGGCAGAGACAGAGAAAGTTTATCTTTCAGATTAAAGCTGGAAGAAAAAAAACTAATTTCGAGTGACATTGAAGAGAGAATATCACTCGGCCTAACAGCTGTTCGCATATGCAACGCGCATCTTTTTAAAATAGATTATCGGGTCAGAAGTCGTTTAATCCCCAATCAATCGATGTTCATGTTAATACCCAAGTTAATAAAACAATAGTGGATCCAGGACAGAGATATAGCATAGAGGTCATAGCAACAGAAAAACTATCCCAGATATTAGCAGAAAAGAGTAACAAAGTTAAGATCCATCCTTATCAACAAGCCCGAGGCAATCATTCAAATCACTTTTCCTATTCGACACCAACCTTTTAGTTCCGTAGTGGTCCTCATCTTATCATGTTACCTATTTCTCCCAGAGCAGATCAGAGCAACGGACTGACTCAACAAGTAGAGGTGGGAAAGAAAGAAAGTTTTCGTTGAGAGCAGAGCTTAAACAAGACCTCTTATCAGCTCCACATTATTTAACAAACCATGTTAAAACCGGGTCACCGAAAACCCCGGCAGATGGACCAAAGCCCGGTAGATGGCGATATTGAGCAGTTTCAACTTACCTTCCAAAGGGAATGTATTCATTTATTCCCCGTGGACCAATTCCTTACATTACACATTCTCCATTCAACTGCAAAGGCATCAATTTCCTCAACTCAATTTCATGGCAAGAAGGCGGGAAAAATAATTGATTGGCTGAAAGTGACATGCAACAACCGGGACTAGCATTACCTACTCTAGCATGGTGGTGGTAAATGGTGTTTCATGTACAAAGTACACATTTTCCCTGTTTTTTGTTGTTGTTGCCTTCTCTCTATTAAATAGAGTAATAGTACCAAGCAGCAATACTTACCATCCAAAGGGAATGTAGTACCAAGCAGCGATACTTACCATCCAAAGGGAATGTAGTACCAAGCAGCGATACTGGTGTCCTCCGTGGACGGTTTGTATATAAAACATGTGGATCCAACAGGGCATTTACTGATAGATGTCCTCCCTATATAAAACATTCTCTGCTACAAAAGCTTTGATTTACATATTTTATATATATATTTATTTTTAATCCCAGCCCCCGTCCCTGCAGGAGGCCTTTTGCCTTTGGTAGGCCGTCATTGTAAATACGATTTTGTTCTTCAAATCAAATAAAATTTTATTTGTCACATACACATGGTTAGCAGATGTTAATGCGAGTGTAGCGAAATGCTTGTGCTTCTAGTTCCGACAATGCAGTAATAACTGACTTACCAAGTTAAATAAAGGCTAAAATTACTAAATGACTCCTTAACTCGATTTAATGTGGAGAAGATATGCTTCCTTTCTTTATGAAACAACATGTAGAAATAAAACGAACATTCGAAAGTCCTTGCACACAGAACACCCAGCTGGTGATATAACGGAGTACACCAATCCTTCTACACCAGACTGACAACAACCTACATCCTTCATTCCTATACATTTCAAAGCAATAAAATGCCAATGGTTAAGGCTCCTTAATGATATTGTGTATCAGCACAACCGAATACTTAAACTACGGTAACACAATTATGCCATGACTTGACATTTTAATTATGCCATGTGGTGCCAAATCTTAGCAGTCAGTCAAACTCTGCGAAAATGAAACTAAAATGTAAGTTTAAGCATTCATTCCGAATGGCTAAGGTTCTTGGTCTGTAAGGTCTGGAAAGTCCATGGAGAATAAGAGCACCTCCTCCCAGCTGCCCACTGCACTGAGGCTAGGAAACACTGTCACTACTGATAAAGCCACAATAATTGAGAATTTCAAGAAGCATTTTTCCACTGCTGGCCATGCTTTCCACCTGGCTACCCCGATCAACTGCCCTGCACCCCATAGCAACTTGCCCAAGCCCCCCCTGCTTATCCTTCACCCATATCCAGACAGCTGATGTTCTGAAAGAGCTGCAAAATCTGGACCCCTACAAATCAGCCGGGCTAGACAATCTGGACCCTTTCTTTCTAAAATTATCTGCCGAAATTGTTGCAACGCTTATTACTAGCCTGTTCAACCTCTCCTTCGTATCGTCTGAAATCCCCAAAAGATTGGAAAGCTGCCGTGGTCATCCCCCTCTTCAAAGGGGGTGACACTCTAGACCCAAACTGTTACAGACCTATATCCATCCTGCCCTGCCTCTAGACCCAAACTGGTACAGACCTATATCCATCCTACCCTGCCTCTAGACCCAAACTGCTACAGACCTATATCCATCCTGCCCTGCCTCTAGACCCAAACTGTTATAGACCTATATCCATCCTGCCCTGCCTCTAGACCCAAACTGTTACAGACCTACAGACCTATATCCATCCTACCCTGCCTCTAGACCCAAACTGCTACAGACCTATATCCATCCTGCCCTGCCTCTAGACCCAAACTGCTACAGACCTATATCCATCCTACCCTGCCTCTAGACCCAAACTGTTACAGACCTATATCCATCCTGCCCTGCCTCTAGACCCAAACTGTTACAGACCTATATCCATCCTGCCCTGCCTCTAGACCCAAACTGTTACAGACCTATATCCATCCTGCCCTGCCTCTAGACCCAAACTGTTACAGACCTATATCCATCCTGCCCTGCCTCTAGACCCAAACTGTTACAGACCTATATCCATCCTGCCCTGCCTCTAGACCCAAACTGTTACAGACCTATATCCATCCTGCCCTGCCTCTAGACCCAAACTGTTACAGACCTATATCCATCCTGCCCTGCCTCTAGACCCAAACTGTTACAGACCTATATCCATCCTGCCCTGCCTCTAGACCCACACTGTTACAGACCTATATCCATCCTGCCCTGCCTCTAGACCCAAACTGTTACAGACCTATATCCATCCTGCCCTGCCTCTAGACCCAAACTGTTACAGACCTATATCCATCCTGCCCTGCCTCTAGACCCAAACTGTTACAGACCTATATCCATCCTGCCCTGCCTCTAGACCCAAACTGTTACAGACCTATATCCATCCTGCCCTGCCTCTAGACCCAAACTGTTACAGACCTATATCCATCCTGCCCTGCCTCTAGACCCAAACTGTTACAGACCTATATCCATCCTGCCCTGCCTCTAGACCCAAACTGTTACAGACCTATATCCATCCTGCCCTGCCTCTAGACCCAAACTGTTACAGACCTATATCCATCCTGCCCTGCCTCTAGACCCACACTGTTACAGACCTATATCCATCCTGCCCTGCCTCTAGACCCAAACTGTTACAGACCTATATCCATCCTGCCCTGCCTCTAGACCCAAACTGCTACAGACCTATATCCATCCTGCCCTGCCTCTAGACCCACACTGTTACAGACCTATATCCATCCTGCCCTGCCTCTAGACCCAAACTGTTACAGACCTATATCCATCCTGCCCTGCCTCTAGACCCAAACTGTTACAGACCTATATCCATCCTGCCCTGCCTCTAGACCCAAACTGTTACAGACCTATATCCATCCTGCCCTGCCTCTAGACCCACACTGTTACAGACCTATATCCATCCTGCCCTGCCTCTAGACCCAAACTGTTACAGACCTATATCCATCCTGCCCTGCCTCTAGACCCAAACTGTTACAGACCTATATCCATCCTGCCCTGCCTCTAGACCCACACTGTTACAGACCTATATCCATCCTGCCCTGCCTCTAGACCCAAACTGTTACAGACCTATATCCATCCTGCCCTGCCTCTAGACCCAAACTGTTACAGACCTATATCCATCCTGCCCTGCCTCTAGACCCAAACTGTTACAGACCTATATCCATCCTGCCCTGCCTCTAGACCCAAACTGCTACAGACCTATATCCATCCTGCCCTGCCTCTAGACCCAAACTGCTACAGACCTATATCCATCCTGCCCTGCCTCTAGACCCAAACTGTTACAGACCTATATCCATCCTGCCCCTGCCTCTAGACCCAAACTGTTACAGACCTATATCCATCCTGCCCTGCCTCTAGACCCAAACTGTTACAGACCTATATCCATCCTGCCCTGCCTCTAGACCCACACTGTTACAGACCTATATCCATCCTGCCCTGCCTCTAGACCCAAACTGCTACAGACCTATATCCATCCTGCCCTGCCTCTAGACCCAAACTGTTACAGACCTATATCCATCCTGCCCTGCCTCTAGACCCAAACTGTTACAGACCTATATCCATCCTGCCCTGCCTCTAGACCCAAACTGTTACAGACCTATATCCATCCTGCCCTGCCTTTCTAAAGTCTTCAAATGCCAAGTGAACAAACAGATCACCGACCAATTCGAATCCCACCGTACCTTCTCCGCTATGCAATCCGGTTTCAGAGCTGGTAATGGGTGCACTTCAGCCACGCTCAAGGTCCTAAATGACATCATAACCTCCATCGATAAGAGACATTACTGTGCAGCCGTCTCCATCGACCTGGCCAAGGCTTTCGACTCTGTCAATCACCACATCCTCATCGGCAGACTCGACAGCCTTGGTTTCTCAAATGACTGCCTCGCCTGTTTCACCAACTACTTCTCTGATAGGGTTCAGTGTGTCATATCGGAGGGCCTGTTGTCCGGACCTCTGGCAGTCTCTATGGGGGCGCCACAGGGTTAAATTATCAGGCAGACTCTCTTCTCTGTATTCGTCAATGATGTCGCTCTCACTGCTGGTGAGTCTTTGATCCACCTCTACACAGATGACACCATGCTGTATACCTCTGGCCCTTCTTTGGACACTGTGCTAACTAACCTCCAGACGAGCTTCAATGCCATACAACTCTCCTTCCGTGGCCTCCAACTGCTCTTCAATGCAAGTAAAACTAAATGCATGCTCTTCAACCGATAGCTGCCCGCACCTGCCCGCCCGCCCAGCATCACTACTCTGGACGGTTTTGACTTAAAATAGGTGGACAACTACAAATACCTAGGTGTCTGGTTAGACTGTAAACTCCCCTTCCAGACCCACATTTAGCATCTCAATCCAAAATTAAATCTAGAATTGGCTTCCTATTTCGCAACAAAGCATTCTTCACTCATGCTGCCAAACATACCCTCGTAAAACTGACTATCCTACCGATCCTCGACTTCGGCGATGTCATTTACAAAATAGCCTCCAACACTCTACTCAGCAAACTGGATGCAGTCTATCATAGTGCCATCCGTTTTGTCATCAAAGCCCCAGCTACTACCCACCACTGCGACCTGTACTCTCTCGTTGGCTGGCCCTCTCTTCATACTTGTCGCTAAACCCACTGGCTCCAGGTCATCTACAAGTCTCTGATAGGTAAAGCCCCACCTTATCTCTGCTCACTGGTCACCATAGCAGCACCCACCCACAGCACGCGCTCCCACAGGTATATCTCACTGGTCAGCCCCAAAGCCAATTCCTCCTTTGGCTGCCTTTCCTTCCAGTTCTCTGCTGCCAATGACTGGAACGAACTGCAAAAATCACTGAAGCTGGAGACTCATATCTCCCTCACTAACTTCAAGCAACTGCTGTCAGAGCAGCTCACAGATCACTGCACCTGTACATAGCCCATCTGTAAATAGCCCATCTGTAAACAGCCCATCCAACTACCTCATCCCCATACTGTATTTATTTATTGATTTTGCTCCTTTGCACCCCAGTATCTCTACTTGCACATTCATCTTCTGCGTATCTATCACGTATCTATCACGTATCTGTCAA
>NC_056433.1:3418786-3419872 GCF_018296145.1 Oncorhynchus tshawytscha | reverse complement strand
TCCACACACATATGCTTCTTCATTTGTTCACATCATAGAGGCTGTTTATATGGATCGTTGTTAATATAGGCCTTGAGGCAGGCTGTGGATGAATTTGGGGGAGGGCCCTGATCACTCTTAATCGTGAGATATTTCTAGGCACTCTATGAAAGGCAGTGTGCGCCCTTATGTCTAATAAACTCAGTAGTGTGCGCCCTTATGTCTAATAAACTCAGCAGTGTGCACCCTTATCGCTAATAAACTCGGCAGTGTGCGCCCGATTCTCACTTGATGTCATAAGATCAAGTGTAACTCAATGAAATGACCAATAGCCCTTTAGGCTACTAAAGTTATATTTCTAATAGGGGACTATTTATATTTCCAATATTTTCCATTGACGGTATAGCCTAGTTAAACTGCTCAGGGATTTCAGTACACCTCGTCCAGTCCAACGATGACGTTAAAACAGTAAAAACAGTAACAGAGTTTAATGGCTGTGACGGGAGAAACCGGAGAATGGATCAACGTTGTCGTTACTCCACAATACTAAACCTAAATGACAGGGTGAAAGAAGAAGGACCTTTAAAATGGTGGCTTCTGGTGGCGCAGTGGTCTGGAACACTGCATCTCCAGTGCAGAGTGGCACAGTACCTGGATTTGAATCCAGGTTGCGTCACATCTGGCTGTGATTGGGAGTCCCATAGGGCGGTGCACAATTGGCTGGGGTAGATGGTCATTGTAAAGAAGACTTTGTTCTTAACTGACTTGCCTAGATAAATAAAGTTAAGTATTTTAATTTCAGAATTTTTTTGAATTAACAGCCTCCACTCTTCTGGGAAGGCTTCGCACTAGATGTTGGAACATTGCTGCGGGAACACAATAGCATTAGTGAGTGAGTTCAGGCAATTAGGCCAGGCTCACAGTTTGCATTCCAATCCATCCCAAAGATGTTCGATGGGGCGACTGGGTCAGGGCCACTCTGTGCAGGCCAGTCTATTCTTCCAGGCCACTGATCTCAACAAACCATTTCTGTATGAACTCGCTTTGTGCACAGGGGCATTGTCATGCTGAAACAGGAAAGGGCCTTCCCAAACTGTTGCCACAAAG
>NC_056433.1:3381286-3413786 GCF_018296145.1 Oncorhynchus tshawytscha | reverse complement strand
AACACGTCAGTAAAGAGTGGTGGTTTTCGTTACACCGATGGAATTAAGACACGTTGAAGACTACCTCTGAGTCTAGCTGAATCAGTCATTAGAAGCTTAGCAACAGTTAATCGCAGTGATAATGCCCGTCTGGTTGGAAGAATCCACGAATCAGGGAGGAATGAACAAGAAATATGGATTCCTACAACCAGATTTTCTGGAAAAACCTGGGATTTATTGGGTTAAATTGCTACAACCTTATTATGATGAAAGACAGTATTGTAACAGGGACACGTGTGTCCCAATCAGCCTAGTCCCTGAATAGTGTTCAACATTTGACCAGGACCAATAGGGCTCTGTAGTAGACTAAAAAAGTAGTGCACTACAATAGGGAATAGGGTGCTGTCTGGTATGGGACCATACAGTCTCTTCCTAGTGACTCAGCACTACCAGTGTATTATTCTGGAGCTGTAGTACCCATATCACACCAGGAGAGGGTCATCTGGTACCGTGTGTTATTCTGGAGCTGTAGTACCCATATCACACCAGGAGAGGGTCATCTGGTACCGTGTTATTCTGGAGCTGTAGTACCCATATCAGACCAGGAGAGGGTCATCTGGTACCGTGTGTTATTCTGGAGCTGTAGTACCCATATCAGACCAGGAGAGGGTCATCTGGTACCGTGTTATTCTGGAGCTGTAGTACCTATATCACACCAGGAGAGGGTCATCTGGTACCGTGTTATTCTGGAGCTGTAGTACCCATATCACACCAGGAGAGGGTCATCTGGTACCGTGTTATTCTGGAGCTGTAGTACCCATATCAGACCAGGAGAGGGTCATCTGGTACCGTGTGTTATTCTGGAGCTGTAGTACCCATATCACACCAGGAGAGGTCATCTGGTCCCTATTCATTCATTGGGACTTTTACAGCATCATTTGAACACAATGGAATACATTGATGCAGGGAAAAAGGAACACACAAACAAACGGGACACACACACACACACACACACACACACACACACACACACACACACACACACACACACACACACACACACACACACACACACACACACACACACACACACACACACACACACACACACACACACACAATCCAGGGGTTCTCTACCAGCAGCCATACTGTCGTACACACACACATGCACACACACACACACACACACACACACACACACACACACACACACACACACACACACACACACACACACACACACACACACACACACACACACACACACACACACACACACACACACACACAATCCAGGGTTCTCTACCAGCAGCCATACTGTCACACACACACACACACACACACACACACACACACACACACACACACACACACAATCCAGGGGTTCTCTACCAGCAGCCATCTGGTCCCTATTCATTCATTGGGACTTTTACAGCATCATTTGAACACAATGGAATACATTGATGCAGGGGGAAAAGGAACACACAAACAAACGGACACACACACACACACACACACACACACACACACACACACACACACACACACACACACACACACACACACACACAGAGTATCAAGCACAAGCAGATATATATACATGTCGAGCTGCACAGTCGGTCAACATCAGGATCAATATAAATGTCCTGCCAGCAGAAACACAATGGAAACTATTACGAAGGCAGACAGGAAGACGTTGTCCTCAATAACACGCTGACCGTTTGCATCGCGCTGCAAAATAAAATTACACATACCACCGTTCAAAAGTTTGGGGCTTGGAAATGTCCTTGTTTTCCATGAAATGAGTTGCAAAATGAATAGGAAATATAGTCAAGACGCTGACAAAGTTATAAATAAAGATTTTTAATTGAAATAATAATTATGTGACTTTTTTTGTCAAAGAATGTTCCATTTGCAGCAAGTACAGCCTCGCAGACCTTTGGCCTTCTAGTTGTCAGTTTGATGAGGTTATCTGAAGAGATTTCACCCCATACTTCCTGAAGCACCTCCCACAAGTTGGATTGGCTTGATGGGCACTTCTTACGTACCATACGGTCAAGCTGCTCCCACAACAGCTCAATAGGGTTGAGATCCGGTGACTGTGCTGGCCGCTCCATTATAGACAGAACACCAGCTGACTGCTTCTTCCCTAAATAGTTCTTGCATAGTTTAAAACTGTGCTTTGGGTCATTGTCCTGTTGTAGGAGGATTGGCTCTAATTAAGCACCGTCCAGAGGGTACGGCATGGTTTTGCTAAATGGAGTGATAACCTTCCTTCTTCAAGATCCCTTTTACCCTTTACAAATCTCCCACTTTACCACCACCAAAGGTTTATAGGAGTATACAGTATACCCTCGTCCCATCTCCTCATTGGGTTTTAGGAGTATATACCCTCGCCCCATCTCCTCACTGGTTTATAGGAGTATATACCCTCGTCCCATCTCCTCATTGGGTTTTAGGAGTATATACCCTCGTCCCATCTCCTCATTGGGTTTTAGGAGCATATACCCTCGTCCCATCTCCTTATTGGTTTATAGGAGTATATACCCTCGTCCCATCTCCTCATTGGTTTATAGGAGTATATACCTCGTCCCATCTCCTCATTGGGTTTTAGGAGTATATACCCTCGTCCCATCTCCTCATTGGGTTTTAGGAGTATATACCCTCGTCCCATCTCCTCATTGGTTTATAGGAGTATATACCCTCGTCCCATCTCCTCATATAGGAGTATATACCTCGTCCCATCTCCTCATATAGGAGTATATACCTCGTGGCTGATTGAAAAATGAACTTAGGTACAGTTCCCTATATAACCTAGTTACTTTCACTATTCCTTATTGAACCTACTTACTCTCCCTATATAACCTAGTCAATCTCACTATTCCCTATATAACCTAGTTACTCTCAATATTCCCTATATAACCTAGTTACTCTCACTATTCCCTATATAACCTAGTTACTCTCCCTATATAACCTAGTTACTCTCACTATTCCTTATATAACCTAGTTACTCTCCCTATATAACCTAGTTACTCTCACTATTCCCTATATAACCTAGTTATTCTCACTATTCCCTATATAACCTAGTCAATCTCACTACTCCCTATATAACCTAGTTACTCTCCCTATTCCCTATATAACCTAGTCAATCTCACTATTCCCTATATAACCTAGTTACTCTCCCTATATAACCTAGTTACTCTCACTATTCCCTATATAACCTAGTTACTCTCACTATTCCCTATATAACCTAGTTACTCTCCCTATATAATCTAGTTACTCTCACTATTCCCTATATAACCTAGCTACTCTCCCTATATAACCTAGTTACTCTCACTATTCCCTATATAACCTAGTTACTCTCCCTATATAACCTAGTTATTCTCACTATTCCCTATATAACCTAGTTACTCACTATTCCCTATATAACCTAGTCAATCTCACTATTCCCTATATAACCTAGTTACTCTCACTATTCCCTATATAACCTAGTCAATCTCACTATTCCCTATATAACCTAGCTACTCTCCTATATAACCTAGTTACTCTCACTATTCCCTCTATAACCTAGTTACTCTCCCTATATAACCTAGTCACTCTCACTATTCCCTATATAATCTAGTTACTCTCACTATTCCCTATATAACCTAGTTACTCTCCCTATATAACCTAGTTACTCTCACTATTCCCTATATAACCTAGTTACTCTCCCTATATAACCTAGTTACTCTCACTATTCCCTATATAACCTAGTTACTCTCACTATTCCCTATATAACCTAGTTACTCTCCCTATATAATCTAGTTACTCTCACTATTCCCTATATAACCTAGCTACTCTCCCTATATAACCTAGTTACTCACCCTATATAACCTAGATACTCTCACTATTCCCTATATAACCTAGTTACTCTCCCTATATAACCTAGATACTCCCACTATTCCCTATATAACCTAGTTACTCTCCCTATATAACCTAGTTACTCTCACTATTCCCTATATAACCTAGTTACTCTCACTATTCCCTATATAACCTAGTGCACTAAATAATGAATATCATACTATTTAGGACTAAAGTGTTAAAGTGTTGGTGACACTACACAGTCACTAAAACAGACTCTGTACTGAATAGCCCAGCTAACAACAAACGTTCTCGCAACTTTATAGGACTTTTCCTTAAAAGTGGCATTTGGTCATAACCTAACATTTTCATAGGAATGATTCTGTGATGTGCAAGGAATGTTTCCAAGAGACGATTCCCTTAATGTCAAATAGATATTTACCCAGAATACGGTTACCACGTTTTCAGAACATAAGATATTTACCCAGAATACGGTTACCACGTTTTCAGGACATAAGATATTTACCCAGAACATGGTTACCACATTTTCAGAACATAAGATATTTACCAGAACATGGTTACCACGTTTTCAGGACATAAGATATTTACCCAGAATACGGTTACCATGTTTTCAGGACATAAGATATTTACCAGAATACGGTTACCACGTTTTCAGAACATAAGATATTTACCCAGAATACGGTTACCACGTTTTCAGGACATAAGATATTTACCCAGAATACGGTTACCACGTTTTCAGGACATAAGATATTTACCCAGAATACGGTTACCACGTTTTCAGGACATAAGATATTTACCCAGAACATGGTTACCACGTTTTCAGAACATAAGATATTTACCCAGAACATGGTTACCACGTTTTCAGGACATAAGATATTTACCCAGAACATGGTTACCATGTTTTCAGGACATAAGATATTTACCCAGAATACGGTTACCACGTTTTCAGGACATAAGATATTTACCCAGAACATGGTTACCACGTTTTCAGACATAAGATATTTACCCAGAATACGGTTACCACGTTTTCAGGACATAAGATATTTACCCAGAATACGGTTACCACGTTTTCAGAACCTAAGATATTTACCCAGAATACGGTTACCACGTTTTCAGGACATAAGATATTTACCCAGAATACGGTTACCACGTTTTCAGGACATAAGATATTTACCCAGAATACGGTTACCACGTTTTCAGGACATAAGATATTTACCCAGAATATGGTTACCACGTTTTCAGAACATAAGATATTAACGTTCTAAACACGTTTCATGGGAACGTTGCAAGAACATCAATTTGTCCATTTTTCTGTGGCTTCTGAGAATATTTCATCAACGTCCCACCAAACAGAAACAGATTTTTTATTATTGTTGCAATGTCCCAAAAAAAGGCTTCTAGAACATTATTGTTGCAATGTCCCAAAAAAAGGCTTCTAGAACATTATTGTTGCAATGTCCCAAAAAAAGGCTTCTAGAACATTATTGTTGCAATGTCCCAAAAAAAGGCTTCTAGAACATTATTGTTGCAATGTCCCAAAAAAAGGCTTCTAGAACATTATTGTTGCAATGTCCCAAAAAAGGCTTCTAGAACATTATTGTTGCAATGTCCCAAAAAAGGCTTCTAGAACATTATTGTTGCAATGTCCCAAAAAAGGCTTCTAGAACATTATTGATGCAAATTGTGAGAACATTGTAACCACGTTCTAGACACGTTCTTCTTGACATGAAGGGGATGTTCTCCTAACTTTAACACCAAAACATGCTGGAAAGGTTCTCAGAAGGGTTTAGCTAAAAACAGATTGTTTTCCTAACTAATGGCAAACTGGACACTGCAATATTAGGGGAACATTACGGGTAACATTACAAAAACGTTCCCTCTTCCTAGAATTGTTAGCTGGGGACTAATAGGGAAGTGAAGGAGATATGGTTTTAGCATTTAGATGGGATTAATGATGCTTGTCCAACCAAACTCTTTCCTGGGTTTTCTCTTTGACTTAATGTAGAGGCATGACCAACAGTTTGTCTGAGTTCAAGGGACAACACACACACACACACACACAGTATCTCGAATGTCACGGCCACTATGATGTAACATCTCTGATGCACAAACATCAGACGGAGGGAATGGGGTGCCATTTTGGGATGTACTCAGAGTGTCCATCAGGAAAGGAGTGATGGAGAGGTGACGTCCACTCCTTTCCTGATGGACACGGAGTACATCCCAAAAATGGCACCCCATTCCTCCGTCTGATGGGACACTGAGTACATCCCAAAATGGCAGCCCATTCCCTCCGTCTGATGTGGGGCACTGAGTGCTCAGTAGCGGTAAACGACTCCCCACCACACACCCCTTGTCACCATGCCAACCAGGTGCTGGGCCTGTCTGTGTGTAAATGTTTACCAGTTAACCCTTTCACTTCTTATCTCTAACTGTGACGTGGGTAGGTACAGTTGCCCAATCATTAGGCACATCCTTGACCTCTCAGTAAGTTAGTGAGCTGACTTCATTTAGCTATGGGACTGGCCTGTTAATAGAATCCATCCGTAGGAGTATTGTCTGGCCAATAGAAATAATAATATGTTGTTTTGAACAATAAAGTTATTTTTAAAAAAGTAAATCAGCTGTACCTTGGAATGTATAATTTTTTATTTTGCTGATTTAAACAAATACAAATCATTCTGTCAACTTGAAAACTTGAAAACTTCCTTACAGATTCTACCTGTTCTTAATGACATCGTCACAATATGGGCGGTGCCCACAGCAGCAGCATCCCTGGTGTTATACTGTACCTGCGGAGGTGGTTGTGTATGTCAGTGTTCTTTGTTGGAATTACATAATTGCCATGAACACACACACACACACACACACACACACACACACACACACACACACACACACACACACACACACACACACACACACACACACACACACACACACACACACACACACACACACACACACACACACACATCACCATCATCAATTATAGTACGGCATTGGTTGAAGCTCAATGTTAAATTCCAATCTCCCTACCATCGTATCTAAGCCAATATGACACCAATGTGAAAATTTGCTAATCAACTTCTTATTTAACCTTTACCTAACGAGGCAAGTCAGTTAAGAACAAATTCTTATTTACAATGACTTCGTAGGAACAGTGGGTCAACTGCCTTGTTCAGGGGCAGAACAACAGAGTTTTACCTTGTCAGCTTGGGGATTCGATCTAGCAACCTTTCGGTTTAGCAACCTTTCGGTTGCTGGCCAAATGCTCTAACCACTAGGCTACCTACCGCCCCAACTTGATTGGAGGTACAGAACACACATCTTGTTCCGTCCGGCCTTTATTGAGAACCTGGATTTTTGACAGGGTCATTAGCAGTCCAATCTTGTTTCTTCACAGCTCAAATTCTAGACGTCAGATTAAAACAAGGCTACAGCGTCCGCAAATGTGACCATTAGACTTAAATCCATTTGGACTGAATAAGTTTATAGGTGCAAGAGTTTATCAAATTCACAATTTACCGCTCTCACGTACACAATTCTGCCCGATTTTAAACCAATGATTTGCTACCCTTTGTAGCATTTATGACAATGCTAAAATATTTTCAGCCGAATCTCAGAGTTCTAAATCTGTGTACAACTTGGTTGCTACCTAACAGTTAGCTAGCAGCAAGCAAGAAGGCAAGCAGCTGTAGCTAGCTAACACCAGTTGGAGGAGAAGCAAAAGGTAGGTAATTAGTTTGGTATATTTTGATATGGAAGGTTCTTCATATGGCTGAAGTCATGTGTAAACGTCTGACCTGGACACTTGCGTGTAATCAGAGCACAAACAAATAAGCTAGCGGACATCCTTGGCTGTTATTAAAGCCAATTAGATACACCCGACTTTGGGAACTCTGGGAAAACAGCCACGGTCGTGCCGTTTAAGACACTTAAGGTTATGAAAAAACGTATTTCTATTAAAGCATTTTGGTATCAAGGCACAAGGCGAGACCCAGACACAGGAGGCAGATGGTTGGAGTCTTACAATGTTTAATAAACCAAAAGGACGAGGAAAGAGAACGGTCGTGGTAAAAAGGTCAAAACCAGATCAGAGTCCAGGAGGTGCAGAGTCCAGGAGGTGCAGAGTGGCAGACAGGTACAGAGTCCAGGAGGTGCAGAGTGGCAGACAGGCTGGTGGTCAGGCAGGTACAGAGTCCAGGAGGTACAGAGTGGCAGGCAGGTACAGAGTCCAGGAGGTGCAGAGTGGCAGACAGGCTGGTGGTCAGGCAGGCAGGTACAGAGTCCAGGAGGTGCAGAGTGGCAGACAGGCTGGTGGTCAGGCAGGCAGGTACAGAGTCCAGGAGGTGCAGAGTGGCAGACAGGCTGGTGGTCAGGCAGGCAGATACAGAGTCCAGGAGGTGCAGAGTGGCAGACAGGCTGGTGGTCAGGCAGGCAGGTACAGAGTCCAGGAGGTGCAGAGTGGCAGACAGGCTGGTGGTCAGGCAGGCAGGTACAGAGTCCAGGAGGTGCAGAGTGGCAGACAGGCTGGTGGTCAGGCAGGTACAGAGTCCAGGAGGTGCAGAGTGGCAGACAGGCTGGTGGTCAGGCAGGTACAGAGTCCAGGAGGTGCAGAGTGGCAGACAGGCTGGTGGTCAGGCAGGTACAGAGTCCAGGAGGTGCAGAGTGGCAGACAGGCTGGTGGTCAAGGCAGGCAGGCAGGTACAGAGTCCAGGAAGTGCAGAGTGGCAGACAGGCTGGTGGTCAAGGCAGGCAGGCAGGTACAGAGTCCAGGAGGTGCAGAGTGGCAGACAGGCTGGTGGTCAAGGCAGGCAGGCAGGTACAGAGTCCAGGAGGTGCAGAGTGGCAGACAGGCTGGTGGTCAGGCAGGCAGGCAGGTACAGAGTCCAGGAGGTGCAGAGTGGCAGACAGGCTGGTGGTCAAGGCAGGCAGGTACAGAGTCCAGGAGCTGCAGAGTGGCAGACAGGCTGGTGGTCAAGGCAGGCAGGCAGGTACAGAGTCCAGGAGGTGCAGAGTGGCAGACAGGCTGGTGGTCAAGGCAGGCAGGCAGGTACAGAGTCCAGGAGGTGCAGAGTGGCAGACAGGCTGGTGGTCAAGGCAGGCAGGCAGGTACAGAGTCCAGGAGGTGCAGAGTGGCAGACAGGCTGGTGGTCAGGCAGGTACAGAGTCCAGGAGGTGCAGAGTGGCAGACAGGCTCATGGTCAGGCAGGTACAGAGTCCAGGAGGTGCAGAGTGGCAGACAGGCTGGTGGTCAAGGCAGGTACAGAGTCCAGGAGGTGCAGAGTGGCAGACAGGCTGGTGGTCAAGGCAGGCAGGCAGGTACAGAGTCCAGGAGGTGCAGAGTGGCAGACAGGCTGGTGGTCAAGGCAGGTACAGAGTCCAGGAGGTGCAGAGTGGCAGACAGGCTGGTGGTCAGGCAGGTACAGAGTCCAGGAGGTGCAGAGTGGCAGACAGGCTGGTGGTCAAGGCAGGTACAGAGTCCAGGAGGTGCAGAGTGGCAGACAGGCTGGTGGTCAAGGCAGGCAGGCAGGTACAGAGTCCAGGAGGTGCAGAGTGGCAGACAGGCTGGTGGTCAAGGCAGGC
Source organism: Oncorhynchus tshawytscha (assembly GCF_018296145.1). NCBI lineage: Eukaryota > Metazoa > Chordata > Actinopteri > Salmoniformes > Salmonidae > Oncorhynchus > Oncorhynchus tshawytscha. Next base: position 3,404,357 of record NC_056433.1, on the reverse strand, counting down.
AGGCAGGTACAGAGTCCAGGAGGTGCAGAGTGGCAGACAGGCTGGTGGTCAGGCAGGTACAGAGTCCAGGAGGTGCAGAGTGGCAGACAGGCTGGTGGTCAGGCAGGTACAGAGTCCAGGAGGTGCAGAGTGGCAGACAGGCTGGTGGTCAGGCAGGTACAGAGTCCAGGAGGTGCAGAGTGGCAGACAGGCTGGTGGTCAGGCAGGTACAGAGTCCAGGAGGTGCAGTGGCAGACAGGCTGGTGGTCAGGCAGGTACAGAGTCCAGGAGGTGCAGTGGCAGACAGGCTGGTGGTCAGGCAGGCAGAATGGTCAGGCAGGCGAGTACAGAGTCCAGGAGGTACAGAGTGGCAGACAGGCTGATGGTCAGGCAGGCAGAATAGTCAGGCAGGCAGGTACAGAGTCCAGGAGGTACAGAGTGGCAGACAGGCTGGTGGTCAGGCAGGCAGAATGGTCAGGCAGGCAGGTACAGAGTGGCAGACAGGCTGGTGGTCAGGCAGGCAGAATGGTCAGGCAGGCAGGTACAGAGTGGCAGACAGGCTGATGGTCAGGCAGGCAGAATGGTCAGGCAGGCGAGTACAGAGTCCAGAACAGGAAACTGGGAGAACTAGAAAAAAAAGAGAATAGAAAAGGCAGGAGTACGGGTAAAAACACGCTGGTTGACTTGGAACATACAAGACGAACTGGCACAGACAGACAGGAAACACAGGGATAAATACACTGGTACAGAGAGACAGGAAACACAGGGATAAATACACTGGCACAGAGAGACAGGAAACACAGGGATAAATACACTGGTACAGAGAGACAGGAAACACAGGGATAAATACACTGGTACAGACAGACAGGAAACACAGGGATAAATACACTGGTACAGAGAGACAGGAAACACTGGGATAAATACACTGGTACAGAGAGACAGGAAACAATGGGATAAATACACTGGTACAGAGAGACAGGAAACACAGGGATAAATACACTGGCACAGAGAGACAGGAAACACAGGGATAAATACACTGGGACAGAGAGACAGGAAACACAGGGATAAATACACTGGCACAGAGAGACAGGAAACACAGGGATAAATACACTGGGGAAAATAAGTGACACCTGGAGGGGGTGGAGACAAGCAGAAGGACAGGTGAAACAGATCAGGGTGTGACAATACCCCCTCTCCCCTAGGGGCGACACCTTGAGGGGGTGGAGACAAGCAGAAGGACAGGTGAAACAGATCAGGGTGTGACAGTACCCCCCTCTCCCTAGGGGCGACACCTTGAGGGGGTGGAGACAAGCAGAAGGACAGGTGAAACAGATCTGGGTGTGACAGTACCCCACCTCTCCCCTAGGGGCGACACCTTGAGGAGGGTGGAGACAAGCAGAAGGACAGGTGCAACAGATCAGGGTGTGACAGTACTCCCCCTCTCCCCTAGGGGCGACACCTTGAGGGGGTGGAGACAAGCAGAAGGACAAGTGAAACAGATCTGGGTGTGACAGTACCCCCCTCTCCCCTAGGGGCGACACCTTGAGGGGGTGGAGACAAGCAGAAGGACAGGTGCAACAGATCAGGGTGTGACAGTACTCCCCTCTCCCCTAGGGGCGACACCTTGAGGGGGGTGGAGACAAGCAGAAGGACAGGTAAAAACAGATCTGGGTGTGACAGTACTCCCCCTCTCCCCTAGGGGCGACACCTTGAGGGGGTGGAGACAAGCAGAAGGACAAGTGAAACAGATCTGGGTGTGACAGTACCCCCTCTCCCCTAGGGGCGACACCTTGAGGGGGTGGAGACAAGCAGAAGGACAGGTAAAAACAGATCTGGGTGTGACAGTACTCCCCCTCTCCCCTAGGGGCGACACCTTGAGGGGGTGGAGACAAGCAGAAGGACAAGTGAAACAGATCTGGGTGTGACAGTACCCCCCTCTCCCCTAGGGGCGACACCTTGAGGGGGTGGAGACAAGCAGAAGGACAGGTGAAACAGATCAGGGTGTGACAGTACCCCCTCTCCCTAGGGGCGACACCTTGAGGGGGTGGAGACAAGCAGAAGGACAGGTGAAACAGATCAGGGTGTGACAGTACCCCCTCTCCCCTAGGGGCGACACCTTGAGGGGGGGTGGAGACAAGCAGAAGGACAGGTGAAACAGATCAGGGTGTGACAATACCCCCCTCTCCCCTAGGGGCGACACCTTGAGGGGTGGAGACAAGCAGAAGGACAGGTGAAACAGATCAGGGTGTGACAATACCCCCTCTCCCCTAGGGGCGACACCTTGAGGAGGGTGGAGACAAGCAGAAGGACAGGTGAAACAGATCAGGGTGTGACAATACCCCCCCTCTCCCCTAGGGGCGACACCTTGAGGGGGTGGAGACAAGCAGAAGGACAGGTGAAAACAGATCTGGGTGTGACAGTACTCCCCCTCTCCCCTAGGGGCGACACCTTGAGGGGGTGGAGACAAGCAGAAGGACAGGTGAAACAGATCAGGGTGTGACTGATTGATGACTGTCATTCATAATCCATTCACCCACCTCAATGTAACATATGTATGTTATGGCGTGATACTAAAATGTTCCTGTGCACAGTCTAAAAGAAATGTCACGCTAACTTGGTGATAAAATGACTTATAGTACCAGTCAACAGTTTGGACACACCTACTCATTCCAGGGTTTTTCTTTATTTTTACTATTTTCTACATTGTAGAATAATAGTGAAGACATCAAACCTATGAAATAACACATATGGAACCATGTAGTAACCAAAAAAGTGTTAAACACATCAAAATATATTTAATATGTGATATTCTTCAGAACCACCCTTTGCCTTGATGACAGCTTTACACACTCTTGGTCTTCTCTCAACCCACCTCAACTGAGTGCACAAAACATTACGAACACCTTCTTCATATTGAGTGAGGAATATACAGTATGTTATCATCAGACTGTATGTATTTTTTACATTTAGGCCCATTGTAAATTTGTATTAAAAATAAGATAAAAATAAATAAAAATACACATTACTTTAAGCTCCATATTAAATTTGATAGAGGTAATGAACTGTCCATTGTTTAGCACAGTAATTAATATAACAGGATCATGTTATCAGTGTTTCTGAGCTTATGTCAATATTACACAGGTACCCTAACGGTTCCAGAACTCAGAGACTGTTCCAGAACTCAGAGACGGTTCCAGAACTCAGAGACGGTTCCAGAACTCAGAGACGGTTCCAGAACTCAGAGACGGTTCCAGAACTCAGAGACGGTTCCAGAACTCAGAGACGGTTCCAGAACTCAGAGACGGTTCCAGAACTCAGGAATGGAGACAGGCTCTGTAGACCTCTGTGTCTATCTGAGAGACTGAGTCCAACACATCACCACACGTTGTTATGTCTCTACCTACACCACGTCATGTACCTACTGACACCACCACATGTTGTTATGTCTCTACCTACACCACGTCCTGTACCTACTGACACCACCACGTCCTGTATCTACTGAAACCACCACGTCCTGTACCTACTGACACCACCACATGTTGTTATGTCTCTACCTACACCACGTCCTGTACCTACTGACACCACCACATGTTGTTATGTCTCTACCTACACCACGTCCTGTATCTACTGACACCACCACATGTTGTTATGTCTCTACCTACACCACGTCCTGTACCTACTGACACCACCACATGTTGTTATGTCTCTACCTACACCACGTCCTGTACCTACTGACACCACCACATGTTGTTATGTCTCTACCTACACCACGTCCTGTACCTACTGACACCACCACATGTTGTTATGTCTCTACCTACACCACGTCCTGTACCTACTGACACCACCACATGTTGATATGTCTCTACCTACACCACGTCCTGTACCTACTGACACCACCACATGTTGTTATGTCTCTACCTACACCACGTCATGTACCTACTGACACCACCACGTCCTGTATCTACTGAACAAAAAATCTGTCATGAAATATATTTATTGCTAAAATAAAGGTTTAAAATACAGACCTGCTACATTGTCTGAAGTACAAGAGAACAACGTTGCTTCTGTAGTAGGTCAAAGCTGTTGTGCTGTAAAACCTTGGTAGAGCATGGGTGGAGGAGGCATTGTGGTGCTGTAAAACCTTGGTAGAGCATGGGTGGAGTAGGCATTGTGGTGCTGTAAAACCTTGGTAGAGCATGGGTGGAGGAGGCATTGTGGTGCTGTAAAACCTTGGTAGAGCATGGGTGGAGTAGGCATTGTGGTGCTGTAAAACCTTGGTAGAGCATGGGTGGAGTAGGCATTGTGGTGCTGTAAAACCTTGGTAGAGCATGGGTGGAGGAGGCATTGTGGTGCTGTAAAACCTTGGTAGAGCATAAAACTTAAAACTTCTCCCATAAATATCTGGTCTAAGCTGCTGGGTAAAACCAATGGCACCACTCCTGATGTAACAACAGCAGACCTTTTATTGCAGACTGAACATGGTGACATCAAAGAACAAATCTGAACAATATACAGTACATTTAACATGAATAGTTAAAATACATTATTTAAACATACTTTTAGTTTCCTGTTACATATATATTAAAACTAGTACACAAATAGACTCCACATATACAAACAAACTTAAATATAGCGTTTAACCGTCACATACAGCAATATTAAAATGGAATGTTGAGTTCAGACAACGTTGGAGCATTGTTACATCATCAAGAGGAGACGGGAAGACTAGGGGGTAGGGAGTAGGGAGTAGGGGTAGGGAGTAGGGATTAGGGGGTAGGGAGTAGGGGGTAGGGACTAGGGGGTAGGGACTAGGGGTAGGGAGTAGGGGTAGGGATTAGGGAGTAGGGATTAGGGAGTAGGGACTAGGGGTAGGGAGTAGGGGTAGGGACTAGGGGTAGGGAGTAGGGGGTAGGGAGTAGGGATTAGGGGGTAGGGAGTAGGGGGTAGGGACTAGGGGTAGGGAGTAGGGGGTAGGGAGTAGGGATTAGGGGTAGGGGAGTAGGGGTAGGGAGTAGGGACTAGGGGTAGGGAGTAGGGGTAGGGAGTAGGGGGTAGGGAGTAGGGATTAGGGGTAGGGAGTAGGGGGTAGGGACTAGGGGTAGGGAGTAGGGGGTAGGGAGTAGGGGGTAGGGGGTAGGGAGTAGGGGGTAGGGAGTAGGGAGTAGGGAGTAGGGTCGTAGGGTCTAGGGGACCGGACGGATCTTAACACCACAAAGCATTCTGTCCATCACATCTGTATCCCAAAGTGACAGAGCCCTGGGCAAAAGTAGTGCACTATATATGGCAAATAGGGTGCCATTTGGGATGCGATCCATGTCCTCTTTGCATCGGTCCAGGTTCTTTAAAACAGAACCGTGATACAGAACCGTAGATACTAGCAGCTTCGCTTTCTTCCTCACCACAATCAATCAATCAATTAACCAATCATCATTAAATGAATAACTGAATCATCCTCTAAGTCCCGTTTCAGTCGACATGATCCAGGGTGAAGAGACAACAGAACCTGTCGAGACGTTTCAGCGTCGGAATCCGTGAGCAGGTCATGCCATGACAGCGTAAAGCTGCCTGAGACATGTGTAAAATAACCTCCACTCTGGGTTAGGATTTGGGTGGGGTCTGAGGGGGTACAAGTCCATCATGGAGAGGGAAGAGGTTGTGTGTAGTGAGTCTGACGGAGGGATGGGGGGACTACAGGTGTGTACCTCCCTGACACGGGGAGTCCGTCCTAGTTAGTCAATTCATAGGAATGTCTATGATGTATCCCATAGGTAATAATTAATGGAGGTTTATAGCCAGGAGTCTATAGCAGTCTATGGGAGTCAATGGGAGTCTATAGGAGTATATGGTTCTGGTCTATCATGAGTCTATAGGAGTCTATGGTTCTGGTCTATCATGAGTCTATAGGATGCCCTCTGGGGTTCTGGTCTATCATGAGTCTATAGGAGTCTATGGTTCTGGTCTATCATGAGTCTATAGGATGCCCTCTAGGGTTCTGGCCTATCATGAGTCTATAGGATTCCCTCAGGGTTCTGGCCTACAGGTATGAGTCCATGGAAGGAGCGTAGCTGAACCCTAGGAAGGCCTCGGCTGCCTCCTTGATGCTAGCAGTGATGAGGGAGGAGTCAGGGGAACAGCCAATGGATGAGGGGACGGGTTCGTCTGTGAACTCCGTGTCAAAGTGGCGAAGGTCATTAGGGCCCGTCTGGAGAGAGAGAGATTCAATAAATGTGATTTATTGAACTGAATGTATGAACAAACTATTGAAGGGAATGTACTGGAACGTGTCCTGTATGTTGTGCTATTGAAGGGAACGTACCACGTTTGGATTGAAAGGGGGGGTGAGCTTCTTAGTGGTCAGGTCATCCCAGTTGATGGGGGAGAAGAACATGTGGTTCTTGATCTCCTCCTGAGAGAGAGAGAGAGAGAGAGAGAGAGAGAGAGAGGAAAGTCTTAGATACATAATTACAAGTGTAATCTACACACACACACACTTCCCGTCTCACTCTCTCTCTCTCTCTCAGTCCTCTCTCTCTCTGTCCCTCTCTCTCTCTCTCTCTCTCACTCTCTCTCTCTCTCACTCTCTCTTTGTCCCTCTCACTCTCTCACTCATTCTCTCTCTCTCTCTCTGTCTCTCTCTGTCCCTCTCTCTCTCTCTCTTTGTCCCTCTCTCTCTCAGTCCCTCTCTCTCTCAGTCCCTCTCTCTCTCTCAGTCCTCTCTCTCTCACTCTCTCACTCTCTTTGTCCCTCTCACTCTCTCACTCATTCTCTCTCTCTCTGTCCCTCTCTCTCTCTGTCTCACTCTCTCTCTCTTTGTCCCCCCCTCTCTCTCTCTCTTTGTCCCCCTCTCTCTCTCTCTGTGTCTCTCTCGCTCTGTTTCTCTCTCTGTGTTCCTCTCTCACAAACACTTACGAAGTCGTGGCTGTGTCCCAGTCGTTGTGTACGATCTTTCTGCAGCAGTCCCTCCAGTATGTGCTTGGCAGCGTTAGAGATGTTGGGTTTGAGCTGCAGGGGCTTGTTCAGGATGTTGTCGTACATCTCTGCTGTGTTACGACTGTAGAATGGAGGCTGAGGAGAGACAGGTAGCAGTTAGACACATGGTGCTGCTATAACCAGAAGGCAGACAATGGTACAATGGATTTAAACAAACTTATACATTGGCTTCTGATGAGTTAAGACAGTTGAAATAAGCTCATGAGGCTTTTATAAGTTATATTCTTCAACAGTTAATGGCATTATATCATTAATTTAAAAGTCCTCTTTTAAATTCATAACAAGTTGTGTACTCACCAGGCCATATAGCATCTCATAAAGCACAGCTCCTAAACACCACCAGTCAACCGTCCTGTCATATGGCTGCTTGTGTAACACCTCTGGAGCTAGGTACTATAGGGAGGAGGGGGAGAGGGAGGGTGGAGGGGGGGGGGGAGAGGAGGGGGAGGGAGGGAGGGAGGGAGAGAGGGGGTGAGAAGGAGGGGGAGAGAGAGAGAGAGAGAGAGAGAGAGAGGGGGGTGAGAAGGAGGGGGAGAGAGAGAGAGAGGGGGGGTGAGAAGGAGGGGGGAGAGAGAGAGGTGGGGGTGAGGAGGAGGGAGAGAGACAGAGAGAGGGGGTGAGGAGGAGGGGGAGAGAGAGAAAAACATACTATAATTATATCAATGGCAATCATCACCAGCAAATACCACAATCATACCCAACAACAACCACCAAACATCTTCCAGGGGTTCCTTACCTCTGGTGTTCCACAGAACGTCGACGTGGTTCCGTTCTGTTCTATGTTCTCTTTGCAGAGGCCGAAGTCCGTGAGTATGATGTGTCCTTGAGAGTCCAGTAGAATATTCTCAGGCTTCAGGTCTCTGTACACGATGTTTAGAGAGTGCAGGTAGCCCAGGGCACTGGCGATCTCCGCTGTGTAGAACCTGGCCCGGGGCTCTAAGAAACGCCTCTCCCTCTGGAGATGGTAGAACAACTAGAGGAGAGGAGAGGAGAGGGAGAGGAGAGAGGGAGGAGAGGAGAGAGAGGGAGAGAGAGGGAGGAGAGGAGAGGAGAGAGAGGAGAGAGAGAGAGAGGAGAGGGAGAGAGAGAGGGGGAGAGAAAGAGAGAGAGAGGAGAGAGAGGGGGAGAGAGAGGGAGAGAGAGAGGGGGAGAGAGAGAGAGAGGAGAGAGGGGAGAGAAGGAGAGAGAGAGAGAGAGAGAGGAGAGAGAGGGGAGAGAGAGAGAGAGAGGAGAGAGAGGGGAGAGAAGAGAGAGAGAGAGAGAGAGAGAGAGAGAGAGAGAGAGAGAGGGGAGAGAAGGAGAGAGAGGAGAGAGAGGGGAGAGAAGGGAGAGAGAGAGAGAGAGAGAGAGAGAGAGAGAGAGAGAGGGGAGAGAAGGAGAGAGAGAGAGAAGGAGGAGAGAGAGAGAGAGGAGAGAGAGGGGAGAGAAGGAGAGAGAGAGAGAGAGAGAGAGAGAGAGAGAGAGAGAGGGGAGAGAAGGAGAGAGAGGAGAGAGAGGGGAGAGAAGGAGAGAGAGAGAGAGAGAGAGAGAGAGGGGAGAGAAGGAGAGAGAGAGAGAAGGAGGAGAGAGAGGGGAGAGAAGGAGAGAGGGGAGAGAAGGAGAGAGAAGGGTTCACATGTGATCTTCATTGATCTTCATTGTACAATTGAGGTGTGCACATACAGAGCTTCGATGCTGCAGTCACAGTATCATAGAAAATATAAACTCCAGAGGAAGACAGGAGAGAGAGGGGGGAGAGGGGGAGAGAGAGAGAGAGAGAGAGAGGGGGAGGGGGAGTGGGTTGGAGCTTCCTTAAGAGACCATATTTTATAATGTCCTCCCTTCTCTAACAATCACAGGAAATAAGTCCCATTACACAGGCACACACACTCTCCCTCTCTGTCCCTCCCCCTTCCTCCCTCCATATCAGTGTCTCTCCTCACCTCTCCTCCGTTAATGTAGTCCAGCACAAAGTAGAGTTTATCAGCGGTCTGGAAGGAGTAGTGTAGTCCCTCTCTGTCCCTCCCCCTTCCTCCCTCCATATCAGTGTCTCTCCTCACCTCTCCTCCGTTAATGTAGTCCAGCACAAAGTAGAGTTTATCAGCGGTCTGGAAGGAGTAGTGTAGTCCCTCTCTGTCCCTCCCCCCTTCCTCCCTCCATATCAGTGTCTCTCCTCACCTCTCCTCCGTTAATGTAGTCCAGCACAAAGTAGAGTTTATCAGCGGTCTGGAAGGAGTAGTGTAGTCCCACTAGGAAGGGGTGTTTAATGTTCTTCAACAGGACATTCCTCTCTGACATGATGTGCTTCTCCTGGAGGTCAACAAAGGGAACAGGGTTAGAGGTTATAGGTCATAGTGTCTGTCTGTCTGTGTGTGTGTGTGTCTGTCCTCTCTGACATGATGCGCTTCTCCTGGAGGTCAACAAAGGGAACAGGAACAGGGTTAGAGGTTATAGGTCATAGTTTCTGTCTGTCTGTCTGTCTGTCTGTCTGTCTGTCTGTCTGTCTGTCTGTCTGTCTGTCTGTCTGTCTGTCTGTCTGTCTGTCTGTCTGTCTGTCTGTCTGTCTGTCTGTCTGTCTGTCTGTCTGTCTGTCTGTCTGTCTGTCTGTCTGTCTGTCTGTCTGTCTGTCTGTCTGTCTGTCTGTCTGTCTGTCTGTGTCTGTCTGTCTGTCTGTCTGTCTGTGTGTGTGTGTGTCTGTGTGTGTGTGTGTCTGTGTGTGTGTGTGTGTGTGTCTGTGTGTGTGTCTGTGTGTGTGTGTGTGTGTGTGTGTGTGTGTCTGTGTGTGTGTGTGTGTGTGTGTGTGTGTGTCTGTGTGTGTGTGACTGTGTGTGTGTGTCTGTGTGTGTGTGTGTGTCTGTGTGTGTGTCTGTGTGTGTGTGTGTGTCTGTGTCTGTGTGTGTGTGTGTGTGTGTGTGTTTCCAGGTACCTCTTTCTTCTTCAGGATGGCCTTCTTCTGCAGCACCTTAACAGCGTAGAACTGGTCGTCTGTTCGGTGCCTGGCTAGGAGGACCTTCCCGAAGCTACCCTTCCCTATCACCTTCAGGAAGTGGAAGTCACTGGGCTTGGCTGTGGGGTTGGAGGACGGGCCCAGGTTCATCTGCTGGGAGGGACTGGGCTGTCGAAGAGAGGAGGTTACAGATATCATATACACCCTGAACAACAGTAGTATTGGACTATGTGATGCGATTAGATGACATATTAAACATACAGTATGTATATAAATGCAGTAGACACTCAGTTACAAGGTAAACACAGCAGAATTGAACACTGCACACACACACACGTCGACATACACACTGCACACACACATCGACATACGCACAGGACACACACACACGTCGACATACACACTGCACACACACATCGACATACGCACAGGACACACACACACATCGACATACACACTGCACACACACATCGACATACGCACAGGACACACAAACACCTGTTGAAATACACACAGGACACCAGCAAACAAACATGCATATAGGTCTATGTTTCCAAATCAAGATGTTGTATATTATATAATGTGGTACATTTACACACAGTTAAAACATACATTCGTACTTACAGGAGGAGAGGGGTTTGCATTCATTAGCTCAGCCTCCTGTTGTTGGGGAGCCAAGTTGACGATGGACTGAACCTCAGGACTGGAGAGAGAGAGGGGGAGAAAGAGAGAGAGAGAGAGAGAGAGAGAGAGGGAGAGAGAGGGTGAGAAAGAGAGAGAGGGAGAGAGACAGAGAGAGAGAGAGAGAGAGAGAGAGGGAGAGGGGAGGAAGAGAGAGAGAGAGGGGGAAAGAGAGAGAGAGAGGGGAAAGAGAGAGAGAGGGAAAGAGAGAATTTAGATATAGCCTTATTCAATATACAATCCTAATGAAAATCCTTAATAAAGCAAAACAGGTACAAATATGCATAAATCATCAGACATGAGGATCATTACATTACACAGTAGTTACATGATCATTATATTACATTACACAGTAGTTACATGATCATTATATTACATTACACAGTAGTGTAATAGCTTTGAGTCAGGTCATAGCTACTCACTGTTTGCAGGTGAATGAGTTACTCGTGGCCAGCCTCTGAATGAAGTCATTCAGCCCCATTCTTCTCTGTTTCATGAAAGCTGCAAGAAAGAACAGCAAAAGAGAAGGGGAAAGCATGAAAAAGATGAAAAACCCACAGTAAAAGATGAAAAACCCACAGAAAAAGATGGAAAACCCACAGTAAAAGATGAAAAACCCACAGAAAAAGATGAAAAACCCACAGTAAAAGATGAAAAACCCACAGTAAAAGATGAAAAACCCACAGTAAAAGATGGAAAACCCACAGTAAAAGATGGAAAACCCACAGTAAAATATATTCTCTCTCTCTAGTAATCCTACCAGTGAGTAAAGCTCCTAGTCCTCCTGTTTTGGAATAGGTCATCAACAAAGACCAGTCTCTCTCTCTTATTACTGTCATGGTTGCAGGCTATAATCTGTCTGATAAAATCCCAGGGTTAAACTCCTGCTCTGTGGTAGTTCAGAGCGCTACTGTACTGAAATGGCTGTGTGTTAAACTACTTCTATAGCACAGGAAAGAGAGGAGGGACCCCAGAAGGACGTGTCCTGACGTCGAGCCGCACGGGGAGGGCGTTGTTCGAGTGTCATACTTTGCTGATTCGTTGAACGTGTCACCTGTTTAAATACAATCCGTTTGCAAGTCAGACGTTTCAGAGTTTCCTAGTTCCGATTGGCACATGAATGCGGCATTAAACATGCGTTTCGCGCGGTCGACGGTGACGTTGGTTAACAAATCCGCGTTTCAGTTACGAAGGCGTTTGCGTTCAAACGGACGCTCGATATCTACCGCGCCCCAAGGTCGGCATATAGGCATCAGAGTACAGCGTAACAAAATAATGGGGAGGGAAGAGTCCTACGTCCATAGTCAGCTGAAAGAACTATGAACTATTGTGCAAATTGCAAACAAGAGTTGCAGGAATTTTCCAGAGCACCGGCATCAGCTGTGCGACATGTTCAGATATTACAATGGTCATTGTAGACCGAGAGTAAACTAAGTATTTAGGGTTAATATAAAACCAAACAGATATATTCTAATGCCATCCAAATGTGCTGCCAAATTACAACTAACTTCATTTTATATGAATGAAAATATATTTACACCACGAGAACATAACCTGTAGTAACCTGGTACGGTAAACAAATTAAAAGTCGATAGCGTACACATTATACATCCCAGACTTACTTCTGTGTTAAGTGTGAATAATTGAAAGTTGTCCCTGGACACACACACACGCAGGGAAACGCACGAGACAGAATGACAAGTGAGGAACCTGTAGCCTGTACGGTGGAGCTGCCCGGTGTATCAGTGAGAAAGAAAGTGATATCCTTCCGGTCCATCTGGTCATGTCAACTTCACTCTCTTGACAATTCTTAATACAACATCGATAAAAGTGTCTCCCGGTGACGCATGTTTCCTGATATAGCCTACAAAAGACTAGGGAGGAGCGGCGTTAGCGGAGAGGGTTGGGAGGAGGGGGGTTGAGCGGACAAATGCCAAGAAAAGCCGCTGGAAAAATACAAGCTCTCCTACATTCAGATCACGAACCTAACGGGAAAGGGCAAAGAAGGAGAAAAAACGCCGGGTGTCAAATAAATAGGACATTGATTGTTCTGGGTCTTAAGCACAAAACACCAACATTGTGATGATATAACAACTAACTAATGAAATGTAATGAACAGTTCTTTTGTTTTGAGGAGGGACAGAGTGCTGTTATGCACATTTACATAACGGAATATTTCCAACGCTGGCTGTCTGTCTCAGTTTGGGAAGGTTTCATAACGACTTCACCTGGTATCTCGCCTAAATCATTTACTTTCCTCGGTCATGCCTTCAATCCTAGGCCAGGGCAGAGACAGAGAAAGTTTATCTTTCAGATTAAAGCTGGAAGAAAAAAACTAATTTCGAGTGACATTGAAGAGAGAATATCACTCGGCCTAACAGCTGTTCGCATATGCAACGCGCATCTTTTTGAAATAGATTCTCGGGTCAGAAGTGTTAGTTTAATCCCCAATCAATCGATGTTCATGTTAATACCCAAGTTAATAAAACAATAGTGGATCCAGGACAGAGATATAGCATAGAGGTCATAGCAACAGAAAAACTATCCCAGATATTAGCAGAAAAGAGTAACAAAGTTAAGATCCATCCTTATCAACAAGCCCGAGGCAATCATTCAAATCACTTTTCCTATTCGACACCAACCTTTTAGTTCCGTAGTGGTCCTCATCTTATCATGTTACCTATTTCTCCCAGAGCAGATCAGAGCAACGGACTGACTCAACAAGTAGAGGTGGGAAAGAAAGAAAGTTTTCGTTGAGAGCAGAGCTTAAACAAGACCTCTTATCAGCTCCACATTATTTAACAAACCGTGTTAAAACCGGGTCACCGAAAACCCCGGCAGATGGACCAAAGCCCGGTAGATGGCGATATTGAGCAGTTTCATCTTACCTTCCAAAGGGAATGTATTCATTTATTCCCCGTGGACCAATTCCTTACATTACACATTCTCCATTCAACTGCAAAGGCATCAATTTCCTCAACTCAATTTCATGGCAAGAAGGCGGGAAAAATAATTGATTGGCTGAAAGTGACATGCAACAACCGGGACTAGCATTACCTACTCTAGCATGGTGGTGGTAAATGGTGTTTCATGTACAAAGTACACATTTTCCCTGTTTTTTGTTGTTGTTGCCTTCTCTCTATTAAATAGAGTAATAGTACCAAGCAGCGATACTTACCATCCAAAGGGAATGTAGTACCAAGCAGCGATACTTACCATCCAAAGGGAATGTAGTACCAAGCAGCGATACTGGTGTCCTCCGTGGACGGTTTGTATATAAAACATGTGGATCCAACAGGGCATTTACTGATAGATGTCCTCCCTATATAAAACATTCTCTGCTACAAAAGCTTTGATTTACATATTTTATATATATATTTATTTTTAATCCCAGCCCCCGTCCCTGCAGGAGGCCTTTTGCCTTTTGGTAGGCCGTCATTGTAAATACGATTTTGTTCTTCAAATCAAATAAAATTTTATTTGTCACATACACATGGTTAGCAGATGTTAATGCGAGTGTAGCGAAATGCTTGTGCTTCTAGTTCCGACAATGCAGTAATAACTGACTTACCAAGTTAAATAAAGGCTAAAATTACTAAATGACTCCTTAACTCGATTTAATGTGGAGAAGATATGCTTCCTTTCTTTATGAAACAACATGTAGAAATAAAACGAACATTCGAAAGTCCTTGCACACAGAACACCCAGCTGGTGATATAACGGAGTACACCAATCCTTCTACACCAGACTGACAACAACCTACATCCTTCATTCCTATACATTTCAAAGCAATAAAATGCCAATGGTTAAGGCTCCTTAATGATATTGTGTATCAGCACAACCGAATACTTAAACTACGGTAACACAATTATGCCATGACTTGACATTTTAATTATGCCATGTGGTGCCAAATCTTAGCAGTCAGTCAAACTCTGCGAAAATGAAACTAAAATGTAAGTTTAAGCATTCATTCCGAATGGCTAAGGTTCTTGGTCTGTAAGGTCTGGAAAGTCCATGGAGAATAAGAGCACCTCCTCCCAGCTGCCCACTGCACTGAGGCTAGGAAACACTGTCACTACTGATAAAGCCACAATAATTGAGAATTTCAAGAAGCATTTTTCCACTGCTGGCCATGCTTTCCACCTGGCTACCCCGATCAACTGCCCTGCACCCCATAGCAACTTGCCCAAGCCCCCCCTGCTTATCCTTCACCCATATCCAGACAGCTGATGTTCTGAAAGAGCTGCAAAATCTGGACCCCTACAAATCAGCCGGGCTAGACAATCTGGACCCTTTCTTTCTAAAATTATCTGCCGAAATTGTTGCAACGCTTATTACTAGCCTGTTCAACCTCTCCTTCGTATCGTCTGAAATCCCCAAAAGATTGGAAAGCTGCCGTGGTCATCCCCCTCTTCAAAGGGGGGGACACTCTAGACCCAAACTGTTACAGACCTATATCTATCCTGCCCTGCCTCTAGACCCAAACTGTTACAGACCTATATCCATCCTGCCCTGCCCTGCCTCTAGACCCAAACTGTTACAGACCTATATCCATCCTGCCCTGCCTCTAGACCCAAACTGTTACAGACCTATATCCATCCTGCCCTGCCTCTGGACCCAAACTGCTACAGACCTATATCCATCCTGCCCTGCCTTTAGACCCAAACTGTTACAGACCTATATCCATCCTGCCCTGCCTCTAGACCCAAACTGTTACAGACCTATATCCATCCTGCCCTGCCTCTAGACCCAAACTGTTACAGACCTATATCCATCCTGCCCTGCCTCTAGACCCAAACTGTTACAGACCTATATCCATCCTGCCCTGCCTCTAGACCCAAACTGTTACAGACCTATATCCATCCTGCCCTGCCTCTAGACCCAAACTGTTACAGACCTATATCCATCCTGCCCTGCCTCTAGACCCAAACTGTTACAGACCTATATCCATCCTGCCCTGCCTCTAGACCCAAACTGTTACAGACCTATATCCATCCTGCCCTGCCTCTAGACCCAAACTGTTACAGACCTATATCCATCCTGCCCTGCCTCTAGACCCAAACTGTTACAGACCTATATCCATCCTGCCCTGCCTCTAGACCCAAACTGTTACAGACCTATATCCATCCTGCCCTGCCTCTAGACCCAAACTGTTACAGACCTATATCCATCCTGCCCTGCCTCTAGACCCAAACTGTTACAGACCTATATCCATCCTGCCCTGCCTCTAGACCCAAACTGTTACAGACCTATATCCATCCTGCCCTGCCTCTAGACCCAAACTGCTACAGACCTATATCCATCCTGCCCTGCCTCTAGACCCAAACTGTTACAGACCTATATCCATCCTGCCCTGCCTCTAGACCCAAACTGCTACAGACCTATATCCATCCTGCCCTGCCTCTAGACCCAAACTGTTACAGACCTATATCCATCCTGCCCTGCCTCTAGACCCAAACTGTTACAGACCTATATCCATCCTGCCCTGCCTCTATACCCAAACTGTTACAGACCTATATCCATCCTGCCCTGCCTCTAGACCCAAACTGTTACAGACCTATATCCATCCTGCCCTGCCTCTAGACCCAAACTGTTACAGACCTATATCCATCCTGCCCTGCCTCTAGACCCAAACTGTTACAGACCTATATCCATCCTGCCCTGCCTTTCTAAAGTCTTCGAAAGCCAAGTGAACAAACAGATCACTGACCAATTTGAATCCCACCGTACCTTCTCCGCTATGCAATCTGGTTTCAGAGCTGGTAATGGGTGCACTTCAGCCACGCTCAAGGTCCTAAATGACATCATAACCTCCATCGATAAGAGACATTACTGTGCAGCCGTCTCCATCGACCTGGCCAAGGCTTTCGACTCTGTCAATCACCACATCCTCATCGGCAGACTCGACAGCCTTGGTTTCTCAAATGACTGCCTCGCCTGTTTCACCAACTACTTCTCTGATAGGGTTCAGTGTGTCATATCGGAGGGCCTGTTGTCCGGACCTCTGGCAGTCTCTATGGGGGCGCCACAGGGTTAAATTATCAGGCAGACTCTCTTCTCTGTATTCGTCAATGATGTCGCTCTCACTGCTGGTGAGTCTTTGATCCACCTCTACACAGATGACACCATGCTGTATACCTCTGGCCCTTCTTTGGACACTGTGCTAACTAACCTCCAGACGAGCTTCAATGCCATACAACTCTCCTTCCGTGGCCTCCAACTGCTCTTCAATGCAAGTAAAACTAAATGCATGCTCTTCAACCGATAGCTGCCCGCACCTGCCCGCCCGCCCAGCATCACTACTCTGGACGGTTTTGACTTAAAATAGGTGGACAACTACAAATACCTAGGTGTCTGGTTAGACTGTAAACTCCCCTTCCAGACCCACATTTAGCATCTCCAATCCAAAATTAAATCTAGAATTGGCTTCCTATTTCGCAACAAAGCATTCTTCACTCATGCTGCCAAACATACCCTCGTAAAACTGACTATCCTACCGATCCTCGACTTCGGCGATGTCATTTACAAAATAGCCTCCAACACTCTACTCAGCAAACTGGATGCAGTCTATCATAGTGCCATCCGTTTTGTCACCAAAATCCCATACACTACCCACCACTGCGACCTGTACACTCTCGTTGGCTGGCCCTCACTTCATACTTGTCGCTAAACCCACTGGCTCCAGGTCATCTACAAGTCTCTGATAGGTAAAGCCCCACCTTATCTCTGCTCACTGGTCAGCATAGCAGCACCCACCCACAGCACGCGCTCCAGCAGGTATATCTCTCTGGTCAGCATAGCAGCACCCACCCACAGCACGCGCTCCAGCAGGTATATCTCACTGGTCACCAAAGCAGCACCCACCCACAGCACGCGCTCCAGCAGGTATATTTCACTGGTCACCATAGCAGCACCCACCCACAGCACGCGCTCCAGCAGGTATATCTCACTGGTCAACATAGCAGCACCCACCCACAGCACGCGCTCCAGCAGGTATATCTCACTGGTCAGCATAGCAGCACCCACCCACAGCACGCGCTCCAGCAGGTATATCTCTCTGGTCAGCATAGCAGCACCCACCCACAGCACGCGCTCCAGCAGGTATATCTCACTGGTCACCAAAGCAGCACCCACCCACAGCACGCGCTCCAGCAGGTATATTTCACTGGTCACCAAAGCAGCACCCACCCGCAGCACCCACCCACAGCACGCGCTCCAGCAGGTATATCTCACTGGTCACCAAAGCAGCACCCACCCACAGCACGCGCTCCAGCAGGTATAGCTCACTGGTCATCCCCAAAGCAGCACCCACCCATAGCACGCGCTCCAGCAGGTATATTTCACTGGTCATCCCCAAAGCCTATTCCTCCTTTGGCTGCCTTTCCTTCCAGTTGTCTGCTGCCAATGACTGGAACGAACTGCAAAAATCACTGAAGCTGGAGAATCATATCTCCCTCACTAACTTCAAGCAACTGCTGTCAGAGCAGCTCACAGATCACTGCACCTGTACATAGCCCATCTGTAAATAGCCCATCTGTAAACAGCCCATCCAACTACCTCATCCCCATACTGTATTTATTTATTGATTTTGCTCCTTTGCACCCCAGTATCTCTACTTGCACATTCATCTTCTGCGTATCTATCACTCCGGTGTTTAATTGCAGTACTTCGCCACATGGCCTATTTTACTGCCTCACCTCCCTTATCTCACCTCACTTGCTCACATTGTATATAGACCTTTTCTACTGTATTATTGACTGTATGTTTGTTTTACTCCATGTGTTACTCTGTGTCGTTGTATGTGTCGAACTGCTTTGCTTTATCTTGGCCAGGTCACATTTGTAAATGAGAACTTGTTCTCAACTAGCCTACCTGGTTAAATAAAGGTGAAATAAAAAATAATAAAATAAAAAAGACAAATTACGGTTTCCGATCTCTCCAAAACAACACGGTGATGTCAAAAGGTTAAGGAGCATGAGGACATGAGAGGACATGTGGAGAGCCTTGGTCTGGTACCATTAAAAGGTCATTTACCATTAGACACGGTTGATTTGATTTGATTTGATTTGAAATGGGACACACTGAGCTGACTACACAGAGTCCTGCCGCCTGGCATGCACGCTATCTCATTGAAGCCTGAGGAGTTCGAGCCTTGTCTATGTATATCTACCTGGTTAAATAAAGGTGAAATAAATAAATACATTTTTTTTTTAAATCTGCAATGACATGACAAGAGAAACTGCTGATGCACATTTATACATTACAACTTTCAAGATTAAGATGAAACCCCTGATTGAGTTAATAAATAATAGCGTTAGAGCAATGATTGGAAGTCTATGGTATCTACTAGCATGCTAGCAGGTATCATAGACTTCCAGTCGTTACACTAACGCTAGTTAGCATTGGCTCGTGAAACTACCTCTAACTTACTTTATACTAGACGCAGAGATATAAAAACTGGTTTCAAGGAGTTCATCTGACTCTGGGTCAGTAGATAAAGGACCTCATCTGACTCTGGGTCAGTAGATAAAGGACTTCATCTGACTCTGGGTCAGTAGATAAAGGACTTCATCTGACTCTGGGTCAGTAGATAAAGGACCTCATCTGACTCTGGGTCAGTAGATAAAGGACCTCATCTGACTCTGGGTCAGTAGATAAAGGACCTCATCTGACTCTGGGTCAGTAGATAAAGGGCCTCATCTGAGTCTGGGTCAGTAGATAAAGGAGACCATCTGACTCTGGGTCAGTAGATAAAGGGCCTCATCTGACTCTGGGTCAGTAGATAAAGGACCTTATCTGACTCTGGGTCAGCAGATAAAGGAGATCATCTGACTCTGGGTCAGTAGATAAAGGAGACCATCTGACTCTGGGTCAGTAGATAAAGGAGACCATCTGACTCTGGGTCAGTAGATAAAGGACCTCATCTGACTCATCTGCGGGTGCAGGGAGTGGCATGTTCCCCAATGCTGGAAGGGTGGCCTGAGTGAAAACGTTTGGTAAGCCCTGCTCTACCGGCCAAAAAGTAATGGAACCTGGCTAATGCAGTACCAGCACATACTGGAACCTGGCTAACGCAGTACCAGCACATACTGGAACCTGGCTAACGCAGTACCAGCACATACTGGAACCTGGCTAACGCAGTACGAGCACATACTGGAACCTGGCTAATGCAGTACCAGCACATACTGGAACCTGGCTAACGCAGTACCAGCACATACTGGAAACAGCATCACCACAACTATAATACAACACCAACTCCCATGGCCATGTCATCCGGATGCCCAACTCACACCTCCCGAAACTAATCGCGTCCTCCCAGGCGAACAAAATAAAAGCCGCAAAGACAGTATGAAATTTTAAAAAACATAAGAAATTCCACATCACCTCCAACAACTGTGAGGACACTGCACTAAACAGACACTGCTCGGAGGACACTGCACTAAACAGACACTGCTCGGAGGACACTGCACTAAACAGACACTGCTGTGAGGACACTGCACTAAACAGACACTGCTCGGAGGACACTGCACTAAACAGACACTGCTGTGAGGACACTGCACTAAACAGACACTGCTGGGAGGACACTGCACTAAACAGACACTGCTGTGAGGACACTGCACTAAACAGACACTGCTCGGAGGACACTGCACTAAACAGACACTGCTCGGAGGACACTGCACTAAACAGACACTGCTGGGAGGACACTGCACTAAACAGACACTGCTGTGAGGACACTGCACTAAACAGACACAGCTGTGAGGACACTGCACTAAACAGACACAGCTGTGAGGACACTGCACTAAACAGACACTGCTGTGAGGACACTGCACTAAACAGACACTGCTCGGAGGACACTGCACTAAACAGACACTGCTGGGAGGACACTGCACTAAACAGACACTGCTGGGAGGACACTGCACTAAACAGACACTGCTGTGAGGACACTGCACTAAACAGACACAGCTGTGAGGACACTGCACTAAACAGACACTGCTGGGAGGACACTGCACTAAACAGACACTGCTGTGAGGACACTGCACTAAACAGACACAGCTGGGAGGACACTGCACTAAACAGACACTGCTCGGAGGACACTGCACTAAACAGACACAACTGTGAGGACACTGCACTAAACAGACACTGCTCTGAGGACACTGCACTAAACAGACACTGCTCGGAGGACACTGCACTAAACAGACACAGCTGGGAGGACACTGCACTAAACAGACACAACTGGGAGGACACTGCACTAAACAGACACAGCTGGGAGGACACTGCACTAAACAGACACAACTGGGATGAAACTGCACTAAACAGACAAAAACATCCACATTGGGGCTTCACTACACCAAATATATGTTCATCGGGGCAGCGACACATAGAGAGAATCTTTCAACAGGAAAGCCCAACCAGCACTCACCCCTGCCCGAACGGCACCAAAATATGTGTCTCCTGGATCGGCCTCTACAGCCATCTGAAGACCCACCTGGATCGGCCTCTACAGCCATCTGAAGACCCACCTGGATTGGTCTCTACAGCCATCTGAAGCCAACCTGGATCGGTCTCTACAGTCATCTGAAGACCCACCTGGATCGGTCTCTACAGCCATCTGAAGACCAACCTGGATCGGTCTCTACAGCCATCTGAAGACCAACCTGGATCGGCCTCTACAGCCATCTGAAGACCCACCTGGATCGGCCTCTACAGCCATCTGAAGACCCACCTGGATCGGTCCCTACAGCCATCTGAAGACCCACCTGGATCGGTCTCTACAGCCATCTGAAGACCCACCTGGATCGGCCTCTACAGCCATCTGAAGACCAACCTGGATCGGTCTCTACAGCCATCTGAAGACCACATGGATCGGTCTCTACAGCCATCTGAAGACCCACCTGGATTGGTCTCTACAGCCATCTGAAGACCAACCTGGATCGCCTCTACAGCCATCTGAAGACCAACCTGGATCGGCCTCTACAGCCATCTGAAGACCAACCTGGATCGGCCTCTACAGCCATCTGAAGACCACATGGATCGGTCTCTACAGCCATCTGAAGACCACATGGATCGGCCTCTACAGCCATCTGAAGACCACATGGATCGGTCTCTACAGCCATCTGAAGACCACCTGGATCGGTCTCTACAGCCATCTGAAGCCAACCAGGATCGGCCTCTACAGCCATCTGAAGACCCACCTGGATCGGCCTCTACAGCCATCTGAAGACCAACCTGGATTGGTCTCTACAGCCATCTGAAGACCACATGGATCGGCCTCTACAGCCATCTGAAGACCCACCTGGATCGGCTCTACAGCCATCTGAAGACCCACCTGGATCGGCCTCTACAGCCATCTGAAGACCAACCAGGATCGGTCTCTACAGCCATCTGAAGACCCACCTGGATCGGCCTCTACAGCCATCTGAAGACCACATGGATCGGCCTCTACAGCCATCTGAAGACCACATGGATCGGCCTCTACAGCCATCTGAAGACCACATGGATCGGCCTCTACAGCCATCTGAAGACCACATGGAGGACAATCATACTGGACTAGAGTGATCGCCGATGATGATGATGGTAAAATAATGGTAAACTGAATGTTAAGTTGGTTAAGTAAAGTTCATAAGTTTACCTGCTAGCGTGATAAAGTGATGGTAAAGTAATGGTAAAGTGATGGTAAAGTGATGGTTAAAGTGATGGTGAAGTGACGGTTAAAGTGATGGTTAAAGTGGTGGTAAAGTGATGGTTAAAGTGATGGTGAAGAAATGGTTAAAGTGATGGTGAAGTGATGGTTAAAGTGATGGTAAAGTGATGGTTAAAGTGATGGTGAAGTGATGGTTAAAGTGATGGTTAAAGTGATGGTTAAAGTGATGGTTAAAGTGATGGTTAAAGTGATGGTGAAGTGATGGTTAAAGTGATGGGAAAGTGATAGTTAAAGTGATGGTAAAGTGATGGTTAAGTGATGGTTAAAGTGATGGTCAAGTGAAGGTCAAGTGATGGTTAAAGTGATGGTTAAAGTGATGGTAAAGTGATGGTAAAGTGATTGTCAAGTGAAGGTTAAAGTGATGGTAAAGTGATGGTTAAAGTGATGGTCAAGTGAAGGTCAAGTGATGGTTAAAGTGATGGTTAAAGTGATGGTAAAGTGATGGTTAAGTGATGGTTAAAGTGATGGTAAAGTGATTGTCAAGTGAAGGTTAAAGTGATGGTTAAAGTGATGGTTGAAGTGATGGTTAAAGTGATGGTGAAGTGATGGTTAAAGTGATGGTTAAAGTGATGGTGAAGTGATGGTTAAAGTGATGGTTAAAGTGATGGTGAAGTGATGGTTAAAGTGATGGGAAAGTGATAGTTAAAGTGATGGTAAAGTGATGGTTAAGTGATGGTTAAAGTGATGGTCAAGTGAAGGTCAAGTGATGGTTAAAGTGATGGTTAAAGTGATGGTAAAGTGATGGTAAAGTGATTGTCAAGTGAAGTTAAAGTGATGGTCAAGTGAAGGTCAAG
>NC_056433.1:3350604-3381186 GCF_018296145.1 Oncorhynchus tshawytscha | reverse complement strand
GTTAAAGTGATGGTAAAGTGATGGTTAAGTGATGGTTAAAGTGATGGTCAAGTGAAGGTCAAGTGATGGTAAAGTGATGGTAAAGTGATTGTCAAGTGATGGTTAAAGTGATGGTAAAGTGATTGTCAAGTGAAGGTTAAAGTGATGGTTAAAGTGATGGTTGAAGTGAAGGGTGAAGTGATGGTAATGTGATGGTAAAGTGATGGTGACGGTGAAGTGATGGTTAAAGTGATGGTTAAAGTGATTGTAAAGTGATGCTAACATGATGGTAAAGTGATTGTAAAGTGATGCTAATGTAATACGCATTATGGTCAATCTTACCCATCAGCCTGATATGCACTGCTTCTGTTTCTCAGTCAATAGTAGGTGTAGTCCAAACCAAGAGAGAAGAAGAAGAGACAGAAGGGTATGGGAAAGAGAGAGAAGAGAGAGAGAGAGAGAAGGGTATGGGAGAGAGAGAAAAGAGCGAGAGAGAGAAGAGGGAGAAGGGTATGGGAGAGAGAGAGAGAGAGAGAGAGAGAGAGAGAGAAGGGTATGGGAGAGAGAGAGAGAGAGAGAGAGAGAGAGAGAGAGAGAGAGAGAGGGTATGGGAAAGAGGAGAGAGGAGAGAGAGAAGGGTATGGGGAGAGAGAGAGAGAGAGAGAGAGAGAAGGGTATGGGAGGGTATGGGAGAGAGAGAGAAGAGCGAAAGAGAAGAGAGAGAAGGGTATGGGAGAGAGAGAGAGAAGAGAGAGAGAGAAGAATATAGTGCATTTGTGTGGAAAGGGATCAATGTGGAAATTGAGAGGGAGAGGAATAGAGCGAGTGAGAGAGAGACAGAGACAGAGACAGTGAGGTAGAGAGAGAGAGAGAGAGACAGAGACAGTGAGGTAGAGAGACAGAGACAGAGACAGTGAGGTAGAGAGACAGAGACAGTGAGGTAGAGAGAGATGAGCAGGGTATGGAAGCCTACTGGAGGTTCTCTCCTGGACCCTTTCCCTGTTGACACCATGGATGGCACTGGATGGGAGGAAGCCTCATAGTGTGTGTGTGTGTGTGTCCCATTGAGAGTGGAGTGGCCCATCTTCCCCTCTATGCCTTGTTAAAGGAAGGGGCCCATGTGTGTAAGGGGCCTTGGCACCAATATAATGTGTGTAAGAGGCCTTGGCACCAATATAATGTGTGTAAGGGGCCTTGGCACCAATATAATGCCACTTTAAGGTTGCATAACACACACACACGATGGTGTATAGTCCAGTCAGGCCCAGATGACGTTGGTTTATTCATCCGTGTGTGTGTGTGTGTGTGTGTGTGTGTGTGTGTGTGTGTGTGTGTGTGTGTTGATGGCGAGTCAGACTAAAGGTGCCACTAAACAGTGAGTGACAGTCTCACAAAAAAGACCGTGCTGTCTTTGTGCTTGAGTCATCGACGACACCCTTAAACACACACACACACACACACACACACACACACACACACACACACACACACACACACACACACACACACACACACACACACACACACACACACACACACACACACACGTAGATGGTAGGGGAGAGGGTAGAGGGTATAGGAGAGGGTTCAGAGGGCTTGGGTTAAATGCGGAAGACACATTTCAGTTAAATGCATTCAGTTGTACAACTGACTAGGTATCCCCCTTTCCCTAAGTGAGGGTAGAGAGGAGGTTAGAGGGGAGAGTAGAGGGTAGGGGAGGGTAGAGGGGAGGGTAGAGGGTATAGGGGAGGGTAGAGGGTAGAGGGGAGAGTAGAGGGTAGAGGGGAGGGTAGAGGGGAGAGTAGAGGGTAGAGGGGAGGGTAGAGGGGAGGGTAGAGGGGATAGGGGATGGTAGAGGGTAGAGGGGAGAGTAGAGGGTAGAGGGTAGAGGGGAGGGTAGAGGGGAGGGTAGAGGGGAGGGTAGAGGGTATAAGGGGAGGGTAGAGGGGAGAGTAGAGGGTAGAGGGGAGGGTAGAGGGGAGGGTAGAGGGGAGAGGGGAGGGTAGAGGGGAGGGGAGGGGAGAGGGAGGTTAGAAGGGAGAGTAGAGGGTAGAGGGGAGGGTAGAGGGGAGAGTAAAGGGTAGAGGGCAGGGTAGATGGGAGGTTAGAGGGGAGAGGGAGGTTAGAAGGGAGAGTAGAGGGTAGAGGGGAGGGTAGAGGGGAGAGTAGAGGGTAGAGGGGAGAGGGGAGGTTAGAAGGAGAGTAGAGGGTAGAGTAGAGGGTAGAGGGGAGAGTAGAGAGGAGGGGAGAGTAGAGGGTAGAGGGGAGAGTAGAGGGTAGAGGGGGAGGGTAGAGGGTAGAGGGGAGAGTAGAGGGTAGAGGGGAGGGTAGAGGGTAGGTTAGAGGGGAGGGTAGAGGGTAGGTTAGAGGGGAGAGTAGAAGGTAGAGCATAAAGGACAGGGTAGATGAGAGGTTAGAGGGAAGAGAGTAGAAAGTAGACGTAGAGGGTGGAAGGTTGAAGGTAGAGGGTAGAAGGTAGAGGGTAGAAGGTAGAGGGTGGAAGGTAGAGGGTGGAAGGTAGAGGGTGGAAGTTTAAAGGTTAGAAGGTAGAAGGTAGAGGGTGGAAGGTAGAGGGTGGAAGGTTAAAGGTTAGAAGGTAGAGGGTGGAAGGTAGAGGTGGAAGGTTAAAGGTTAGAAGGTAGAGGGTAGAAGGTAGAGGGTAGAAGGTAGAGAGTAGAAGGTAGAGGGTAGAAGGTTAAAGGTAGAGGTTAGAAGGTAGAGGTTAGAAGGTAGAGGGTGGAAGGTAGAAGGTAGAGGGTAGAGGTTCAAATGTAGATGGTAGAGGGTGGAAGGTAGAGGGTGGAAGGTAGAGAGTAGAAGGTAGAGGGTAGAAAGTAGAGGGTATAAGGTTAAAGGTAGAGGTTGGAAGGTAGAGGGTAGAAGGTAGAGGGTAGAGGTTAAAATGTAGAAGGTAGAAGGTTGAGGGTGGAAGGTAGAAGGTAGAAGTTAGAGAGTAGAAGGTAAGGGGGTAGAAGGTAGAGGGTAGAAGGTAGAGGGTAGAGGTTAAAATGTAGAAGGTAGAAGGTTGAGGGTGGAAGGTTGAGGGTGGAAGGTAGAAGGTAGAGGGTAGAAGGTAGAGAGTAGAGAGTAGAAGGTAGGGGGTAGAAGGTAGAGGGTAGAAAGTAGAGGGTATAAGGTTGAAGGTAGAGGTTAGAAGGTAGAGGGTGGAAGGTAGAGGTTAGAAGGTAGAGGGTAGAAGGTAGAGGGTAGAGGGTGTAAGGTGAAGGTAGAGGTTAGAATGTAGAGTTTAGAAGGTAGAGGGTAGAGGTTAAAAGGTAGAGGGTAGAGGTTAAAATTGAGAGGTTAGAAGGTAGAAGGTAGAGGGTGGAAGGTAGAGGGTAGAAGGTAGAGGGTAGAAGGTAGAGGGTGTAAGGTTGAAAGTAGAGGTTAGAAGGTAGAAGGTAGAGGTTAGAAAGTAGAGGGTAGAAGGTAGAGGGTAGAATATAGAGGGTGTTAGGTTGAAGGTAGAGGTTAGAAGGTAGAGGTTAGAAAGTAGAGGGTAGAAGGTAGAGGTTAGAAAGTCGAGGGTAGAGGTTAGAAGGTAGAAGGTAGAGGTTAGAAGGTAGAGTTTAGAAGGTAGAGGTTAGAAGGTAGAGGTTGGAAGGTAGAGGGTGGAAGGTAGAGGTTAGAAGGTAGAGGGTGGAAGGTAGAGGTTAGAAGGTAGAGGGTAGAAGGTAGAGGGTGGAAGGTAGAGGGTAGAAGGTAGAGGGTTGAAGGTAGAGGTTAGAAAGTAGAGGTTAGAAGGTAGAGGGTAGTAGGTAAGAGGGTAGTAGGTAGAAGGTAGAGGTTAGAAGGTAGAGAGTAGAGGTTAGAAGATAGAGGGTAGAGGTTAGAAGATAGAGGGTAGAGGTTAGAAGATAGAGGGTAGAGGTTAGAAGGTAGAGGTTAGAAGGTAGAGAGTAAAGGTTAGAAGATAGAGGGTAGAGGTTAGAAGATAGAGGGTAGAGGGTAGAAGGTAGAGGTTAAAGGTAGAGGGTAGAGGTTAGAAGATAGAGGGTAGAGGGTAGAGGTTAGAAGGTAGAGGTTAAAGGTAGAGGGTAGAGGTTAAAAGACAGAGGATAGAGGGTAGAGGTTAAAGGTAGAGGGTAGAGGGTAGAGGTTAGAAGGTAGAGGTTAAAGGTAGAGGGTAGAGGTTAGAAGACAGAGGATAGAGGGTAGAGGGTAGAGGTTAAAATGTAGAGGTTGGAACATAGAGGGTAGAGGTTAAAATGTAGAGGTTGGAACGTAGAGGGTAGAGGTTAAAATGTAGAGTTTAGAAGGTAGAGGGTAGAGGTTATAGAAGGTAGAGGGTAGAGGTTAAAATGTAGAGGTTGGAAGGTAGAGGTTAGAAGGTAGAAGGTAGAGGTTATAGAAGGTAGAGGGTAGAGGTTAAAATGTAGAGTTTAGAAGGTAGAGGGTAGAGGTTATAGAAGGTAGAGGGTAGAGGTTAGAATGTAGAGGTTAGAAGGTAGAAGGTAGAGGCTATATTTCTCTGGGGACACTTTGTTGCATATCACCTCTATGGCTGACTTTTTCTATGAAGGAAGGACATGCACAACATGTTCTCATCCTTGGGTGGTACCGAATGGTACCCTGTTCCCTATTTGTAGTGCACTTCTGGTACTACCAGGGCCCATAGGGAACAAGGTACCATTTGGGACACAATGTTAAGCCATTATCTACAGTATAACATCTAGATGACTCCCTGCTTAAATAAAGGTTCAATCATCATTAAAACATCATGTAGTATATTTAGAATGACATGAATCATGTCTGGCTCTATATTTCACACGTTTAATAAGTGCTTTGGTGATAGAAAGCCACTAATTGGTCAGAACCCTGATAGCCCACCGAACAGAAACATCACCACAGACAACAACACTTCTCTCTCAAGGCACAGCTCAGTCAGTAGCTCCTGGCTGGTGTGAGAACAGCTATGTTCCCGGCGGACACACACACACACACACACACACACACACACACACACACACACACACACACACACACACACACACACACACACACACACACACACATATATAAACAAACACAAATAACACACACACACACACACACACACACACACACATACAAACATAAACACACACACACACACACACACACACACACACACACACATAAAAACACACACACTCACACACACACACACACACACACATTAAAAAAAACACACACACACACGCTCCATTTGGCCTGTGGCCAGGATGATGAGTTTTATTGATTGTACATGAAGGAGTGTGACGAGACATATCGTTTAGCAGCAACCTGGGCTGTCATTCAATATGGGCCCTGGTCTAACAGGGACAGGCTGATATCCCATATATATCTGATCTACGGGCCCTGGTCTAACAGGGACAGGCTGATATCCCATATATATCTGATCTACGGGCCCTGGTCTAACAGGGACAGGCTGATATAGCATTTATATCTGATCTACGGGCCCTGGTCTAACAAGGACAGGCTGATATCCCATATATATCTGATCTACGGGCCCTGGTCTAACAGGGACAGGCTGATATAGCATATATATCTGATCTATGGCCCCTGGTCTAACAGGGACAGGCTGATATCCCATATATATCTGATCTACGGGCCCTGGTCTAACAGGGACAGGCTGATATCCCATATATATCTGATCTACGGGCCCTGGTCTAACAGGGACAGACTGATATACCATATATATCTGATCTACGGGCCCTGGTCTAAAGGGGACAGGCTGATATCCCATATATATCTGATCTGATGGGCCCTGGTCTAACGGGGACAGGCTGATATCCCATATATATCTGATCTACAGGCCCTGGTCAATCAGGGACAGGGTGATATCCCATATATACCTGATCTACGGTCCCTGGTCAATCAGGGACAGGGTAATATCCCATATACATCTGATCTACGGGCCCTGGTCTGACGGGGACAGGCTGATATCCCATATATATCTGATCTACGGGCCCTGTTCTAACGGGGACAGGCTGATATCCCATATATATCAGATCTACGAGCCCTGGTCTAACAGGGACAGGCTGATATCCCATATATATCTAATCTACGGGCCCTGGTCTAACAGGGACAGGCTGATATCCCATATATATCTGATCTACAGGCCCTGGTCTAAAGGGGACAGGCTGATATCCCATATATACCTGATCTACGGGCCCTGGTCTAACTCAGACAGGGTGATATCCCATATATATCAGATCTACGAGCCCTGGTCTAACAGGGACAGGCTGATATCCCATATATATCTGATCTACGATCCCTGGTCTAACAGGGACAGGGTGATATCCGATATTTATCTGATCTACGGGCCCTGGTCTAACAGGGACAGGCTGATATCCCATATATATCTGACCTAAGGGCCCTGGTCTAACAGGGACAGGGTGATATCCCATATATATCTGATCTACGGGCCCTGTTCATTCAGGGACAGGGTGATATCCGATATATATCTGATCTACGGGCCCTGGTCTAAAGGGGACAGGCTGATATCCCATATATATCTGATCTACGGGCCTTGGTCAAATCAAATCAAATCAAATAATTTTATTTGTCACATACACATGGTTAGCAGATGTTAATGCGAGTGTAGCGAAATGCTTGTGCTTCTAGTTCCGACAATGCAGTAATAACCAACAAGTAATCTAACTAACAATTCCAAAACTACTGTCTTATACACAGTGTAAGGGGATAAAAAATATGTACATAAGGATATATGAATGAGTGATGGTACAGAGCAGCATAGGCAAGATACAGTAGATGGTATCGAGTACAGTATATACATATGAGATGAGTATGTAAACAAAGTGGCATAGTTAAAGTGGCTAGTGATACATGTATTACATAAGGATGCAGTCGATGATATAGAGTACAGTATATACGTATGCATATGAGATGAATAATGTAGGGTAAGTAACATTATTTAAGGTAGCATTGTTTAAAGTGGCTAGTGATATATTTACATCATTTCCCATCAATTCCCATTATTAAAGTGGCTGGAGTTGAGTCAGTGTCAGTGTCAGTGTGTTGGCAGCAGCCACTCAATGTTAGTGGTGGCTTTTTAACAGTCTGATGGCCTTGAGATAGAAGCTGTTTTTCAGCCTCTCGGTCCCAGCTTTGATGCACCTGTACTGACCTCGCCTTCTGGATGATAGCGGGGTGAACAGGCAGTGGCTCGTGTGGTTGATGTCCTTGATGATCTTTATGGCCTTCCTGTAACATCGGGTGGTGTAGGTGTCCTGGAGGGCAGGTAGTTTGCCCCGGTGATGCGTTGTGCAGACCTCACTACCCTCTGGAGAGCCTTACGGTTGAGGGCGGAGCAGTTGCCGTACCAGGCGGTGATACAGCCCGCCAGGATGCTCTCGATTGTGCATCTGTAGAAGTTTGTGAGTGCTTTTGGTGACAAGCCGAATTTCTTCAGCCTCCTGAGGTTGAAGAGGCGCTGCTGCGCCTTCTTCACGATGCTGTCTGTGTGAGTGGACCAATTCAGTTTGTCTGTGATGTGTATGCCGAGGAACTTAAAACTTGCTACCCTCTCCACTACTGTTCCATCGATGTGGATAGGGGGTGTTCCCTCTGCTGTTTCCTGAAGTCCACAATCATCTCCTTAGTTTTGTTGACGTTGAGTGTGAGGTTATTTTCCTGACACCACACTCCGAGGGCCCTCACCTCCTCTCTGTAGGCCGTCTCGTCGTTGTTGGTAATCAAGCCTACCACTGTTGTGTCGTCCGCAAACTTGATGATTGAGTTGGAGGCGTGCGTGGCCACGAAGTCGTGGGTGAACAGGGAGTACAGGAGAGGGCTCAGAACGCACCCTTGTGGGGCCCCAGTGTTGAGGATCAGCGGGGTGGAGATGTTGCTGTTGGAGATGTTGTTGTCTAACAGGGACAGGCTGATATCCCATATATATCTGATCTACAGGCCCTGGTCTAACAGGGACAGGCTTATATCCCATATATATCTGATCTATTGGCCCTGGTCTAACGGGGACAGGCTGATATCCAATTTTATATCTGATCTACGGGCCCTGGTCTAACAAGGACAGGGTAATATCCCATATATTTCTGATCTACGGGCCCTGGTCTAATGGGGACAGGCTGATATCCCATATATGTCTGATGAACGGGCCCTGGTCTAACAGGGACAGGGTGAAATCCCATATATATCTCACCTAAGGGCCCTGGTCTAACAGGGACAGGCTGAAATCCCATATATATCTCACCTAAGGGCCCTGGTGTAACAGGGACAGGCTGATATAGCATTTATATCTGATCTACGGGCCCTGGTCTAACAAGGACAGGGTGATATCCCATATATATCTGATCTACGGGCCCTGGTCTAATGGGGACAGGCTTATATCCCATATATATCTGATCTACGGGCCCTGGTCTAACAGGGACAGGGTGAAATCCGATATATATCTGATCTACGGGCCCTGGTCTAACGGGGACAGGCTGATATCCCATTTTATACCTGATCTACGGGCCCTGGTTTAACAGGGACATGCTGATATCCCACATATATCTGATATATGGCCCCTGGTCAAATGGGGACAGGCTGATATCCCATATATGTCTGATCTACGGGC
This sequence comes from Oncorhynchus tshawytscha, assembly GCF_018296145.1. Classification (NCBI taxonomy): domain Eukaryota; kingdom Metazoa; phylum Chordata; class Actinopteri; order Salmoniformes; family Salmonidae; genus Oncorhynchus; species Oncorhynchus tshawytscha. The sequence continues at coordinate 3,372,623 of NC_056433.1, read as the reverse complement.
CCTGGTCTAACAGGGATAGGCTGATATCCCATATATATCTGATCTACGGGCTCTGGTCTAACAGGGACAGGCTGATAACCCATATTTATCTGATTATAGGCCCCTGGTCTAATGGGGACAGGCTGATATCCCATATATATCTGTTCTACGGGCCCTGGTCTTACAGGGACAGGGTAATATCCCATACATATCTGATCTACGGGCCCTAGTCTAACAGGGACAGGGTGATATCCCATATATATCTGATCTACGGGCCCTGGTCAATCAGGGACAGGGTGATATCCAATATATATCTGATCTACGGGCCCTGGTCTAACGGGGACAGGCTGATATGCAATTTTATATCTGATCTACAGGCCCTGGTCTAACAGGGACAGGCTGATATCCCATATAAATCTGATCTATGGCCCCCGGTCTAATGGGGACAGGCTGATATCCCATATATATCTGATCTACGGGCCCTGATCTAACAGGGACAGGCTGATATCCCAAATATATCTGATCTACGGGACCTGATCAATCAGGGACAGGGTGATATCCCATATATATCTGATCTACGGGCCCTGGTCTAACGGGGACAGGCTGATATCCCATATATATCTGATCTACGGGCCCTGGCCTAACAGGGACAGGCTGATATCCCATCTATATCTGACCAAAGGGCCCTGGTCTAACAGGGACAGGCTGATATAGCATATATCTCTGATCTACGGGCCCTGGTCTAACAGGGACAGGGTGATATCCCATATATATCTGATCTACGGGCCCTGTTCTAATGGGGACAGGCTAATATCCCACATATTTCTGATCTACAGGCCCTGGTCTAACAGGAACAGGGTGATATCCCATATATATCTGATCTACGGGCCCTGGTCTAACAGGGACAGGCTGATATAGCATATATATCTGATCTACGGGCCCTGGTCAATCAGGGACGGGGTGAAATCCGATATATATCTGATTTACGGGCCCTGGTCTAACGGGGACTTGCTGATATCCCATTTTATACCTGATCTACGGGCCCTGGTCTAACAGGGACAGGGTAATATCCCATATATATCTGATGTACTTGCCCTGGTCTAACAGGGACAGGCTGATATCCCATATATATCTGACCTAAGGGCTCTGGTCTAACAGGGACAGGCTGATATAGCATATATGTCTGATCTACGGACTCTGGTCTAACAGGGACAGGGTTATATCCCATATATATCTGATATACGGGCCCTGGTCTAATGGGGACAGGCTGATATCCCATATATATCTGATCTACGGGCCCTGGTCTAATGGGGACAGGCTGATATAGCATATATAACTGATCTACGGGCCCTGGTCAATCAGGGACGGGGTGAAATCCGATATATATCTGATTTACGGGCCCTGGTCTAACGGGGACTTGCTGATATCCCATTTTATACCTGATCTACGGGCCCTGGTCTAACAGGGACAGGCTGATATCCCACATATATCTGATCTATGGTCCCTGGTCTAATGGGGACAGGCTGATATCCCATCTATATCTGATCTACAGGCCCTGGTCTAATGGGGACAGGCTGATATCCCAAAGATATCTGATCTACAGGCCCTGGTCTAACAGGGACAGGCTGATATCCCATATATATCTGATCTACGGGCCCTGGTCTAACGGGGACAGGCTGATGTCCCGTATATATCTGATCTACAGGCCCTGGTCTAATGGGGACAGGCTGATATCCCATATATATCTGATCTACAGGCCCTGGTCTAAATGGGACAGGCTGATATCCCATATACATCTGATCTACAGGCCCTGGTCTAACTGGGACAGGCTGATATCCCATATATATCTGAGCTACAGGCCCTGGTCTAACGGGAACAGGCTGATATCCCACATATTTCTGATCTACAGGCCCTGGTCTAACAGGGGACAGGCTGATATCCCATATATATCTGATCTACGGGCCCTGGTCTAACGGGGACAGGCTGATATCCGATATATATCTGATTTACGGGCCCTGGTCTAACGGGGACTTGCTGATATCCCATTTTATACCTGATCTACGGGCCCTGGTCGAACAGGTACAGGCTGATATCCCATATATATCTGATCTATGGCCCCTGGTCTAATGGGGACAGGCTGATATCCCATATATATCTGATCTACGGGCCCTGGTCTAACAGGGACAGGCTGAAATCCCATATATATCTGATCTACGGGCCTGGTCTAATGGGGACAGGCTGATATCCCATATATATCTGATCTACGGGCCCTGGTCTAACGGGGACAGGCTGATATCCCATATATATCTGATCTACGGGCCCTGGTCTAACAGGGACAGGCTGATATCCCATATATATCTGATCTACAGGCCCTGGTCTAACGGGGACAGGCTGATATCCCATATACATCTGATCTACAGGCCCTGGTCTAACTGGGACAGGCTGATATCCCATATATATCTGAACTACAGGCCCTGGTCTAACGGGGACAGGCTGATATAGCATATATCTCTGATCTACGGGCCCTGGTCTAACAGGGACAGGGTGATATCCCATATATATCTGATCTACGGGCCCTGTTCTAATGGGGACAGGCTAATATCCCACATATTTCTGATCTACAGGCCCTGGTCTAACAGGAACAGGGTGATATCCCATATATATCTGATCTACGGGCCCTGGTCTAACAGGGACAGGCTGATATCCATATATATCTGATCTACGGGCCCTGGTCAATCAGGGACAGGCTGAAATCCGATATATATCTGATTTACGGGCCCTGGTCTAACGGGGACTTGCTGATATCCCATTTTATACCTGATCTACGGGCCCTGGTCTAACAGGGACAGGGTAATATCCCATATACATCTGATCTACAGGCCCTGGTCTAACTGGGACAGGCTGATATCCCATATATATCTGAACTACAGGCCCTGGTCTAACGGGGACAGGCTGATATCCCATATATATCTGATCTACGGGCCCTGGTCTAACGGGAACAGGCTGATATCCCATTTTATACCTGATCTACGGGCCCTGGTCGAACAGGGACAGGCTGATATCCCATATATATCTGATCTATGGCCCCTGGTCTAATGGGGACAGGCTGATATCCTATATATATCTGATCTACGGACCCTGGTCTAACAGGGACAGGGTTATATCGCATATATATCTGATATACGGGCCCTGGTCTAATGGGGACAGGCTGATATCCCATATATATCTGATCTACGGGCCCTGGTCTAACGGGGACAGGCTGATATCCCATATATATCTGATCTACGGGCCTTGGTCTAACAGGGACAGGCTGATATCCCATATATATCTGAACTACAGGCCCTGGTCTAACGGGAACAGGCTGATATCCCATTTTATACCTGATCTACGGGCCCTGGTCGAACAGGGACAGGCTGATATCCCATTTTATACCTGATCTACGGGCCCTGGTCGAACAGGTACAGGCTGATATCCCATATATATCTGATCTATGGCCCCTGGTCTAATGGGGACAGGCTGATATCCCATATATATCTGATGTAAGTGCCCTGGTCTAACAGGGACAGGCTGATATCCCATATATATCTGACCTAAGGGCTCTGGTCTAACAGGGACAGGCTGATATAGCATATATATCTGATCTACGGACCCTGGTCTAACAGGGACAGGGTTATATCCCATATATATCTGATATACGGGCCCTGGTCTAATGGGGACAGGCTGATATCCCATATATATCTGATCTACGGGCCCTGGTCTAACGGGGACAGGCTTATATCCCATATATATCTGTTCTACGGGCCTTGGTCTAACAGGGACAGGCTGATATCCCATATATATCTGATCTGATGGTAACACTGGAGTTTGAACCCAATCTCTCAGTCATTTATAGACACAAACACATAAGAGATGACTCATGAGAAAGTGAAAAGGAGAAGCATGGCAGGAGTTGTATGTTGGTGTATAATCAATGGTCTAGGTGTGTGTGTGTGTGTGTGTGTGTGTGTGTGTGTGTGTGTGTGTGTGTGTGTGTGTGTGTGTGTGTGTGTTTTAACCACAGGAGGGCGAGGCAGCTGCTCTCTGCAAAGCTACAAACAGTCATTACTTATGTGAACAGCATTATTATGTTGGGGGAGGTAAGGTGTACTTACTAGAGCTGTTGGGACATCAGTAGGACTCTGAATCACTATGGTAGTTACAGATCCATCGCCTAGGAAACGTACGTACGTGTGTGTGTGTGTGTGTGTGTGTGTGTGTGTGTGTGTGTGTGTGTGTGTGTGTGTGTGTGTGTGTGTGTGTGTGTGTGTGTGTGTTGACCAAAGCTCAAGGAAGATGAATCTGGGCACTAGTACTTTATTTTATTGGTTCATAGGTCCTTTGTGACAACATTTTGAAGTTAAGGATTAATGTTTGGCATTGGGTTATGAATGGTTAAGGTAAGGGTTATGAATGGTTAAGGTAAGGGTTATGAATGGTTAAGGTAAGGGTTATGAATGGTTAAGGTAAGGGTTATGAATGGTTAAGGTAAGGGTTATGAATGGTTAAGGTAAGGGTTATGAATGGTTAAGGTAAGGGTTATGAATGGTTAAGGTAAGGGTTATGAATGGTTAAGGTAATGGTTATGAATGTTTTTCACGTACTGTGATCCTGCGGCTACCGTTTTCTCAATGACATGTTATGTTTGTCCTTAACTCCTCGTCTGGTCTCTTCTCTGCACCTGGGTCCAACCTCACCACGTCACACGTCTCTATGCCCTCTGCCGCTGTCTCTCTCCCCACCTCTCCTCTATCTGTCTGCAGTGTGTTTGTTGACTGAGTTAGCTGAGGGAACAGCAGGATCTGCTGTATACAATGGCGAGGCCGAAACTAGGACTTTTTAATGTATAATGGATTTATCTGAAGAAGAGCGAACGTGTTCTCCTGTTGTATGTCTATGTTAAATCACTCTCTCCATTTTACATAGGCAGTAGCATGTAGCGGCTAACCCACCTGTGCGCGTTAAAGGTACAGTTAGCTGTTATAAAGTTAGTGTTTAGCAATTACGGCTAGCCCACATGTGTGCGTTATCAAGGTAAACTGAGCGGTTAGTGGCTAGCCCACCTGTGTGCATTATCAAGGTAAAGTTAGCGGTTAGTGGCTAGCCCACCTGTGCGCGTTAAAGGTACAGTTAGCTGTTATAAAGTTAGTGTTTAGCAATTACGGCTAGCCCACCTGTGTGCATTATCAAGGTAAAGTTAGCAGTTAGCGGCTAGCCCACCTGTGTGCGTTATCAAGGTAAACTGAGCGGTTAGTGGCTAGCCCACCTGTGTGCATTATCAAGGTAAAGTTAGCGGTTAGTGGCTAGCCCACCTGTGTGCATTATCAAGGTAAAGTTAGCGGTTAGCGGCTAGCCCACCTGTGTGCATTATCAAGGTAAAGTTAGCGGTTAGCGGCTAGCCCACCTGTGTGCGTTATTAAGGTACAGTTAGCAGTTAGCGGCTAGCCCACCTGTGCGCGATATCAAGGTAAAGTTAGCGGTTAGCGGCTAGCCCACCTTTGTGTGTTATTAAGGTAAAGTTAGCATTTAGCCGTTAGCAGCTAGCCCAGTACCTGAGTGTGTTGCCGCGGCTGCCAGGCCTCTTCCAGACTGTAGCCAATGAAGGGTCCATTGCAGACACAACACTCCATCATGACAGGGTTAGCCCCCCGTGCACCTCTGACTCCGACTCCTTCTGCTTGGTATCGCCGTGGTGACGGTTAAGCATCTTCCACTTCCTGACCTGTGGGGTTGAACCAAAACACAAGACAAATCCAACTTTTACTTTCGTATATATAGCATATAAAGTGTATTCAGAAGAACAGACACGCTATCTCACCCTTCCATCTGCCCCCTCTCTTCTCTCACCAGATCAGGGGACAGGGTGCTGGAGGAAGGAGGAAGGGGAGGGTGGCTAACTCCTTCATGGATAAGGAATGTGAGTTATGTAACAGCAATAGTTCTCTGGTGGTGAGATATGGACACAACCAGGGCAGGGGTTAGGGTTAAGAGGAAGAGGGGAGATATGGACACAACCAGGGCAGGGGTTAGGGTTAGGAGGAAGAGGGGAGATATGGACACAACCAGGGCAGGGGTTAGGGTTAGGAGGAATAGGGGAGATATGGACACATCCAGGGCAGGGGTTAGGGTTAGGAGGAATAGGGGAGATATGGACACAACCAGGGCAGGGGTTAGGAGGAAGAGGGGATATATGGACACAACCAGGGCAGGGGTTAGGGTTAGGAGGAATAGGGGAGATATGGACACAACCAGGGCAGGGGTTAGGAGGAAGAGGGGATATATGGACAACCAGGGCAGGGGTTAGGGTTAGGAGGAAGAGGAAGAGGGGAGATATGGACACAACCAGGGCAGGGGTTAGGGTTAGGAGGAAGAGGAAGAGGGGAGATATGGACACAACCAGGGCAGGGGTTAGGGTTAGGAGGAAGAGGAAGAGGGGAGATATGGACACAACCAGGGCAGGGGTTAGGAGGAAGAGGGGAGATATGGACACAACCAGGGCAGGGGTTAGGGTTAGGAGGAAGAGGAAGAGGGAGATATGGACACAACCAGGGCAGGGGTTAGGAGGAAGAGGGGAGATATGGACACAACCAGGGCAGGGGTTAGGGTTAGGAGGAAGAGGGGGATATGGACATAACCAGGGCAGGGGTTAGGGTTAGGAGGAAGAGGGGAGATATGGACACAACCAGGGCAGGGGTTAGGGTTAGGAGGAAGAGGGGAGATATGGACACAACCAGGGCAGGGGTTAGGGTTAGGAGGAAGAGGAAGAGGGAAGATATGGACACAACCAGGGCAGGGGTTAGGGTTAGGGTTAGGAGGAAGAGGGGAGATATGGACACAACCAGGGCAGGGGTTAGGGTTAGGGTTAGGAGGAAGAGGGGAGATATGGACACAACCAGGGCAGGGGTTAGGGTTAGGAGGAAGAGGAAGAGGGGAGATATGGACACAACCAGGGCAGGGGTTAGGGTTAGGAGGAAGAGGGAGATATGGACACAACCAGGGCAGGGGTTAGGGTTAGGAGGAAGAGGGGAGATATGGACACATCCAGGGCAGGGGTTAGGAGGAAGAGGAAGAGGGGAGATATGGACACAACCAGGGCAGGGGTTAGGGTTAGGAGGAAGAGGGGAGATATGGACACAACCAGGGCAGGGGTTAGGGTTAGGAGGAAGAGGGGAGATATGGACACAACCAGGGCAGGGGTTAGGGTTAGGAGGAAGAGGGAGATATGGACACAACCAGGGCAGGGGTTAGGGTTAGGAGGAATAGGGAGATATGGACACAACCAGGGCAGGGGTTAGGGTTAGGAGGAAGAGGGGAGATATGGACACAACCAGGGCAGGGGTTAGGGTTAGGAGGAAGAGGGGAGATATGGACACAACCAGGGCAGGGGTTAGGGTTAGGAGGAAGAGGGGAGATATGGACACAACCAGGGCAGGGGTTAGGGTTAGGAGGAAGAGGGGAGATATGGACACAACCAGGGCAGGGGTTAGGGTTAGGAGGAAGAGGGGAGATATGGACACAACCAGGGCAGGGGTTAGGGTTAGGAGGAAGAGGGGAGATATGGACACAACCAGGGCAGGGGTTAGGGTTAGGAGGAAGAGGGGAGATATGGACACAACCAGGGCAGGGGTTAGGGTTAGGAGGAAGAGGGGAGATATGGACACATCCAGGGCAGGGGTTAGGAGGAAGAGGAAGAGGGGAGATATGGACACAACCAGGGCAGGGGTTAGGAGGAAGAGGAAGAGGGGAGATATGGACAACCAGGGCAGGGGTTAGGGTTAGGAGGAAGAGGAAGAGGGGAGATATGGACACAACCAGGGCAGGGGTTAGGAGGAAGAGGGGAGATATGGACACAACCAGGGCAGGGGTTAGGGTTAGGAGGAAGAGGGGGATATGGACATAACCAGGGCAGGGGTTAGGGTTAGGAGGAAGAGGGGAGATATGGACACAACCAGGGCAGGGGTTAGGGTTAGGAGGAAGAGGGGAGATATGGACACAACCAGGGCAGGGGTTAGGGTTAGGAAGAAGAGGAAGAGGGGAGATATGGACACAACCAGGGCAGGGGTTAGGATTAGGGTTAGGAGGAAGAGGGGAGATATGGACACAACCAGGGCAGGGGTTAGGGTTAGGGTTAGGAGGAAGAGGGAGATATGGACACATCCAGGGCAGGGGTTAGGGTTAGGAGGAAGAGGGGAGATATGGACACATCCAGGGCAGGGGTTAGGAGGAAGAGGAAGAGGGGAGATATGGACACAACCAGGGCAGGGGTTAGGGTTAGGAGGAAGAGGGGAGATATGGACACATCCAGGGCAGGGGTTAGGAGGAAGAGGAAGAGGGGAGATATGGACACAACCAGGGCAGGGGTTAGGGTTAGGAGGAAGAGGGGAGATATGGACACAACCAGGGCAGGGGTTAGGGTTAGGAGGAAGAGGGGAGATATGGACACAACCAGGGCAGGGGTTAGGGTTAGGAGGAAGAGGGGAGATATGGACACAACCAGGGCAGGGGTTAGGGTTAGGAGGAAGAGGGGAGATATGGACACAACCAGGGCAGGGGTTAGGGTTAGGAGGAAGAGGAAGAGGGGAGATATGGACACAACCAGGGCAGGGGTTAGGAGGAAGAGGGGAGATATGGACACAACCAGGGCAGGGGTTAGGGTTAGGAGGAAGAGGAAGAGGGGAGATATGGACACAACCAGGGCAGGGGTTAGGAGGAAGAGGAAGAGGGGAGATATGGACAACCAGGGCAGGGGTTAGGGTTAGGAGGAAGAGGAAGAGGGGAGATATGGACACAACCAGGGCAGGGGTTAGGAGGAAGAGGGGAGATATGGACACAACCAGGGCAGGGGTTAGGGTTAGGAGGAAGAGGGGGATATGGACATAACCAGGGCAGGGGTTAGGGTTAGGAGGAAGAGGGGAGATATGGACACAACCAGGGCAGGGGTTAGGGTTAGGAGGAAGAGGGGAGATATGGACACAACCAGGGCAGGGGTTAGGGTTAGGAAGAAGAGGAAGAGGGGAGATATGGACACAACCAGGGCAGGGGTTAGGATTAGGGTTAGGAGGAAGAGGGGAGATATGGACACAACCAGGGCAGGGGTTAGGGTTAGGGTTAGGAGGAAGAGGGGAGATATGGACACATCCAGGGCAGGGGTTAGGGTTAGGAGGAAGAGGGGAGATATGGACACATCCAGGGCAGGGGTTAGGAGGAAGAGGAAGAGGGAGATATGGACACAACCAGGGCAGGGGTTAGGGTTAGGAGGAAGAGGGGAGATATGGACACATCCAGGGCAGGGGTTAGGAGGAAGAGGAAGAGGGGAGATATGGACACAACCAGGGCAGGGGTTAGGGTTAGGAGGAAGAGGGGAGATATGGACACAACCAGGGCAGGGGTTAGGGTTAGGAGGAAGAGGGGAGATATGGACACAACCAGGGCAGGGGTTAGGGTTAGGAGGAAGAGGGGAGATATGGACACAACCAGGGCAGGGGTTAGGGTTAGGAGGAAGAGGGGAGATATGGACACAACCAGGGCAGGGGTTAGGGTTAGGAGGAAGAGGAAGAGGGGAGATATGGACACAACCAGGGCAGGGGTTAGGAGGAAGAGGGGAGATATGGACACAACCAGGGCAGGGGTTAGGGTTAGGAGGAAGAGGAAGAGGGGAGATATGGACACAACCAGGGCAGGGGTTAGGGTTAGGGTTAGGAGGAAGAGGGGAGATATGGACACAACCAGGGCAGGGGTTAGGGTTAGGGTTAGGAGGAAGAGGGGAGATATGGACACAACCAGGGCAGGGGTTAGGGTTAGGAGGAAGAGGGGAGATATGGACACATCCAGGGCAGGGGTTAGGAGGAAGAGGAAGAGGGGAGATATGGACACAACCAGGGCAGGGGTTAGGGTTAGGAGGAAGAGGGGAGATATGGACACAACCAGGGCAGGGGTTAGGGTTAGGAGGAAGAGGGGAGATGTGGACACAACCAGGGCAGGGGTTAGGGTTAGGAGGAAGAGGGGAGATATAGACACAACCAGGGCAGGGGTTAGGGTTAGGAGGAAGAGGGGAGATATGGACACAACCAGGGCAGGGGTTAGGGTTAGGAGGAAGAGGGGAGATATGGACACAACCAGGGCAGGGGTTAGGGTTAGGAGGAAGAGGGGAGATATGGACACATCCAGGGCAGGGGTTAGGGTTAGGAGGAAGAGGGGAGATATGGACACAACCAGGGCAGGGGTTAGGGTTAGGAGGAAGAGGGGAGATATGGACACAACCAGGGCAGGGGTTAGGAGGAAGAGGGGATATATGGACACAACCAGGGCAGGGGTTAGGGTTAGGAGGAATAGGGGAGATATGGACACAACCAGGGCAGGGGTTAGGAGGAAGAGGGGATATATGGACAACCATGGCAGGGGTTAGGGTTAGGAGGAAGAGGAAGAGGGGAGATATGGACACAACCAGGGCAGGGGTTAGGGTTAGGAGGAAGAGGAAGAGGGGAGATATGGACACAACCAGGGCAGGGGTTAGGAGGAAGAGGGGAGATATGGACACAACCAGGGCAGGGGTTAGGGTTAGGAGGAAGAGGAAGAGGGGAGATATGGACACAACCAGGGCAGGGGTTAGGGTTAGGAGGAAGAGGGGAGATATGGACAACCAGGGCAGGGGTTAGGGTTAGGAGGAAGAGGGGAGATATGGACACAACCAGGGCAGGGGTTAGGGTTAGGAGGAAGAGGGGAGATATGGACACAACCAGGGCAGGGGTTAGGGTTAGGAGGAAGAGGAAGAGGGAGATATGGACACAACCAGGGCAGGGGTTAGGAGGAAGAGGGGAGATATGGACACAACCAGGGCAGGGGTTAGGGTTAGGAGGAAGAGGGGGATATGGACATAACCAGGGCAGGGGTTAGGGTTAGGAGGAAGAGGGGAGATATGGACACAACCAGGGCAGGGGTTAGGGTTAGGAGGAAGAGGGGAGATATGGACACAACCAGGGCAGGGGTTAGGGTTAGGAAGAAGAGGAAGAGGGGAGATATGGACACAACCAGGGCAGGGGTTAGGATTAGGGTTAGGAGGAAGAGGGGAGATATGGACACAACCAGGGCAGGGGTTAGGGTTAGGGTTAGGAGGAAGAGGGGAGATATGGACACATCCAGGGCAGGGGTTAGGGTTAGGAGGAAGAGGGGAGATATGGACACATCCAGGGCAGGGGTTAGGAGGAAGAGGAAGAGGGGAGATATGGACACAACCAGGGCAGGGGTTAGGGTTAGGAGGAAGAGGGGAGATATGGACACATCCAGGGCAGGGGTTAGGAGGAAGAGGAAGAGGGGAGATATGGACACAACCAGGGCAGGGGTTAGGGTTAGGAGGAAGAGGGGAGATATGGACACAACCAGGGCAGGGGTTAGGGTTAGGAGGAAGAGGGGAGATATGGACACAACCAGGGCAGGGGTTAGGGTTAGGAGGAAGAGGGGAGATATGGACACAACCAGGGCAGGGGTTAGGGTTAGGAGGAAGAGGGGAGATATGGACACAACCAGGGCAGGGGTTAGGGTTAGGAGGAAGAGGAAGAGGGGAGATATGGACACAACCAGGGCAGGGGTTAGGAGGAAGAGGGGAGATATGGACACAACCAGGGCAGGGGTTAGGGTTAGGAGGAAGAGGAAGAGGGGAGATATGGACACAACCAGGGCAGGGGTTAGGGTTAGGGTTAGGAGGAAGAGGGGAGATATGGACACAACCAGGGCAGGGGTTAGGGTTAGGGTTAGGAGGAAGAGGGGAGATATGGACACAACCAGGGCAGGGGTTAGGGTTAGGAGGAAGAGGGGAGATATGGACACATCCAGGGCAGGGGTTAGGAGGAAGAGGAAGAGGGGAGATATGGACACAACCAGGGCAGGGGTTAGGGTTAGGAGGAAGAGGGGAGATATGGACACAACCAGGGCAGGGGTTAGGGTTAGGAGGAAGAGGGAGATGTGGACACAACCAGGGCAGGGGTTAGGGTTAGGAGGAAGAGGGGAGATATAGACACAACCAGGGCAGGGGTTAGGGTTAGGAGGAAGAGGGAGATATGGACACAACCAGGGCAGGGGTTAGGGTTAGGAGGAAGAGGGGAGATATGGACACAACCAGGGCAGGGGTTAGGGTTAGGAGGAAGAGGGGAGATATGGACACATCCAGGGCAGGGGTTAGGGTTAGGAGGAAGAGGGGAGATATGGACACAACCAGGGCAGGGGTTAGGGTTAGGAGGAAGAGGGGAGATATGGACACAACCAGGGCAGGGGTTAGGAGGAAGAGGGGATATATGGACACAACCAGGGCAGGGGTTAGGGTTAGGAGGAATAGGGGAGATATGGACACAACCAGGGCAGGGGTTAGGAGGAAGAGGGGATATATGGACAACCAGGGCAGGGGTTAGGGTTAGGAGGAAGAGGAAGAGGGGAGATATGGACACAACCAGGGCAGGGGTTAGGGTTAGGAGGAAGAGGAAGAGGGGAGATATGGACACAACCAGGGCAGGGGTTAGGAGGAAGAGGGGAGATATGGACACAACCAGGGCAGGGGTTAGGGTTAGGAGGAAGAGGAAGAGGGGAGATATGGACACAACCAGGGCAGGGGTTAGGGTTAGGAGGAAGAGGGGAGATATGGACAACCAGGGCAGGGGTTAGGGTTAGGAGGAAGAGGGGAGATATGGACACAACCAGGGCAGGGGTTAGGGTTAGGAGGAAGAGGGGAGATATGGACACAACCAGGGCAGGGGTTAGGGTTAGGAGGAAGAGGAAGAGGGGAGATATGGACACAACCAGGGCAGGGGTTAGGAGGAAGAGGGAGATATGGACACAACCAGGGCAGGGGTTAGGGTTAGGAGGAAGAGGGGGATATGGACATAACCAGGGCAGGGGTTAGGGTTAGGAGGAAGAGGGGAGATATGGACACAACCAGGGCAGGGGTTAGGGTTAGGAGGAAGAGGGGATATGGACACAACCAGGGCAGGGGTTAGGGTTAGGAGGAAGAGGAAGAGGGGAGATATGGACACAACCAGGGCAGGGGTTAGGGTTAGGAGGAAGAGGAAGAGGGGAGATATGGACACAACCAGGGCAGGGGTTAGGGTTAGGGTTAGGAGGAAGAGGGGAGATATGGACACAACCAGGGCAGGGGTTAGGGTTAGGAGGAAGAGGGGAGATATGGACACATCCAGTGCAGGGGTTAGGAGGAAGAGGAAGAGGGGAGATATGGACACAACCAGGGCAGGGGTTAGGGTTAGGAGGAAGAGGGGAGATATGGACACATCCAGGGCAGGGGTTAGGATGAAGAGGAAGAGGGGAGATATGGACACAACCAGGGCAGGGGTTAGGGTTAGGAGGAAGAGGGGGATATGGACACAACCAGGGCAGGGGTTAGGGTTAGGAGGAAGAGGGGAGATATGGACACAACCAGGGCAGGGGTTAGGGTTAGGAGGAAGAGGGGAGATATGGACACAACCAGGGCAGGGGTTAGGGTTAGGAGGAAGAGGGGAGATATGGACACAACCAGGGCAGGGGTTAGGGTTAGGAGGAAGAGGGGAGATATGGACACAACCAGGGCAGGGGTTAGGGTTAGGAGGAAGAGGGGAGATATGGACACAACCAGGGCAGGGGTTAGGGTTAGGAGGAAGAGGGGAGATATGGACACAACCAGGGCAGGGGTTAGGATTAGGAGGAAGAGGGGAGATATGGTACAGAGCCCCTCTGGCATGGAGCTCAGGTGGTTTGACAATAAAACGATGACCGTAAAATGATTCACATAAAATGTGTAACACTGATCGTTAACCATTATCCCCATTACTGTGTGAGTCTCCTAAACATTGTGCCCTATTCCCTATATAGTGCACTGCTTTTGACTAGGGCCCATAGGGATCTGCATAGGGAGAATGGTGGCATTTGGGAAGCAATCCATACAACGCGTCACTCAGACCCATGAACCTGGCTGGGATGACTTGGCATCTGGCTGGGATGACTTGGCATCTGGCTGGGATGACTTGGCATCTGGCTGGGATGACTTGGCACCTAGCTGGGATGACTTGGCATCTGGCTGGGATGACTTGGCACCTAGCTGGGAGGACTTGGCACCTAGCTGGGATGACTTGGCATCTGGCTGGGATGACTTGGCACCTAGCTGGGAGGACTTGGCACCTAGCTGGGATGACTTGGCATCTGGCTGGGTTGACTTGGCACCTAGCTGGGAGGACTTGGCACCTGGCTGGGAGACTTGGCTCAGAGGGCTAGTGGACAAATAGACAGGAGTAACAGAAGAACAAGGGTATTACACACACGCGCGCACGGATACACTAGAATTAATACAAGAACGCAAGCACACATACCTCTCTTCCTCCTCTTCTTCCCTGCATGAAGGAGTTCTGGAAACACCCCAGGATAACCCATAGGGCTCTGGTTAAAATTATTGCACTAAATTTTTGTATTTATTTTACTTTTATTTAACCAGGCAAGTCAGTTAAGAACAAATTCTTATTTTCAATGACGGCCTAGGAACAGAGGGTTAATTGCCTGTTTAGGGGCAGAACGACAGATTTGTACCTTGTCAGTTCAGGGATTTGAACTTGCAACCTTTCGGTTACTAACCCAACACTCTTACCACTAGGCTACCCTGCCGCCCCATAGGGAACATAGGGAATAAGGGAATAGGATGCCAATTGGCACAGTTTAAAACTCCTCAGACAGACTCCTGTAACAAACGTTTTACTTAGTTTGTAAATGATATCTGAGTGTAGGAGTGTGCCCTGTCTATCCATAAAGTAAAATACACAAGAACATAATGCTCCCTAGGTTTATTAATATAAGGAATTAGAAATTATTTATACTTTTACTTTTGATACTTTAGTATATTTTTAGCATTTATGGTTTACTGTTGATACTTATGTATATTTAAAACCAAACAGTTTTAGACTTTTACTGAAATTAAATTAATTTTCTTTTAAAGGGTATCTTTACTTTTACTCAAGTATGACAGTTGGGTGTTTTTCCCACCACTGGTTATGAAGTCATTCGTTTAATACAGGTGAGAAGCAGTTGACAACTATTATAAAGCACTGTGGCTATTTATACCCAACACTACGTCCCAAATGACACCCTATTCTCTACCTAGTGCACTACTTTAGACCAGGGCCCATAACCACCCTATTCCCTACATAGTGCACTACTTTAGACCAGGGCCCATAACCACCCTATTCCCTACATAGTGCACTACTTTAGACCAGGGCACATAACCACCCTATTCCCTACCTAGTGCACTCCTTTAGACCAGGGCCCATAACCACCCTATTCCCTACCTAGTGCACTACTTTAGACCAGGGCCCATAACCACCCTATTCCCTACCTAGTGCACTACTTTAGTCCAGGGCCCATAACCACCCTATTCCCTACCTAGTGCACTCCTTTAGACCAGGGCCCGTATGGATGGAGTCAATGGGATTGAATGAGTGTTTGAGGTGAGGGATACCTTGAGACAAGGCTGTGGACAAATGTTGTTTTGTGTGAGTCTAAGTAAATGAGACAGTAGAAGTGGAGTTGACCACTAAACTCATGCAAACTCAGCACGGACACAGTCCGTCACATAAAGTCCGTCTCTTCATAAGGCCACAGTCTTCTTAGTGTGACGTAATCCTCTTGGTGATGCCGTCTCAATGTTCCCTAGTCCGTTCTGAGATGTTTGAAGGATCTGATATACACATTACACAATGACAATGACAATGGCTAAAGTACAGTTAGGCCAAGTAATACATGGATAACCTTTCAGATCTGAGGGCCTGGAAAACAGCCAAGGAACATGTCTTAGTCAATCATTATTTATATATATATATACACACTCTCACACACACAAACACACAAGTGCGCACGGGCATGCGCGCACACACTCTCACACACACAAACACACGCACGGGCATGCGCACACACACACACATATACACACACACAAACAAACACACACAAACACACACGCGCGCATGCACACACACACACACACGCGAAACTATATCACCATTAAAACTATAAACTATATCACCATTAAAACTATAAACTATATCACCATTAAAACTATAAACTATATCACCATTAAAACTATAAACTATATCACCATTAAAACTATATCACCATTAAAACTATAAACTATATCACCATTAAAACTATAAACTATATCACCATTAAAACTATATCACCACTGATTAGATTTTTTGATTTTAAACTACCTGCCCTCCAGGACACCTACACCACCGATGTCAAAGGAAGGCCAAAAAGATCATCAAGGACATCAACCACCCGAGCCACTGCCTGTTCACCCTGCTATCATTCAGAAGGCGAGGTCAGTACAGGTGCATCAAAGCTGGGACCGAGAGACTGAAAAACAGCTTCTATCTCAAGGCCCTCAGACTGTTTAACAGCTTCTATCTCAAAGCCATCAGGCCATCAGACTGTTAAACAGCTTCTATCTCAAGGCCCTCAGGCCATCAGACTGTTAAACAGCTTCTATCTCAAGGCCCTCAGGCCATCAGACTGTTAAACAGCTTCTATCTCAAGGCCATCAGACTGTTAAACAGCTTCTGTCTCAAGGCCATCAGACTGTTAAACAGCTTCTATCTCGAGGCCATCAGACTGTTAAACAGCTTCTATCTCAAGGCCATCAGACTGTTTAACAGCCATCACTAACTCAGAGAGGCTGCTGCCTACATTGAGACCCAATCACTGGTCACTTTAATAAATGGATCACTAGTCACTTTAAACAATGACAATCTAAATAATGCCACTTTAATAATGTTTACATATCTTACATTACTCATCTCATATGTACATACTGTATTTTATACCATCTACTGCACATTGTCTATGCCGTTCGGCCATCACTCATCCATATACTTATATGTACATATTCTCATTCACCCCTTTAGATGTGTGTGTATGAGGTAGTTGTTGGGGAATTGTTAGTTAGATTACTCGTTGGTTATTACTGCATTGTCGGAACTAGAAGCACAAGCATTTTGCTACACTCGCATTAACATCTGCTAACCATGTGTATGTGACAAATAAAATTTGATTTGATCAGACCTGTGACCAAAACAATGTGATTTGATTTGGTGTGTTAGTGTTTGTTTGTGTGTGTGTCTTACCCGAGCCTGTTATCTCCTAATCTCAGTACAGTTGTTGTCCCAGTCCTGGTGTTTGTTATTGTGTATCTGAAACCAGTCGTAATAGGTGATGTTCCTGTTCCACTGGCCGTAATCTCTGATCCCAGATCTCCTGTTACATTCCCTGTGTCTGCTAGCCGTGGTTCTGTTGTTGCTAAGCAGACTTAACTCTGTAGGGAAGAGAGACGGAGTGTGTGAGAAAGGGAGAGAGTGTGTGTGTTGTGTTGGTCTGCACACACCGTGTGTGTTTTTGGTCCATCCACTCCAGCAGGCTAACGTTACTTTATCAATAAAAGCTCGCTCTTTCTCTCTCCGTCTCTGCCTCTTTCTATCTCTCTCTCTCTCTCTGTCTCTGTCTCCCTCTCTCTGTCTCTCTCTCTCTCCCCTCTCTCTCCCCTTCTCTCTCTCTCCGTCTCTGTCTCCCTCTCTCTCTCTCTCTCCGTCTCTGTCTCCCTCTCTCTCTCTCTCTCCTTCTCTCTCTCTCTCTCTCTCTCTCTCTCCCCTTCTCTTTCTCTCTCTCTCTCTTGCTCTCCGTCTCTCTCTCTCTCCCACTCTCCATCTCTCTCTCTCAGTCTCTCTCTCTCTCGCTCTTCATCTCTCTCTCTCCATCTCTCTCTCTCTGTCTCCCTCTCCCTCCCTCACCCTTCTCTCTCTCTCTCTCCCTCTCTCTCTTTCTGTCCATCTCTCTCTCTCCGTCTCTTTCCATCTCTCTCCTTTACTCCCTCACTCTCCTTAATCACCCCTCCCCTTGCTCTTTTGTTTCTCTGCCTCTCTTTCCACTTCCCTTTCTCTCACTCCTGTATTCCCCTCTCCTCTCTCTCTCTCTCTCTCGCTCTCCGTCTCTCTCTCTCTCATCTCTCTCTCTCTCTCTCTCTCTCTCTCTCTCTCTCCTCTATTCTCTCTCTCTCTCTCTCTCTCACTCCTGTATTCCCCTCTCTCGCTCTCCATCTCTCTCTCTCTCTCTCTCTCCTCTATTCTCCTCTCTCTCTCTCTCTCTCTCTCTCCTGTATTCCCCTCTCTCTCTCTCTCCTCTATTCTCCTCTCTCTCTCTCTCTCTCCTCTATTCTCCTCTCTCTCTCTCTCCTGTATTCCCCTCTCTCCTCACTCTCTCTCTCTGAATGAGGAGTGAAGTGGGATACCGGATGACGTTGATGTCTTATACTTAGTTAAGGATGATGGATGAGAGCTGAAATCAGGGGTACAGGTTAGTCGTGGTTATTGAGGTAATATTTACACTACCAGTCAACAGTTTGGACACACCTACTCATTCAAGGGTTTTTATTTTAAATTTTTTACTATTTTCTACATTGTAGAATAATAGTGAAGACATCATAAAAGGCATTTAGCTCATCGTATGTCTTCCATTTCCTAATAATTGATCCCACAGTTGATTTCTTCAAACCAAGCTGCTTACCTATTGCAGATTCAGTCTTCCCAGCCTGGTGCAGGTCTACAATTTTAGTTTCTGGTGTCCTTTGACAGCTCTTTTGTCTTGGCCATAGTGGAGTTTGGAATGTGACTGTTTGAGGTTGTGGACAGGTGTCTTTTATACTGATAACAAGTTCAAACAGGTGCCATTAATACAGGTAACGAGTGGAGGACAGATTAGCCTCTTAAAGAAGAAGTTACAGGTCTGTGAGAGCCAGAAATCTTGCTTGTTTGTAGGTGACCAAATACTTATTTTCCATAATAATTTGCAAATAAATTAATTAAAAATCCTACAATGTGATTTTCTTGTTTTTTTCCCCTGATTTTGTCTGTCATAGTTGAAGTGTACCTATGATGAAAATTACAGGCCTCTCTCATCTTTTTAAGTGGGAGAACTTGCACAATTGGTGACTGACTAAATACTTTTTTGCCCCACTGTACGTACAGTCACTGTGGGGACGACGTCATTGATGCACCTATTGATGAAGCCAATGACTGAGCTGGTATACTCCTCAATGCCATTGGATGAATCCTGTCAAATTCTCTAAAACGACGTTGGAGGCAACTTATTGTCGAGAAATTAGCATTAAATTCTCTGGCAACAGCTCTGGTTGGACATTCCTGCAGTCGGCATGGCAATTGCACCCTCCCTCAAAACTAAAGACATCTGTAGCATTGTGTTGTGTGACAAAACTGTATATTTTAAAGTGGCTTTTTATTGTCCCCAGCACAAGGTGCACCTGTGTAATGGTCATACTGTTTAATAAGCTTCTTGATTTGACACAACTGTCAGGTGGATGGATTATCTTGGCAAAGGAGAAATACTCAGGGATGTAAACAAATGTTTGCACAAAAGTTGAGTGAAATAAGCTTTTTGAGGAAAAATGTTGGGGATTTTTTTTCTTCAGCTCATGAAAGATGGGACCAAAACATCACATGGTGTGTATATATATTTTGTTTTCTTTGTTCGAACCGGTTCAGAACTTTATTTTCTGGTCGGAACACCAGAACGGAATGGAAAAACAGGGGTTCTGCTCGGAACACCAGAACGGAATGAAAAAACAGGGGTTCTGCTCGGAACACCAGAACGGAATGGAAAAACAGGGGTTCTGGTCGGAACACCAGAACGGAATGGAAAAACAGGGGTTCTGCTCGGAACACCAGAACGGAATGAAAAAACAGGGGTTCTGCTCGGAACGGAAAGATTAGAAAATAATGTTGGTTCCAACCCCTGCTGTGAATAACATTGTACTAGGTGAAAAGATGTGTGTTGGACCCAACATATCGTCACTGATTGTCACAGTCAGTCTTTGCTGAAACGCATTAATGGCTTTCCTGTATTGTTGAGAGAGAACAAACACACACACACACACACACACACACACACACACACACACCTTCTTACGTAAGACCTTTCTGTGACTCTGAGTAAATGTACTCATAAGACGTGTGTGTGTGTGTGTGTGTGTGTGTGTGTGTGTGTGTGTGTCACTGAGTATACATTCCTTCCTAGTATACAGACCCTGTCCTGAATCTACACTATCTGTCTGTCTGCTCTCAGTGTCTAGCTGAATCTACACTATCTGGCTGTCTGTCTGCTCTCAGTGTCTAGCTGAATCTACACTATCTGGCTGTCTGTCTGCTCTCAGTGTCTAGCTGAATCTACACTATCTGTCTGTCTGTCTGCTCTCAGTGTCTAGCTGAATCTACACTATCTGTCTGTCTGCTCTCAGTGTCTAATTGAATCAGACTATCTGTCTGTCTGCTCTCAGTGTCTAGCTGAATGTTTGTAGAATCACATGTTTCTCTCCTCTGATGATCCACAGATAAAAAGGGGAACCCTGTTAGTCCCTCTTTCAAGCATCCATGTGGGTTTGTGAAAACCAATAAGGAGATGCGAGAGGCGGGAATGGCAGCGGAATTGAGCCCAGATCTATTAGGATTCAGCAACGCAGACGCGCGAGCACCGTGTATTAAATGATTAAATACCATGCATACATTTACTTTGGTTTCTGCCTGCCTGCCCCTTCATCCGTCTGTCTGCCTGCCCCTTCATCCGTCTGCCTGCCTGCCCCTTCATCCGTCTGTCTGCCTGCCCCTTCATCTGTCTGTCTGCCTGCCCCTTCATCCGTCTGTCTGCCTGCCCCTTCATCCGTCTGCCTGCCTGCCCCTTC
This sequence comes from Oncorhynchus tshawytscha, assembly GCF_018296145.1. Taxonomy (NCBI): domain Eukaryota; kingdom Metazoa; phylum Chordata; class Actinopteri; order Salmoniformes; family Salmonidae; genus Oncorhynchus; species Oncorhynchus tshawytscha. The sequence continues at coordinate 3,351,847 of NC_056433.1, read as the reverse complement.
ATCCGTCTGTCTGCCTGCCCCTTCATCTGTCTGTCTGCCTGCCCCTTCATCCGTCTGTCTGCCTGCCCCTTCATCTGTCTGTCTGCCTGCCCCTTCATCTGTCTGCCTGCCCCTTCATCTGTCTGCCTGCCCCTTCATCTGTCTGTCTGCCTGCCCCTTCATCTGTCTGTCTGCCTGCCCCTTCATCCGTCTGCCTGCCCCTTCATCTGTCTGCCTGCCTGCCCCTTCATCCGTCTGCCTGCCTGCCCCTTCATCCGTCTGTCTGCCTGCCCCTTCATCCGTCTGTCTGCCTGCCCCTTCATCCGTCTGTCTGCCTGCCCCTTCATCCGTCTCTCTGCCTGCCCCTTCATCCGTCTGCCTGCCTGCCCCTTCATCTGTCTGTCTGCCTGCCCCTTCATCTGTCTGTCTGCCTGCCCCTTCATCCGTCTGTCTGCCTGCCCCTTCATCCATCCATCTGCCTGCCCCTTCATCCATCCATCTGCCTGCCCCTTCATCTGTCTGTCTGCCTGCCCCTTCATCCGTCTGCCTGCCTGCCCCTTCATTCGTCTGCCTGCCTGCCCCTTCATCCGTCTGCCTGCCTGCCCCTTCATCCGTCTGCCTGCCTGCCCCTTCATCCGTCTGCCTGCCTGCCCCTTAATTCGTCTGCCTGCCTGCCCCTTAATTTGTCTGTCTGCCTGCCCTTTAATTCATCTGTCTGCCTGCCCCTTCATCCGTCTGTCTGCCTGCCCCTTCATTCGTCTGCCTGCCTGCCCCTTCATTCGTCTGCCTGCCTGCCCCTTCATTTGTCTGTCTGCCTGCCCCTTCATCCGTCTGCCTGCCTGCCCCTTCATCCGTCTGTCTGCCTGCCCCTTCATCCGTCTGCCTGCCTGCCCCTTCATCCGTCTGTCTGCCTGCCCCTTCATCCGTCCGTCCGTCTGCCTGCCTGCCCCTTCATCCGTCCGTCTGCCTGCCTGCCCCTTCATCCGTCCGTCTGCCTGCCTGCCCCTTCATCCGTCTGCCTGCCTGCCTGCCCCTTCATCCGTCCGTCTGCCTGCCTGCCCCTTCATCTGTCCGTCTGCCTGCCCTTTTGTCTCTGTTCTGTTAACCTACGATGTGAGGAAGGGGTGTGAGGAAGGGGTGTGAGGAAGGGCAGGACAGACAGGGGAGGGAAACAGACAATACCATATCTAAACTAAGACTGTCTCTTTCAGAAACACCGCTGTACAACGCCCATCTCATTCTCACTGGAGCCAGTCTGTCATGG
>NC_056433.1:3328104-3345604 GCF_018296145.1 Oncorhynchus tshawytscha | reverse complement strand
GAGGCCCTCAGCCATGCTGTGTGAGGAAATGGAGGCCCTCAGCCATGCTGTGTGAGGAAATGGAGGCCCTCAGCCATGCTGTGTGAGGAAATGGAGGCCGTCAGCCATGCAGTGTGAGGAAATGGAGGCCGTCAGCCATGCAGTGTAAGGAAATGGAGGCCGTCAGCCATGCTGTGTAAGGAAATGGAGGCCGTCAGCCATGCTGTGTAAGTGCTACTTAAGTTGTTTTTTGGGTGTATCTGCACTTTACTTTGCTATTTATATTTTTGACTACTTTTACTTCACTACATTCCTAAAGAAAATGATGTACTTTTTACTCCATACATTTTCCCTGATACTCAAAAGCACTCGTTAGATTTTGAATGGTTAGCAGGACAGAATAATTGTCTAATTCACACACTTATCAAGAGAACATCCCTGGTCATCTCTACTGCCTCTGATCTGGAGGACTCACTAAACAGAGAACATCCCTGGTCATCCCTACTGTCTCTGATCCGGAGGACTCACTAAACAGAGAACATCCCTGGTCATCCCTACTGTCTCTGATCTGGAGGACTCACTAAACAGAGAACATCCCTGGTCATCCCTACTGCCTCTGAACTGGAGGACTCACTAAACAGAGAACATCCCTGGTCATCCCTAATGCCTCTGATCTGGTGGACTCACTAAACAGAGAACATCCCTGGTCATCCCTACTGCCTCTGATCTGGAGGACTCACTAAACAGAGAACATCCCTGGTCATCCCTACTGCCTCTGATCTGGAGGACTCACTAAACAGAGAACATCCCTGGTCATCCCTACTGCCTCTGATCTGGAGGACTCACTAAACAGAGAACATCCCTGGTCATCCCTACTGCCTCTGATCTGGAGGACTCACTAAACAGAGAACATCCCTGGTCATCCCTACTGCCTCTGATCTGGAGGACTCACTGAACAGAGAACATCCCTGGTCATCCCTACTGCCTCTGATCTGGAGGACTCACTGAACAGAGAACATCCCTGGTCATCCCTACTGCCTCTGATCTGGAGGACTCACTGAACAGAGAACATCCCTGGTCATCCCTACTGCCTCTGATCTGGAGGACTCACTAAACAGAGAACATCCCTGGTCATCCCTACTGCCTCTGATCTGGAGGACTCACTAAACAGAGAACATCCCTGGTCATCCCTACTGCCTCTGATCTGGAGGACTCACTAAACAGAGAACATCCCTGGTCATCACTACTGTCTCTGATCTGGAGGACTCACTAAACAGAGAACATCCCTGGTCATCCCTACTGCCTCTGATCTGGAGGACTCACTAAACAGAGAACATCCCTGGTCATCCCTACTGCCTCTGATCTGGAGGACTCACTAAACAGAGAACATCCCTGGTCATCCCTACTGCCTCTGATCTGGAGGACTCACTAAACAGAGAACATCCCTGGTCATCCCTACTGCCTCTGATCTGGAGGACTCACTAAACAGAGAACATCCCTGGTCATCCCTACTGCCTCTGATCTGGAGGACTCACAAAACAGAGAACATCCCTGGTCATCCCTACTGCCTCTGATCTGGAGGACTCACTAAACAGAGAACATCCCTGGTCATCCCTACTGCCTCTGATCTGGAGGACTCACTAAACAGAGAACATCCCTGGTCATCCCTACTGCCTCTGATCTGGAGGACTCACTAAACAGAGAACATCCCTGGTCATCCCTACTGCCTCTGATCTGGAGGACTCACTAAACAGAGAACATCCCTGGTCATCCCTACTGCCTCTGATCTGGAGGACTCACTAAACAGAGAACATCCCTGGTCATCCCTACTGCCTCTGATCTGGTGGACTAACTAAACAGAGAACATCCCTGGTCATCCCTACTGCCTCTGATCTGGAGGACTCACTAAACAGAGAACATCCCTGGTCATCCCTACTGCCTCTGATCTGGAGGACTCACTAAACAGAGAACATCCCTGGTCACCCCTACTGCCTCTGATCTGGAGGACTCACTAAACAGAGAACATCCCTGGTCATCCCTACTGCCTCTGGTCTGGAGGACTCACTAAACAGAGAACATCCCTGGTCATCCCTACTGCCTCTGATCTGGAGGACTCACAAAACAGAGAACATCCCTGGTCATCCCTACTGCCTCTGATCTGGAGGACTCACTAAACAGAGAACATCCCTGGTCATCCCTACTGCCTCTGGTCTGGAGGACTCACTAAACAGAGAACATCCCTGGTCATCCCTACTGCCTCTGATCTGGTGGACTAACTAAACAGAGAACATCCCTGGTCATCCCTACTGCCTCTGATCTGGTGGACTAACTAAACAGAGAACATCCCTGGTCATCCCTACTGCCTCTGATCTGGAGGACTCACGAAACAGAGAACATCCCTGGTCATCCCTACTGCCTCTGATCTGGAGGACTCACTAAACAGAGAACATCCCTGGTCACCCCTACTGCCTCTGATCTGGAGGACTCACTAAACAGAGAACATCCCTGGTCATCCCTACTGCCTCTGGTCTGGAGGACTCACTAAACAGAGAACATCCCTGGTCATCCCTACTGCCTCTGATCTGGAGGACTCACAAAACAGAGAACATCCCTGGTCATCCCTACTGCCTCTGATCTGGAGGACTCACTAAACAGAGAACATCCCTGGTCATCCCTACTGCCTCTGGTCTGGAGGACTCACTAAACAGAGAACATCCCTGGTCATCCCTACTGCCTCTGATCTGGAGGACTCACTAAACAGAGAACATCCCTGGTCATCCACTGCCTCTGATCTGGAGGACTCACTAAACAGAGAACATCCCTGGTCATCCCTACTGCCTCTGATCTGGAGGACTCACTAAACAGAGAACATCCCTGGTCATCCCTACTGCCTCTGATCTGGAGGACTCACTAAACAGAGAACATCCCTGGTCATCCCTACTGCCTCTGATCTGAAGGACTCACTAAACAGAGAACATCCCTGGTCATCCCTACTGCCTCTGATCTGAAGGACTCACTAAACAGAGAACATCCCTGGTCATCCCTACTGCCTCTGATCTGCAGGACTCACTAAACAGAGAACATCCCTGGTCATCCCTACTGCCTCTGATCTGGAGGACTCACTAAACAGAGAACATCCCTGGTCATCCCTACTGCCTCTGATCTGGAGGACTCACTAAACAGAGAACATCCCTGGTCATCCCTACTGCCTCTGATCTGGAGGACTCACTAAACAGAGAACATCCCTGGTCATCCCTTCTGCCTCTGATCTGGTGGACTCACTAAACAGAGAACATCACTGGTCATCCCTACTGCCTCTGATCTGGAGGACTCACTAAACAGAGAACATCCCTGGTCATCCCTACTGCCTCTGATCTGGAGGACTCACTAAACAGAGAACATCCCTGGTCATCCCTACTGCCTCTGATCTGGAGGACTCACTAAACAGAGAACATCCCTGGTCATCCCTACTGCCTCTGATCTGGAGGACTCACTAAACAGAGAACATCCCTGGTCATCCCTACTGCCTCTGATCTGGAGGACTCACTAAACAGAGAACATCCCTGGTCATCCCTACTGTCTCTGATCTGGAGGACTCACTAAACAGAGAACATCCCTGGTCATCCCTACTGCCTCTGATCTGGAGGACTCACTAAACAGAGAACATCCCTGGTCATCCCTACTGCCTCTGATCTGGAGGACTCACTAAACAGAGAACATCCCTGGTCATCCCTACTGCCTCTGATCTGAAGGACTCACTAAACAGAGAACATCCCTGGTCATCCCTACTGCCTCTGATCTGGAGGACCCACTAAACAGAGAACATCCCTGGTCATCCCTACTGTCTCTGATCTGGAGGACTCACTAAACAGAGAACATCCCTGGTCATCCCTACTGCCTCTGATCTGGAGGACTCACTAAACAGAGAACATCCCTGGTCATCCCTACTGCCTCTGATCTGGAGGACTCACTAAACAGAGAACATCCCTGGTCATCCCTACTGCCTCTGATCTGGAGGACTCACTAAACAGAGAACATCCCTGGTCATCCCTACTGCCTCTGATCTGGAGGACCCACTAAACAGAGAACATCCCTGGTCATCCCTACTGCCTCTGATCTGAAGGACTCACTAAACAGAGAACATCCCTGGTCATCCCTACTGCCTCTGATCTGGAGGACCCACTAAACAGAGAACATCCCTGGTCATCCCTACTGTCTCTGATCTGGAGGACTCACTAAACAGAGAACATCCCTGGTCATCCCTACTGCCTCTGATCTGGAGGACCCACTAAACAGAGAACATCCCTGGTCATCCCTACTGCCTCTGATCTGGAGGACTCACTAAACAGAGAACATCCCTGGTCATCCCTACTGCCTCTGATCTGGAGGACTCATGCTAAATACACGCGTGTAAATTAAGTCCCTGGAGTCCCTGGCTATCAGTAAATTAAAAAAGATCTAAGAAAATGGTGCCGTCTGGTACCACTTTTTCTCCCCAATTTCTTGATATCCAATTGGTAGTTATAGTCTTGTCCCATCGCTGCAACTCCAGTACGGACGTGGGAGAGGTGAAGTTTGAGAACCAGACGTCCTCTGAAACACGACCCTGCCACTTTTCTTGACACACCACTCACTTAACCAGCCGCACCAATGTGTCGGAGGAAACACTGTCCAACTGGCGAACCGTGTCAGCGTCCGGCCCACCACAGGAGTTTCTAGAGCGCAATTGGACAAGGACATCCCGGCCGGCCAAACCCTCCCCTAACCGGGACAACCTATTGTGCGCCGCCCCATGGGTTTCCTGGTCACGGCCGGCTGTGACACAGACCGGGATCGAACCCGGATCTGTAGTGACACCTCTAGTACGGTGATGCTGCGCCATTCAGGCCTTTTGGTACTTAAATATTTTTTTTAACCAAAAATACTTTTAGACTTTTAATCAAGTAGTATTTTACTTTTTCCACCACTGATGCTGTGTAGGCAATCTCTACTGCACTCCACACTGCCCTTTCCCACCTGGACAAAAGCAACACCTATGTGAGAATGCTATTCATTGACTACAGCTCAGCGTTCAACACCATAGTGCCCTCAAAGCTCATTGCTAAGCTAAGGACCCTGGGACTAAACACCTCCCTCTGCAAATGGATCCTGGACTTTCTGACAGGCCGCCCCCAGGTGGTGAGGGTAGGTAACAACACATCTGCTACGCTGATCCTTAACACAGGGGCCCCTCAGGGGTGCGTGCTTAGTCCCCTCCTGTACTCCCTGTTCACCCACGACTGCTTGGCCAAGTACAACTCCAAAACCATCATTAAGTTTGTTGACGAAACAGTCGTAGGCCTGATCACCGACAACGATAAGACAGCCTATAGGGAGGAGGTCAGAGACCTGGCCGTGTGGTGCCAGGACAACAACCTCAACGTGGGCAAGACAAAGGAGATGATCATGGACGACAGGAAAAGGAGGACCGAACAGGCCCCCATTACATGGATGGGCCTGTAGCGGAGAGGGTCGAGAGTTTCAAGTTCCTTGGTGTCCACATCACCAACAAACTATCATGGCTTTTAAGAATTCATGGACCACATGGAAAACTAAAGGCATAGAAACCAGAAATGACTTGGTAATAGGAAAAACATTTATTTCCTTGACAGAATTAAAAAGCCATTTTGGATATTTTCAAATACAAGTTTTATATATCATAACATTTCCATTTGAAATAATTAGGACATTAGAGCAATCTGGAGGGTCTCTTATTATTATTTTATTTATTTAACTAGCATCATTCTTGATAGCCGCAAGCCACTTGCAGCGTTGGAGTAAACACCACCCCAGTCCCCTCCCTCTCCCCCTCCTTTCCTTCCTCTCCCCGCCCTCTCCCCTCCCTCTCCCCGCCCTCCTCTCCCCTCCTCCCCCTCCCTCTCCCCTCCTCTCCCCTCCCTCTCCCCCGCCCTCCTCTCCCCCCTCCTCTCCCCTCCCCTCTCCCCTCCTCTCCCCTCCCTCTCCCCTCCCTCCCTCCCCTCACCCTCCTCCTCCACCCCCTCCCCCTCCCCCTCCCCCCCTCCCCCTCTCCCCCGCCCTCTCCCCCCCCCCCCTCTCCCCACCCTCTCCCCTCCCCCTCCCCCCTCTCTCCCCACCCTCTCCCCTCCCTCCCCCCTCCCCTCCCCCGCCCTCTCCCCCCGCCCTCTCCCCCCTCCCCCTCCCCCCCCCTCTCCCCTCCCCTCCCTCTCCCCGCCCTCCTCCCCCCCCTCTCCCCGCCCTCTCCCCTCCTCTCCCCTCCCCTCCAAGGTCAATGTCACCTCCTCCTCCTCTCCCAGCCCTCTGCCCTCCCTCTCCCCTCCCCCTCCCCTACTCAGCCCCGCCCTCAATAGTAGATATAATCCCTCCCTCTCCCCGTACCCCTAAGACTCCCTGTCCCCGCCCTCCTAAGACCTCCCCCTCCTCTCCCCCTCCACTCCCCTCCCCCTTTTTTACCTTTATTTAACTCCCCACCCTCTCCCCCGCCCTCTCCCCCTCCTTCCCCTCCACCTTCCTCTCCCAGCCCTCTGCCATCCCTCTTTCCCCCTACTCTCCCCGCCCTCTCCCCTCCCTCTCAGCCCTCTCCCCTCCCTCTCAAACTCAATATTCTGTAGTGGCATGAAGGGCAAGGTCAATGTTGCCAAGTGGTACACGTAACAAATATCAAAACAACAGCAACAACAATAGTAGATATAATACTAATGTAGTACCATAAGACTAATGTAGTACCATAAGACTAATGTAGTACCATAAGACTAATGTAGTACCATAATACTAATGTAGTACCATAAGACTAATGTAGTGCCATAATACTATTTTTTTTACCTTTATTTAACTAGGCAAGTCAGTTAAGAACAAATTTTTATTTTCAATGACGGCCTAAACCTTAAAAAAAAAGAAACTGATGGAATCTTAGAACTAACAAGATTATTGTTAGCGAAAATGTACGCATATTCCAGCATAAATTAATTTATAGTATGAATATAGAGAATATAGAATATAGTAGAATGTATTATACAAGAGACATAATTCAAAAATTCTAGTTCTAGAGTCATGTCTGAAGTGTAAAACTAGTAATGACTCTATAATCCTTACATGCCTTATGGGCAGAGTTAATATAATATAATAAGAACTGTTCATCGGGAGCTTCAGAGTCAATGTGGAGGCTATATACAGGGTGTACCGGTACAGAGTCAATGTGGAGGCTATATACAGGGTATTACGGTACAAAGTCAATGTGGAGGCTATATACAGGGTATTACGGTACAGAGTCAATGTGGAGGCTATATACAGGGTAGTAAGGTACAGAGTCAATGTGGAGGCTATATACAGGGTATTACGGTACAGAGTCCATGTGGAGGCTATATACAGGGTGTTACGGTACAGAGTCAATGTGGAGGCTATATACAGGGTATTACGGTACAGAGTCAATGTGGAGGCTATATACAGGGTGTTACGGTACAGAGTCAAAGTGGAGGCTATATACAGGTGTTACGGTACAGAGTCAATGTGGAGGCTATATACAGGGTGTTACGGTACAGAGTCAATGTGGAGGCTATATACAGGGTGTTACGGTACAGAGTCAATGTGGAGGCTATATACAGGGTATTACGGTACAGAGTCAATGTGGAGGCTATATACAGGGTATTACGGTACAGAGTCAATGTGGAGGCTATATACAGGGTGTTACAGTACAGAGTCAATGTGGAGGCTATATGCAGGGGTACTGGTACAGAGTCAATGTGGAGGCTATATACAGGGTATTACGGTACAGAGTCAATAAGGAGGCTATATACAGGGTGTTACGGTACAGAGTCAATGTGGAGGCTATATACAGGGTATTACGGTACAGAGTCAATGTGGAGGCTATATACAGGGTATTACGGTACAGAGTCAATGTGGAGGCTATATACAGGGTGTTACGGTACAGAGTCAATGTGGAGGCTATATACAGGGGGTACCAGTACAGAGTCAATGTGGAGGCTATATACAGGGTGTACCGGTACAGAGTCAATGTGGAGGCTATATACAGGGTATTACGGTACAGAGTCAATGTGGAGGCTATATACAGGGTGTTACGGTACAGAGTCAATGTGGAGGCTATATGCAGGGGGTACTGGTACAGAGTCAATGTGGAGGCTATATACAGGGTGTTACGGTACAGAGTCAATGTGGAGGCTATATACAGGGTGTTACGGTACAGAGTCAATGTGGAGGCTATATACAGGGTATTACGGTACAGAGTCAATGTGGAGGCTATATACAGGGGGTACCAGTACAGAGTCAATGTGGAGGCTATATACAGGGTGTACGGTACAGAGTCAATGTGGAGGCTATATACAGGGGGTACCGGTACAGAGTCAATGTGGAGGCTATATACAGGGTGTTACGGTACAGAGTCAATGTGGAGGCTATATACAGGGGTTACGGTACAGAGTCAATGTGGAGGCTATATACAGGGTGTTACGGTACAGAGTCAATGTGGAGGCTATATACAGGGTATTACGGTACAGAGTCAATGTGGAGGCTATATACAGGGGTACCAGTACAGAGTCAATGTGGAGGCTATATACAGGGTGTACTGGTACAGAGTCAGTGTGGAGGTTATATACAGGGTGTACCGGTACAGAGTCAATGTGGAGGCTATATACAGGGTGTACCGGTACAGAGTCAATGTGGAGTCTATATACAGGGTGTTACGGTACAGAGTCAATGTGGAGGCTATATACAGGGGGTACTGGTACAGGGTCAATGTGGAGGCTGTATACAGGGTATTACCGGTACAGAGTCAATGTGGAGGCTATATACAGGGTATTACCGGTACAGAGTCAATATGGAGGCTATATACAGGGTATTACGGTACAGAGTCAATGTGGAGGCTATATACAGGGTGTTACAGGTACAGAGTCAATGTGGATGCTATATACAGGGGTACCGGTACAGAGTCAATGTGGAGGCTATATACAGGGTGTTACGGTACAGAGTCAATGTGGAGGCTATATACAGGGGTACAAGTACAGAGTCAATGTGGAGGCTATATACAGGGTGTTACGGTACAGAGTCAATGTGGAGGCTATATACAGGGTGTACAAGTACAGAGTCAATGTGGAGGCTATATACAGGGTGTTACAAGTACAGAGTCAATGTGGAGGCTATATACAGGGTGTACAGGTACAGAGTCAATGTGGAGGCTATATACAGGGTGTACAAGTACAGAGTCAATGTGGAGGCTATATACAGGGGTACAAGTACAGAGTCAATGTGGAGGCTATATACAGGGTGTTACGGTACAGAGTCAATGTGGAGGCTATATACAGGGTGTTACGGTACAGAGTCAATGTGGAGGCTATATACAGGGGTACAAGTACAGAGTCAATGTGGAGGCTATATACAGGGGGTACCGGTACAGAGTCAATGTGGAGGCTATATACAGGGTGTACCGGTACAGAGTCAATGTGGAGGCTATATACAGGGTGTTACGGTACAGAGTCAATGTGGAGGCTATATACAGGGTGTACCAGGGTACAGAGTCAATGTGGAGGCTATATACAGGGTGTTACCGGTACAGAGTCAATGTGGAGGCTATATACAGGGTGTACAGAGTACAGAGTCAATGTGGAGGCTATATACAGGGTGTACCGGTACAGAGTCAATGTGGAGGCTATATACAGGGTGTACAAGTACAGAGTCAATGTGGAGGCTATATACAGGGTGTTACGGTACAGAGTCAATGTGGAGGCTATATACAGGGGTACTGGTACAGGGTCAATGTGGAGGCTGTATACAGGGTATTACGGTACAGAGTCAATGTGGAGGCTATATACAGGGTATTACCGGTACAGAGTCAATATGGAGGCTATATACAGGGTATTACGGTACAGAGTCAATGTGGAGGCTATATACAGGGTATTACGGTACAGAGTCAATGTGGAGGCTATATACAGGGTGTTACGGTACAGAGTCAATGTGGAGGCTATATACAGGGTGTTACGGTACAGAGTCAATGTGGAGGCTATATACAGGGTATTACGGTACAGAGTCAATGTGGAGGCTATATACAGGGTGTACTGGTACAGAGTCAATGTGGAGGCTATATACAGGGTATTACCGGTACAGAGTCAATGTGGAGGCTATATACAGGGTATTACGGTACAGAGTCAATGTGGAGGCTATATACAGGGTGTTACGGTACAGAGTCAATGTGGAGGCTATATACAGGGGGTACCAGTACAGAGTCAATGTGGAGGCTATATACAGGGTATTACGGTACAGAGTCAATGTGGAGGCTATATACAGGGTATTACGGTACAGAGTCAATGTGGAGGCTATATACAGGGGGTACCAGTACAGAGTCAATGTGGAGGCTATATACAGGGTATTACAGTACAGAGTCAATGTGGAGGCTATATACAGGGTGTTACCAGGTACAGAGTCAATGTGGAGGCTATATACAGGGTATTAGGCTATATACAGGTACAGAGTCAATGTGGAGGCTATATACAGGGTATTACGGTACAGAGTCAATGTGGAGGCTATATACAGGGTGTTACGGTACAGAGTCAATGTGGAGGCTATATACAGGGGGTACCAGTACAGAGTCAATGTGGAGGCTATATACAGGGGTACCAATGTACAGAGTCAATGTGGAGGCTATATACAGGGTATTACTGGTACAGAGTCAATGTGGAGGCTATATACAGGGTGTACTGGTACAGAGTCATGTGTGGAGGTTGTGGAGGCTATATACAGGGTGTACCGGTACAGAGTCAATGTGGAGGCTATATACAGGGTATTACGGTACAGAGTCAATGTGGAGGCTATATACAGGGTATTACCGGTACAGAGTCAATATGGAGGCTATATACAGGGTATTACGGTACAGAGTCAATGTGGAGGCTATATACAGGGGGTACCAGTACAGAGTCAATGTGGAGGCTATATACAGGGTGTACCAGTACAGAGTCAATGTGGAGGCTATATACAGGGTGTACAGACAGAGTCAATGGTACAGAGTCAATGTGGAGGCTATATACAGGGGTACTGGTACAGAGTCAATGTGGAGGCTATATACAGGGGGTACCGGTACAGAGTCAATGTGGAGGCTATATACAGGGTGTTACGGTACAGAGTCAATGTGGAGGCTATATACAGGGTATTACGGTACAGAGTCAATGTGGAGGCTATATACAGGGGTACTGGTACAGAGTCAATGTGGAGGCTATATACAGGGTACAAGTACAGAGTCAATGTGGAGGCTATATACAGGGTGTTACGGTACAGAGTCAATGTGGAGGCTATATACAGGGGGTACCGTACAGAGTCAATGTGGAGGCTATATACAGGGTGTGTTACAGGTACAGAGTCAATGTGGAGGCTATATACAGGGTGTTACGGTACAGAGTCAATGTGGAGGCTATATACAGGGTATACGGTACAGAGTCAATGTGGAGGCTATATACAGGGTGTTACCGGTACAGAGTCAATGTGGAGGCTATATACAGGGTATACCGGTACAGAGTCAATATGGAGGCTATATACAGGGTATTACGGTACAGAGTCAATGTGGAGGCTATATACAGGGTGTACGGTACAGAGTCAATGTGGAGGCTATATACAGGGGTTACGGTACAGAGTCAATGTGGATATACAGGCTATCAATGTGGATACAGGGGGAGGCTATATACAGGGTATTACAAGTACAGAGTCAATGTGGAGGCTATATACAGGGTGTTACGGTACAGAGTCAATGTGGAGGCTATATACAGGGTGTGGTACAGGGTCAATGTACAGAGTCAATGTGGAGGCTATATACAGGGGGTACAGGTACAGAGTCAATGTGGAGGCTATATACAGGGTGTTACGGTACAGAGTCAATGTGGAGGCTATATACAGGGTGTACAAGTACAGAGTCAATGTGGAGGCTATATACAGGGTACACGTACAGAGTCAATGTGGAGGCTATATACAGGGGTACAAGGTACAGAGTCAATGTGGAGGCTATATACAGGGTGTTACGGTACAGAGTCAATGTGGAGGCTATATACAGGGGGTACAAGTACAGAGTCAATGTGGAGGCTATATACAGGGTGTACAAGTACAGAGTCAATGTGGAGGCTATATACAGGGGTTACAAGTACAGAGTCAATGTGGAGGCTATATACAGGTACAGAGTCAATGTGGAGGCTATATACAGGGTCAATGTGGAGGCTATATACAGGGGTACCGGTACAGAGTCAATGTGGAGGCTATATACAGGGTGTTACGGTACAGAGTCAATGTGGAGGCTATATACAGGGTATTACGGTACAGAGTCAATGTGGAGGCTATATACAGGGTGTACCGGTACAGAGTCAATGTGGAGGCTATATACAGGGGGTACTGGTACAGAGTCAATGTGGAGGCTATATACAGGGGGTACCGGTACAGAGTCAATGTGCAGGTGTACAGACTAGTTGAGGTAATCTGTACATGTAGGTGTGGGTGAAGTGACTATGCATAGGTAACAAACAAACAGTGAGTAGCAGCAGTGTACAATAAGGGGGAGGGGTAAATGTAAATTGTCCGGTGGCAATTTTTATGAATTGTTCAGCAGTCTATTGGCTTGGGATTAGAAGCTGTTGAGGAGCCTTTTAGTCCTAGACTTGGTGCTCCGGTACCGCTTGCCGTATGGTAGCAGAGGAAACAGTCTATCACTTTTAATCTGTTTGCATATAACAAGACATATGAAGGTGTAGTGAGAGGCCAGACAAGTGATTCTCCTCATAAATCATCTTTAAAACAACGTATACTTAAAAGCTGTAAATCAACCAATCCTCCGTCGTTAACGCAATGGAAAGGTCAAGTGCTTTAATATCTAAATGTTGAAAGTGCTTGGATGACGGAGAGAAACAAAATGGCGCCGTTGAGGCCATGTAGTGGAGAGGGATGCAGGCGCTGGAGATGGGGGTGTTCAGCAGGTGTGTCTGGACAGGTGTGTCTGGACAGGTGTTTCTGGACAGGTGTGTCTGGACAGGTGTGTCTGGACAGGTGTCTCTGGACAGGTGTGTCTGGACAGGTGTGTCTGGACAGGTGTGTCTGGACAGGTGTGTCTGGACAGGTGTCTCTGGACAGGTGTGTCTGGACAGGTGTGTCTAGACAGGTGTCTCTGGACAGGTGTGTCTGGACAGGTGTGTCTGGACAGGTGTGATGTAGTTATTGTTTGTATGATGCTGTGGTTTGTATGTGTACGTTTCAGTATTGTTAATCAAATACAAAATAAAATAAAAAAATAAAAATAAAAATGTGATTGGTAAGAGAAAAAATATATAGTGATGGTTGTTGTTATAGAAATGAAGAAAGATAGAACAGTTCTGTGAAGGATTACTAGCAAAAGGGAATAACAAAGATAATGATACTATGATCTACCATTGAGGCCTGTTAGCCGCCAAGCTAACACAACAGTGTGCTACGTTCGTTTTGCCTAGTCACTAGAAATAAGAGATTTTTTAGGAGACAGTGTACATATATATATATTTTTTGCAATCGTTTTTGTGCACTGAGGTAAACAAAATGGCGGATGTTACAGCAGATTTAGTCACAGGCTAAAAACGTCCACAAGAGGGCAGCAAAGATGACAGAAAAAGCAACGTGTGTGAAAAAGTGTGTGTGTGTGTGTGTATGCATGCGTGTGTGTGTGCGTGTGTGTGTGCGTGTGTATATGTGTTGGACAGAACAAGCTGGGTCAGAAGAATCCGCAGAAACCATTCCCTACTCTCCCTTAGGAAGAAGCAGACTCAGACCACGGGGTCTGAATGGGCCTGCGGAGTGTGTGTGTGTTTGTGTGTGTGTATATCTGTGTGAATGTGTGTGTGTATATCTGTGTGAATGTGTGTGTGTGTGCGTGTTTGTTTGCACACTTGGGGCGGCAGTCAGAGAGAGAAAGCTCATACAGGTTTGTCCTGTTATAGACCCAATGTAATTCTGTTCTGAATTTTTTATTTTTTTGCTGTGTAGTACTGATGTAGCTAACTACTGGAACTACACACTACTGTTTTACCATGTAGCTAACTACTGGAACTACACACTACTGTTTTACCATGTAGCTAACTACTGGAACTACACACTACTGTTTTACCATGTAGCGGTGAAGCTAACTACTGGAACTACACACTACTGTTATACCATGTAGCTAACTACTGGAAATGCACACTACTGTTATACCATGTAGAGGTGTAGCTAACTACTGGAACTACATACTACTGTTTTACCATGTAGAGGTGTAGCTAACTACTGGAAATGCACACTACTGTTTTACCATGTAGCGGTGAAGCTAACTACTGGAACTACACACTACTGTTTTACCATGTAGCTAACTACTGGAACTACACACTACTGTTATACCATGTAGAGGTGTAGCTAACTACTGGAAATGCACACTACTGTTATACCATGTAGCGGTAACTACTGGAACTACACACTACTGTTTTACCATGTAGCGGTGTAGCTAACTACTGAAACTACACACTACTGTTTTACCATGTAGAGGTGTAGCTAACTACTGGAACTACACACTACTGTTTTACCATGTAGCGGTGTAGCTAACTACTGGAACTACACACTACTGTTTTAACATGTAGCTAACTACTGGAACTACACACTACTGTTATACCATGTAAGCTAACTACTGGAACTACACACTACTGTTTTACCATGTAGCTAACTACTGGAACTACACACTACTGTTTTACCATGTAGCTAACTACTGGAACTACACACTACTGTTTTACCATGTAGCTAACTACTGGAACTAACACTACTATTTTACCATGTAGCTAACTACTGGAACTACACACTACTGTTTTACCATGTAGCTAACTACTGGAACTACACACTACTGTTTTACCATGTAGCTAACTACTGGAACTACACACTACTGTTTTACCATGTAGCTAACTACTGGAACTACACACTACTGTTTTACCATGTAGCTAACTACTGGAACTACACACTACTGTTTTACCATGTAGCTAACTACTGGAACTACACACTACTGTTTTACCATGTAGCTAACTACTGGAACTACACACTACTGTTTTACCATGTAGCTAACTACTGGAACTACACACTACTGTTTTACCATGTAGCTAACTACTGGAACTACACACTACTGTTTTACCATGTAGCTAACTACTGAACTACACACTACTGTGTTACCATGTAGCTAACTACTGGAACTACACACTACTGTTTTACCATGTAGCTAACTACTGGAACTACACACTACTGTTTTACCATGTAGCTAAACTACTGGAACTACACACTACTATTTTACCATGTAGCTAACTACTGGAACTACACACTACTGTTTGTAGAGGTGTAGCTAACTACTGAAACAACACACTACTGTTTTACCATGTAGCTAACTACTGTAACTACACACTACTGTTTTACCATGTAGCTAACTACTGGAACTACACACTACTGTTTTACCATGTAGCTAACTACTGGAACTACACACTACTGTTTTACCATGTAGCGGTGTAGCTAACTACTGGAACTACACACTACTGTTTTACCATGTAGCTAACTACTGGAACTACACACTACTGTTTTACCATGTAGCGGTGTAGCTAACTACTGGAACTACACACTACTGTTTTACCATGTAGCTAACTACTGGAACTACACACTACTGTTTTACCATGTAGCGGTGTAGCTAACTACTGGAACTACACACTACTGTTTTACCATGTAGCTAACTACTGGAACTACACACTACTGTGTTACCATGTAGCTAACTACTGGAACTACACACTACTGTTTTACCATGTAGCGGTGTAGCTAACTACTGGAACTACACACTACTGTTTTACCATGTAGCTAACTACTGGAACTACACACTACTGTGTTACCATGTAGCTAACTACTGGAACTACACACTACTGTTTTACCATGTAGCGGTGTAGCTAACTACTGGAACTACACACTACTGTTTTACCATGTAGCTAACTACTGGAACTACACACTACTGTGTTACCATGTAGCTAACTACTGGAACTACACACTACTGTTTTACCATGTAGCTAACTACTGGAACTACACACTACTGTGTTACCATGTAGCGGTGTAGCTAACTACTGGAACTACACACTACTGTTATACCATGTAGCTAACTACTGGAACTACACACTACTGTTATACCATGTAGCGGTGTAGCTAACTACTGGAACTACACACTACTGTTTTACCATGTAGCTAACTACTGGAACTACACACTACTGTTTTACCATGTAGCTAACTACTGGAACTACACACTACTGTTATACCATGTAGCTAACTACTGGAACTACACACTACTGTTTTACCATGTAGCGGTGTAGCTAACTACTGGAACTACACACTACTGTTTTACCATGTAGCTAACTACTGGAACTACACACTACTGTGTTACCATGTAGCTAACTACTGGAACTACACACTACTGTTTTACCATGTAGCTAACTACTGGAACTACACACTACTGTGTTACCATGTAGCTAACTACTGGAACTACAACATTGTTTTTGTGCCTATAGGCTAAATAACACAATATGTTAACATATGAACCCAAAGTAATCTGTTCTTGCAATTTGTTGTCCATGACATTTCAGATTTACATATGAATTTTTTTCTCACATAGTTTCCATGTAGTGAACTACTTGTTGAAAGTAACTCTAGTTAAATAAACTATATTGCTTTAGTATAGCTTAACTTCATCCAGCTTGGTCAACTCAATTTTTAGAGTAGCTTCCCCAATATTGACGGTTGGACTTGTTTTCTGTGGGTCAATAGCCTTTGTTAACTGCAAACTCTAAACACATGTACCAAATACTATGCCCGTGACCTTGGTCATGTGCTGCAGAGGTCACTTACCTCTCTCTCCCTCCCTCCCTCCCTCCCTCCTGTTTAGTCTACCTCAGGAGGTGTGTCGGACCAATACAGAGACAGGAAATGAAACAAGCCCCCTTCAGATGCGAGAGATGGGGAGGAGCTGCGATAGAGTAATGGGGACTGGCTGGTCTAACGCCTCTGGTCAACATGTCTACAGTGTGGACATTATTTCCCAGCCTTCTTCCCTTCGACATCTCTATCTTTCCCCACTGTCTTCCCATCTCAAATATGTACAAAAAATATATAATAATGAAAACTATTTTGAAAAAGGCAGCTGGACCTTTCTCCATTCACACACCATATTCCTTTTGGGTAACACTGTACTTGACACCCAGTGTCATAACCGTGTCATAATATGTCATGGTTTAGGGCTTCCCAGTGGCGCAGTGGTCTAAGACACTGCATCTCAGTGCAAGAAGCGTCACTGCAGTACCTGGTTTGAATCCAGGCCGGGATTGGGAGTCATTATTTTACATCCGACCCTACTGTTGCTCCTAGGAATCACACTGACCCTACTGTCTCTCTGAAGAATCCCACTGACCCTACTGTCTCTCTTAGGAATCACACTGACCCTACTGTCTCTCTTAGGAATCACACT
>NC_056433.1:3133104-3323104 GCF_018296145.1 Oncorhynchus tshawytscha | reverse complement strand
GTGGTGCCAAGGGCATTATCTAATATAAATGTGTGTGTGTGTGTGTACACCATAGTATCCCCTTAGCCAAAACAAAGAGGGTGGGGGACAGAGAGGGGGTGTGGTGGTAACGTGCTGGGTGGAGCACACACACATCAGGGTTGAATGGCGGGATGTCATGTCTAAATCTGGCCTCTCTACGACCTCCGCTTGATGAATCATCAACGCTCAGGGTGGGGACAGACAGCACATCTCAGTATGGAGACAGACAGCACATCTCAGTATGGAGACAGACAGCACATCTCAGTATGGAGACAGACAGCCTTCTCAGTATGGAGGACAGACAGCACATCTCAGGGTGGGGTCAGACAGCCATCTCAGTATGGAGGACAGACAGCACATCTCAGTATGGAGACAGACAGCACATCTCAGTATAGAGACAGACAGCCTTCTAATTATGGAGGACAGACAGCACATCTCAGTATGGAGACAGACCGCACATCTCAGGGTGGGGACAGACAGCACATCTCAGTATGGAGACAGACCGCACATCTCAGGGTGGGGACAGACCGCATATCTCAGTATGGAGACAGACCGCACATCTCAGTATGGAGACAGACCGCACATCTCAGTATGGAGACAGACCGCACATCTCAGGGTGGAGACAGACCGCACATCTCAGGGTGGAGACAGACCGCACATCTCAGTATGGAGACAGACCGCACATCTCAGTATGGAGACAGACAGCACATCTCAGGGTGGAGACAGACCGCACATCTCAGGGTGGAGACAGACCGCACATCTCAGTATGGAGACAGACAGCACATCTCAGGGTGGGGACAGACCGCACATCTCAACATGGAGGACAGACAGCACATCTCAGTATGGAGGACAGACATCCATCTCAATATGGAGGACAGACCGCACATCTCAGTATGGAGGACAGACAGCCCATCTCAGTAGAGGACAGATAGCACATCTCAGTATGGAGGACAGACAGCCCATCTCAATATGGAGGACAGACAGCCCATCTCAATATGGAGGACAGACAGCCATCTCAATATGGAGGACAGACAGCCATCTCAGTAGAGGACAGACAGCACATCTCAGTGTAGAGACAGACAGCCATCTCAGTAGAGGACAGACAGCCCATATCAATATGGAGGACAGACAGCCATCTCAATATGGAGGACAGACAGTCCATCTCAATATGGAGGACAGACAGCCATCTCAGTATGGAGGACAGACAGCACATCTCAATATGGAGGACAGACAGCACATCTCAATATGGAGGACAGACAGCCCATCTCAGTATGGAGGACAGACAGCCATCTCAGTAGAGGACAGACAGCCATCTCAGTATGGAGGACAGACAGCCCATCTCAATATGGAGGACAGACAGCCATCTCAGTATGGAGGACAGACAGCCATCTCAGTATGGAGGACAGACAGCCATCTCAGTATGGAGGACAGACAGCCCATCTCAGTATGGAGGACAGACAGCCATCTCAGTATGGAGGACAGACAGCCCATCTCAATATGGAGGACAGACAGCCATCTCAGTATGGAGGACAGACAGCACATCTCAATATGGAGGACAGACAGCACATCTCAGTATGGAGGACAGACAGCCATCTCAGTATGGAGGACAGACAGCACATCTCAATATGGAGACAGACAGCACATCTCAGTATGGAGGACAGACAGCACATCTCAGTATGGAGGACAGACAGCACATCTCAGTATGGAGGACAGACAGCACATCTCAATATGGAGACAGACAGCCCATCTCAGTATGGAGGACAGACAGCCAACTCAGTATGGAGGACAGACAGCACATCTCAATATGGAGGACAGACAGCACATCTCAATATGGAGGACAGACAGCCATCTCAGTATGGAGGACAGACAGCACATCTCAATATGGAGGACAGACAGCACATCTCAGTATGGAGGACAGACAGCACATCTCAATATGGAGGACAGACAGCCATCTCAGTATGGAGGACAGACAGCACACCTCAATATGGAGGACAGACAGCCCATCTCAATATGGAGGACAGACAGCCATCTCAGTATGGAGGACAGACAGCACATCTCAATATGGAGGACAGACAGCCCATCTCAATATGGAGGACAGACAGCCATCTCAGTATGGAGGACAGACAGCCATCTCAGTAGAGGACAGACAGCCATCTCAGTATGGAGGACAGACAGCCATCTCAGTATGGAGGACAGACAGCCATCTCAGTATGGAGGACAGACAGCCATCTCAGTATGGAGGACAGACAGCACATCTCAGTATGAAGGACAGACAGCCCATCTCAATATGGAGGACAGACAGCCACCTCAATATGGAGGACAGACAGCCCTCTCAGTATGGAGGACAGACAGCCATCTCAATATGGAGGACAGGCAGCCATCTCAATATGGAGGACAGACAGCCATCTCAGTAGAGGACAGACAGCCATCTCAGTAGAGGACAGACAGCCATCTCAGTATGGAGGACAGACAGCCATCTCAGTAGAGGACAGACAGCCATCTCAATATGGAGGACAGACAGCACATCTCAGTATGGAGGACAGACAGCCATCTCAGTATGGAGGACAGACAGCACATCTCAATATGGAGGACAGACAGCACATCTCAGTATGGAGGACAGACAGCACATCTCAGTATGGAGGACAGACAGCCATCTCAGTATGGAGGACAGACAGCCATCTCAGTATGGAGGACAGACAGCCATCTCAGTATGGAGGACAGACAGCACATCTCAGTATGGAGGACAGACAGCACATCTCAATATGGAGGACAGACAGCACATCTCAGTATGGAGGACAGTTCTCAATGCATGTCAGCTTATCATCCCATCATGGCCACTTTGTAGAGGACAGACAGCCCATCTCAGTATGGAGGACAGACAGCACATCTCAGTATGGAGGACAGACAGCCATCTCAGTATGGAGGACAGACAGCCATCTCAGTATGGGGGACAGACAGCCTTCTCAGTATGGAGGACAGACAGCACATCTCAGTATGGAGGACAGTTATCAATGCATGTCAGCTTATCATCCCATCATGGCCACTTTGTAGAGGACAGACAGCCATCTCAGTATGGAGGACAGACAGCCATCTCAGTATGGAGGACAGACAGCACATCTCAGTATGGAGGACAGACAGCCATCTCAGTATGGAGGACAGACAGCCATCTCAGTATGGAGGACAGACAGCACATCTCAGTATGGAGGACAGTTCTCAATGCATGTCAGCTTATCATCCCATCATGGCCACTTTGTAGAGGACAGACAGCCATCTCAGTATGGAGGACAGACAGCACATCTCAGTATGGAGGACAGACAGCCATCTCAGTATGGAGGACAGACAGCCATCTCAGTATGGAGGACAGACAGCCATCTCAGTATGGAGGACAGACAGCCATCTCAGTATGGAGGACAGACAGCACATCTCAGTATGGAGGACAGTTCTCAATGCATGTCAGCTTATCATCCCATCATGGCCACTTTGTAGAGGACAGACAGCCATCTCAGTATGGAGGACAGACAGCACATCCCAGTATGGAGGACAGACAGCACATCCCAGTATGGAGGACAGACAGCCATCTCAGTATGGAGGACAGACAGCACATCTCAGTATGGAGGACAGTTCTCAATGCATGTCAGCTTATCATCCCATCATGGCCACTTTGTAGAGGACAGACAGCCATCTCAGTATGGAGGACAGACAGCACATCTCAGTATGGAGGACAGACAGCCATCTCAGTATGGAGGACAGACAGCCATCTCAGTATGGAGGACAGACAGCACATCTCAGTATGGAGGACAGTTCTCAATGCATGTCAGTTTATCATCCCATCATGGCCACTTTGTAGAGGACAGACAGCCATCTCAGTATGGAGGACAGACAGCACATCCCAGTATGGAGGACAGACAGCCATCTCAGTATGGAGGACAGACAGCACATCTCAGTATGGAGGACAGTTCTCAATGCATGTCAGCTTATCATCCCATCATGGCCACTTTGTAGAGGACAGACAGCCCATCTCGGTATGGAGGACAGACAGCCCATCTCAGTATGGAGGACAGACAGCACATCTCAGTATGGAGGACAGACAGCCATCTCAGTATGGAGGACAGACACCACATCTCAGTATGGAGGACAGTTCTCAATGCATGTCAGCTTATCATCCCATCATGGCCACTCTGGAAGACAGACAGCCATCTCAGTATGGAGGACAGACAGCACATCTCAGTATGGAGGACAGACAGCCATCTCAGTATGGAGGACAGACAGCCATCTCAGTATGGAGGACAGACAGCCATCTCAGTATGGAGGACAGACAGCACATCTCAGTATGGAGGACAGTTCTCAATGCATGTCAGCTTATCATCCCATCATGGCCACTTTGTAGAGGACAGACAGCCATCTCAGTATGGAGGACAGACAGCACATCTCAATATGGAGGACAGACAGCACATCTCAGTATGGAGGACAGATAGCACATCTCAATATGGAGGACAGACAGCCCATCTCAGTATGGAGGACAGACAGCCATCTCAGTATGGAGGACAGACAGCACATCTCAGTATGGAGGACAGATAGCACATCTCAATATGGAGGACAGACAGCACATCTCAGTATGGAGGACAGTTCTCAATGCATGTCAGCTTATCATCCCATCATGGCCACTTTGTTTCTAATGACAGGTTGGTCTGTATTTGCTGAAGAATGTTCCAGTAATGTACTGTAAAGACCGAATGTTTCCTTTATCTCCATCTGGCTCTCGTCTTTTCATTTGTAAAGATGATTTTAGTTTTTAACTGCAGCGGTACAGAGTCAATGTGGAGGCTATATACAGGGGGTATCGGTACAGAGTCAATGTGGAGACTATATACAGGGTGTTACGGTACAGAGTCAATGTGGAGGCTATATACAGGGTGTTACGGTACAGAGTCAATGTGGAGGCTATATACAGGGTGTTACGGTACAGAGTCAATGTGGAGACTATATACAGGGTGTTACGGTACAGAGTCAATGTGGAGGCTATATACAGGGTGTTACGGTACAGAGTCAATGTGGAGGCTATATACAGGGTGTTACGGTACAGAGTCAATGTGGAGGCTATATACAGGGTGTTACGGTACAGAGTCAATGTGGAGGCTATATACAGGGGTGTACCGGTACAGAGTCAATGTGGAGGCTGTATACAGGGGTATCGGTACAGAGTCAATGTGGAGGCTATATACAGGGGGTACCGGTACAGAGTCAATGTGGAGGCTATATACAGGGGGTATCGGTACAGAGTCAATGTGGAGGCTATTTACAGGGGTATCGGTACAGAGTCAATGTGGAGGCTATATACAGGGGGTATCGGTACAGAGTCAATGTGGAGGCTATATACAGGGGTATCGGTACAGAGTTAATGTGGAGGCTATAGACAGGGGTACCGGTACAGAGTCAATGTGGAGGCTATATACAGGGGTATCGGTACAGAGTCAATGTGGAGACTATATACAGGGGGTATCGGTACAGAGTCAATGTGGAGGCTATATACAGGGGGTATCGGTACAGAGTCAATGTGGAGGCTACATACAGGGGGTATCGGTACAGAGTCAATGTGGAGGCTATATACAGGGGGTATCGGTACAGAGTCAATGTGGAGGCTATATACAGGGGGTATCGGTACAGAGTCAATGTGGAGGCTACATACAGGGGGTATCGGTACAGAGTCAATGTGGAGGCTATATACAGGGGGTACCGGTACAGAGTCAATGTGGAGGTTATATACAGGAGGTACTGGTACAGGGTCAATGTGGAGACTATATACAGGGGTACCGGTACAGAGTCAATGTGGAGACTATATACAGGGGGTATCGGTACAGAGTCAATGTGGAGGCTATATACAGGGGTATCGGTACAGAGTCAATGTGGAGACTATATACAGGGGGTACCGGTACAGAGTCAATGTGGAGGCTATATACAGGGGGTACCGGTACAGAGTCAATGTGGAGGCTATATACAGGGGGTACCGGTACAGAGTCAATGTGGAGGCTATATACAGGGTATTACGGTACAGAGTCAATGTGGAGGCTGTATACAGGGTATTACGGTACAGAGTCAATGTGGAGGCTATATACAGGGGGTACCGGTACAGAGTTAATGTGGAGGCTATATGCAGGGGGTACCGGTACAGAGTCAATGTGGAGGCTATATACAGGGGGTATCGGTACAGAGTTAATGTGGAGGCTATATACAGGGGGTACTGGTGTCTAGGTATTTGAGGTAATATGTAGATGTAGGTAGAGTTGTTAAAGTGACTATGCATAGATGATAACAGAGTAGCAGCAGTGTAAGGGGGGGGGGGCAGTTGAAATAGTCTGAGTAGCCATTTGATTAGATGTTCAGGAGTCAGGAGTTTAGAAACCTCTTGAACCTAGATTTGGCGGAGAGGAGAGGGAGCGGAGACAGGTGACGACAGGATGTAGGTGAGAGGTGAGGAGAGAAGACAGGTGAGAGTTGAGGAGAGAGGACAGGTGAGAGGTAAGGACAGGTGAGAGGTGAGGAGAGAGGACAGGTGAGAGGTGAGGAGAGAGGACAGGTGAGAGGTGAGGAGAGAGGACAGGTGAGAGGTGAGGAGAGAGGACAGGTGAGAGGTGAGGAGAGAGGACATGTGAGAGGTGAGGAGAGAGGACAGGTGAGAGGTGAGGAGAGAGGACAGGTGCGAGGTGAGGAGAGAGGACAGGTGCAACGTGAGGAGAGAGGACAGGTGCAACGTGAGGAGAGAGGACAGGTGCAACGTGAGGAGAGAGGACATGTGAGAGGTGAGGAGAGAGGACAGGTGAGAGGTGAGGAGAGAGGACATGTGAGAGGTGAGGAGAGAGGACAGGTGAGAGGTGAGGAGAGAGGACAGGTGGGAGGTGAGGAGAGAGGACAGGTGCGACGTGAGGAGAGAGGACATGTGAGAGGTGAGGAGATGGGGCAGGGGAGAGGTGAGGACATGTGAGAGGTGAGGAGAGAGGACAGGGGAGAGATGAGGCAATAGGATTGCCTGTAAATGGACAGAAACTACACAAAGGTTAGAACTATCAACTGTAGTCCAATACAAACAGAGTATTTTCTGGATTGTACATTATTCTATTTAAATCACAATAAATGGCTCGTCAAATGGCTCGTTGTTGATCATATTTTCAGGTCTTGCCATAGATATTCAAATAGATTGAAGTCAAAACTGTAAATCGGCCCCCCAGGAACATCCACTGTATTCTTGGTAAGAAACTCCAGTGAAGTGTGCTCTGTACCGGGCAGACGGCAGACCGTGTGTACGGTTTGCTGAAGTCAACCTGTTGTGAACAGAGTGCCCCGTGGTGGTGGGGTTATGGTATGGGCAGGCATAAACTACGGACAACGAACACAATTGCATTTTATCGATGGCAATTTGAATGCACAGAGATGCCGTGATGAGATCCTGAAGCCCATTATCGTGCCTGTTACGCACGCCTCTATGAAGAGGGAACGCAACACCCTGCTACAACTAAACTCTCCGTGAAGCGAAAAAGGTATGGACTGTAGGTGCAAGTAAGAATGACAACAGGCAGAATGTGGTACCGTTTCCAAGGACTTTATTCCTTTACACGGTAATATGGGGAAAAGGGGCTGGACGGAACCAAAGCAAAGAAAGTAAATCTCAAAGCCCCCCCCCTCTCCTATCTTACCTGCCTACCCACTACTTACATAATTTAGCACCACCTGGTGCCCTAACCAAAATACAAGGGGTGGTCCGCCCAGGTCTTACCTAGTGTGTCTAGACAGTGAATATGCTATGGGTATATGTATGCCCGCGGGCCTCTTGCCTAAGCACTCCCTAGGTGCCTTCCCCTTCCCCCCTGGGAACAAATGAAACAGAATATTAAACAATTTCAAACAAACTAAGAAACAAAAGGATGTCAAATAAGCTCTATCTGAGCAACAAACTCACAGAACATACCACTTTCCAGCAAAATCAACCTCTATCAAAATCAACCTCTATCACAATCAATCTCAGCAATCCCTACCTCCAGCAAAATCTCTACCTCCAAAAAGATCTCCCTCCTGAACAGAACACTGGCTTTTATATAGCTTCAGAAGGAATGGGTAATTGGAGACAGCTGTGTCTTGACGAGGGGGCGGGGTCAGCTCTCCAATTAGCCCTGGAGTCAACCAATCAGCTGCTTGAGGGATTTCAGGAAGCCATTTCCTGAAATAAACACATGCAAATACACAATCTACAACACATAATCTGGGGAACGTAACAGTGCCATTCATCCGCCACCATCACCTCATGTTTCAGCATGATAATGCACAGCTCCATGTCGCAAGGATCTGTCCCAGTTCTTCCATGGCCTACATACTCACCAGACATGTCAACCATTGAGCATGTTTGGGATGCTCTGGATCGACATGTACGACAGCGTGTTCCAGTTCCCCCCAATATCCAGCAACTTTGCACAGCCAATGAAGAGGAGTGGGACAACATTCCACAATCAACAGCCTGATCAACTCTACGAGGTAAATGTTGTTGACACCAGATACTGACTGGTTTTCTGATCCACGCCCCTACCTTTTTTAAAAGGTATCTGACCAACAGATGCATATCTGTATTCCCACTCATGTGAAATCCATAGATTAGGGCCTAATGAATTTATTTAAATTGACTGATTTCCTCATATGAACTGTAACTCAGTAAAATCTTTGAAATTCTTGCGCGTTGCGTTTAGATTTTTGTATAGCTGGTTAATTGTGGTCCCATTTAAGGTCTGTAGGGCAGCCTGTATCTGGCCCACCTCTTGGCCGGGGACCTAGGTGGGATCTCAGCCATGGCCCCATGTAAGGTCTGTAGGGCAGCCTGTATCTGGCCCACCTCTTGGCCGGGGACCTAGGTGGGATCTCAGCCATGGCCCCATGTAAGGTCTGTAGGGCAGCCTGTATCTGGCCCACCTCTTGGCCGGGGATCTCTCAGCCATGGCCCCATGGGACAGCCTGTATCTGGCCCACCTCTTGTGGTGGGAACTCAGCCATGGCCCCATGTAAGGTCTGTAGGGCAGCCTGTATCTGGCCCACCTCTTGGCCGGGGACCTAGGTGGGAACTCAGCCATGGCCCCATGTAAGGTCTGTAGGGCAGCCTGTATCTGGCCCACCTCTTGGGCCGGGGACCTAGGTGGGATCTCAGCCATGGCCCCATGTAAGGTCTGTAGGGCAGCCTGTATCTGGCCCACCTCTGGGCCGGGGACCTAGGTGGGATCTCAGCCATGGCCCCATGTAAGGTCTGTAGGGCAGCCTGTATCTGGCCCACCTCTGGGCCTAGGTGGGATCTCAGCCATGGCCCCATGTAAGGTCTGTAGGGCAGCCTGTATCTGGCCCACCTCTTGGCCGGGGACCTAGGTGGGATCTCAGCCATGGCCCCATGTAAGGTCTGTAGGGCAGCCTGTATCTGGCCCACCTCTTGGCCGGGGACCTAGGTGGGATCTCAGCCATGGCCCCATGTAAGGTCTGTAGGGCAGCCTGTATCTGGCCCACCTCTTGGCCGGGGATCTAGGTGGGAACTCAGCCATGGCCCCATGTAAGGTCTGTAGGGCAGCCTGTATCTGGCCCACCTCTTGGCCGGGGACCTAGGTGGGAACTCAGCCATGGCCCCATGTAAGGTCTGTAGGGCAGCCTGTATCTGGCCCACCTCTTGGCCGGGGACCTAGGTGGGATCTCAGCCATGGCCCCATGTAAGGTCTGTAGGGCAGCCTGTATCTGGCCCATCTCTTGGCCGGGGACCTAGGTGGGATCTCAGCCGTACCTTTGTGCAGTATGTGAACCTGGGCTGAACCTTTTTATTTGACAATTATTTTTCACTGTATGATACAAAGTATTCAGACCTCTTGACTTTTTCCACATTTTGTAACGTTACAGCCTTATTCTAAAAATGGATTAAATAAAACATTTCCCTCATTAATCTACACACAATACCCCATAATGACATCACAATAGCCCATAATCACAAAGTTAAAAACCTTATTTACATAAGTATTCAGACCCTTTGCTATGAGACTCGAAATTGAACTCAGGTGCATCCTGTTTCCATTAATCATCCTTGAGATGTTTCTATAACTTGACTGGAGTCCACCTGTGGTAAATTCAATTGATTGGACATGATTTGGAAAGAAACACACCTGGCTATATAAGGTCCCACAGTCGACAGTGCATGTCAGAGCAAAAACCAAGCCATGAGGTCAAAGAAATTGTCCGTAGAGCTCAGAGAGGATTGTGATGAGGTACAGATCTGGGGGAAGGGTACCAAAAAATGTCTGCAGTATTGAAGGTCCCCAAGAACACAGTGGCCTCCATCATTAAATCAAAGAAGTTTGGAACCACAAAGACTCTTCCTAGATCTGTCCGCCCGGCCAAACTGAGCAGCATCATGCTGTGGGGATGTTTTTCAGCGGCAGGGACTGGGAGGGAAAAGATCAAGGGAAAGATGAACGATGCGATGCAAAGTACAGAGAGATCCTTGATGAAAACCTGCCAAAGGTGCTTCAACAAAGTACTGAGTAAAGGGTCTGAATACTTATGTAAATGTGATATTTTTTTACATTTTTTTTATACATTTCAAAAAAATCTGTTTTTGCTTTGTCATTATGGGGTATTGTGTGTAGATTAATGAGAGAAAAACAATTAAACCATTTTCCTCCCTCTAGCTGGTGTTATAGGTGATATAATGTGTTAGTGCCCAGACGGCATCCCCAGCCACGTCCTCAGAGCCTGCGCAGACCAGCTGGCTGTTTACGGACATATTCAATCTCTCCAGCACTAACACATTATATCACCTATAACACCAGCTAGAACATTAAATATTCAGTCAAAAATGATACAACTTTACATTATTTCATGATGAATAAAATAAATCATTAATCTAAACAATTTGAGGAATTGTCTTTCAGAAAGAGTGTAGCAGAGGACTTAATTGGTTGACAGAGAATCAAGAGCAAAGGATTGTGGGATAGATAGTAGAGTGGAAGGAGGGCAGAAATGTTTTGGGCAGGAGGAGCTACTTAGGTCCAAAAGGCACTGTGTGCTTTTGGTCCAGCTGGTTCGAATTCCAGAGCAAGGAACTTCAGCCTCAATTTCTCTGGATGAAAGTGTCTGCTAAATGACTATAATCATAGATCTCAATCAGTTGAATCAGGACTGTTATATAGCTGGACCAAAAGCCTACAGTAGTCAGGGCATCTTAGCATAGCGTCTCTCTGCCAGGTGGGGCCTCGTTAGGGCTGTTACGGTTACCATTACCGGCAGTCAAATTCCACGTCACGGTAATTAGGCATCTCCAAGCTCTGCTGCTGGTGATTGTTAACCAACTAAACTTGCTAACTACCTGGTACTCAGCATTTTATTGTGCCTCTAATCACTCTGACATCAATGTAAAATCAAATCAAACACTTCATGAGAGCCCATGAGCTCAAGTGGAGCAACGTTTCTATAGGGTATGTCATTATGTAAGAATACAGAGTGATGACCTCTATTAAAAATAGGAGGAACCCATCAGCTTTCTATAGGCTAAGCCTACTATATTTATTTAAGAACGTTCCTGATATTAAGCACATTGCTTCTCTTTACAACAGGAGTATAGCCTACCTGGCTGGCATGAGAATGAACCAGGGGAAACGCATCCTCCATTCTCTATTCAAATGCATCTATTTTTTTCTCCTGCCCGTTCTGAGACAAGATATGGATATGGTCCATTCTAAATCAATACATATATGCCAGGTACCTACTGCCAGGTACCTACTTTTACCTACTGCCAGGTACCTACTTTTACCTACTGCCAGGTACCTACTTTTACCTACTGCCAGGTACCTACTTTTACCTACTGCCAGGTACCTACTTTTACCTACTGCCAGGTACCTACTTGTACCTACTGCCAGGTACCTACTTGTACCTACTGCCAGGTATCTACTTCTACCTACTACTATGTACCTTCAACGACATACTGCCATGTACCTACTGCCATGTACCTACTTGTACCTACTGCCATGTACCTACTTGTACCTACTGCCATGTACCTACTTCTACCTACTGCCATGTACCTACTTCTACCATGTACCTACTTCTACCTACTGCCATGTACCTACTTGTACCTACTGCCATGTACCTACTTGTACCTACTGCCATGTACCTACTTCTACCTACTGCCATGTACCTACTTCTACCATGTACCTACTTCTACCTACTGCCATGTACCTACTTGTACATACTGCCATGTACCTACTTGTACCTACTGCCATGTACCTACTTCTACCTACTGCCATGTACCTACTTCTACCTACTGCCATGTACCTACTTCTACCTACTGCCATGTACCTACTTGTACCTACTGCCATGTACCTACTTCTACCTACTGCCATGTACCTACTTCTACCATGTACCTACTTCTACCTACTGCCATGTACCTACTTGTACCTACTGCCATGTACCTACTTGTACCTACTGCCATGTACCTACTTCTACCTACTGCCATGTACCTACTTCTACCATGTACCTACTTCTACCTACTGCCATGTACCTACTTGTACATACTGCCATGTACCTACTTCTACCTACTGCCATGTACCTACTTCTACCTACTGCCATGTACCTACTTCTACCTACTGCCATGTACCTACTTGTACCTACTGCCATGTACCTACTTGTACCTACTGCCATGTACCTACTTGTACCTACTGCCATGTACCTACTTCTACCTACTACTATCTACCTTCAACTACATACTGCCATGTACCTACTTCTACCTACTGCCATCTACCTACTGCCATGTACCTACTTCCATCTACCTACTGCCATGTACCTACTTCTACCTACTGCCATGTACCTACTTCTACCTACTGCCATGTACCTACTTCCATCTACCTACTGCCATGTACCTACTTGTACCTACTGCCATCTACCTACTGCCATGTACCTACTGCCATCTACCTACTGCCATGTACCTACTTCTACCTACTGCCATCTACCTACTTCTACCTACTGCCATGTACCTACTTCTACCTACTGCCATGTACCTACTTCTACCTACTGCCATGTACCTACTTCTACCTACTGCCATGTGCGCATTGCTGCGCTAATGTGACAAAATAACCTAATAGTTTATCAACATTTAAGCTAAAAGTTCTGATCTGTTGCATCAGCCTCATTGCTTTTAAAAGGTGTTTTGATGCTAGTGGTTGTATATATTTGGGATCTATCACATCCCACCATTGTCCCAGACTATGTTTGGAATATTTATTTATCGCACAGAATAGGTCAACTTTTGTACTATGGGGGATAGTAGATTGACATAGGCTAGTGTTTTTGCTGTTCATTAGGACTACTCATCTTGTTGGCTGATGAAAAGTACGTGTTATTCCAACATATTCAATATGCACCTCGGAATTGGATAAGGATGTGGGCAGTGGTGTCCCCGATGTGTCCGTCTTCACTTGTAGCCTGAGAAGGAAACAATCACGTGACGGGCATTGGTTAATAAGAACTGAGATATCTGAGAGAACAATGTGAGTGAGAGGTGCTTCGGAGCAAGGCAGCCCAAGAGAAAGGAATTATAATTATTATATTCAGCCCAAGGGCACAACGACCACTGGCTGCAAAACACATGGATTATTTAGGAGGCATTACCGCCACACAAAGGGGATTCCGCCGGGAAATTAAGAGGCATTATCAACCGCTTGTCAAATTGTGAATGAGAGACTGATGAAGTGTGTTCAGACTGAGCAACAAAACAAAGCAGAGCTCAGGCCTTTCAAGCGACTTTTTTTCAAATAATCATTAGAGTCTCATCATTCAGCCTTACAATGTATTAAACACCAAAACATACAGGCCAACGTTTGTAGAACAGCTAAAGTTACATTAATAATTAATAATAGGAGTACTGATGTCTTTGTTAACCGCTCAACACAGAATATCTGCATGTGCAACACTTCCTCCAATCGTTTGGAGAAAATGTCCTCTCTATTTCATTCAGATTTGTTCAATTATATTGTAAAATAATAATTAAATAATGCCACGGAATTCTAAGCAAATCTTGTCTGCTAAATGAACTAGTGTAGCCCACAGCCATATGGCACAGCCAGATCAGGGCCTAACATAAGGACAACTCAGAGGATGCTATTCTGTTCTTCTGAAATAGACTACATTTTCTTCATATCATGTTTCTTTAGACCCGTCTAAAATAAATAATGGATTTATTGTGAAGGTGTAGACTATATTACATGGATTTATTGTGGAGGTGTAGACTATATTACATGGATTTATTGTGAAGGTGGAGGCTATATTACATGGATTTATTGTGATGGTGTAGGCTATATTACATGGATTTATTGTGAAGGTGGAGGCTATATTACATGGATTTATTGTGATGGTGTAGGCTATATTACATGGATTTATTGTGATGGTGTAGGTAGACTATATTACATGGATTTATCGTGACGGTGTAGGTCGACTATATTACATGGATTTATTGTGATGGTGTAGGCTATATTACATGGATTTATTGTGATGGTGTAGACTATATTAAATGGATTTATTGTGACGGTGTAGGTAGACTATATTACATGGATTTATTGTGGAGGTGTAGACTATATTACATGGGTTTATTGTGGAGGTGTAGACTATATTACATGGATTTATTGTGATGGTGTAGGTAGACTATATTACATGGATTTATTGTGGAGGTGTAGACTATATTACATGGATTTATTGTGACGGTGTAGGTAGACTATATTACATGGATTTATTGTGACGGTGTAGGTAGATTATATTACATGGATCTATTGTCGAGGTGTAGACTATATTACATGGATTTATTGTGACGGTGTAGGTAGACTATATTACATGGATTTATTGTGGGGGTGTAGACTATATTACATGGATTTATTGTGGAGGTGTAGACTATATTACATGAATTTATTGTGACGGTGTAGGTAGACTATATTACATGGATTTATTGTGGAGGTGTAGACTATATTACATGGATTTATTGTGACGGTGTAGGTAGACTATATTACATGGATTTATTGTGATGGTGTAGGCTATATTACATGGATTTATTGTGATGGTGTAGGCTATATTACATGGATTTATTGTGATGGTGTAGGTAGACTATATTACATGGATTTATTGTGACGGTGTAGGTAGACTATATTACATGGATTTATTGTGATGGTGTAGGCTATATTACATGGATTTATTGTGATGGTGTAGACTATATTACATGGATTTATTGTGACGGTGTAGGTAGACTATATTACATGGATTTATTGTGGAGGTGTAGACTATATTACATGGATTTATTGTGACGGTGTAGGTAGACTATATTACATGGATTTATTGTGGAGGTGTAGACTATATTACATGGATTTATTGTGACGGTGTAGGTAGACTATATTCCATGGATTTATTGTGGAGGTGTAGACTATATTACATGGATTTATTGTGGAGGTGTAGACTATATTACATGGATTTATTGTGACGGTGTAGGTAGACTATATTACATGGATTTATTGTGGAGGTGTAGACTATATTACATGGATTTATTGTGACAGTGTAGGTAGACTATATTACATGGATTTATTGTGACGGTGTAGGTAGACTATATTACATGGATTTATTGTGGAGGTGTAGACTATATTACATGGATTTATTGTGACGGTGTAGGTAGACAATATTACATGGATTTATTGTGATGGTGTAGACTATATTACATGGATTTATTGTGATGGTGCAGGCTATATTACATGGATTTATTGTGAAGGTGTAGGCTATATTACATGGATTTATTGTGATGTGTAGGTAGACTATATTATATGGATTTATTGTGATGGTGTAGACAATATTACATGGATTTATTGTGAAGGTGTAGACTATATTACATGGAATTATTTTGATTGTGTAGACTATATTACATGGATTTATTGTGATGGTGTAGACTATATTACATGGATTTATTGTGATGGTGTTGGCTATATTACATGGATTTATTGTGAAGGTGTAGACTATATTACATGGATTTATTGTGATGGTGTAGACTATATTACATGGATTTATTGTGATGGTGTAGACTATATTACTTGGATTTATTGTGACGGTGGACGTAGACTATATTACATGGAATTATTGTGACGGTGTAGGTAGACTATATTACATGGATTTATTGTGATGGTGTAGGTAGACTATATTACATGGATTTATTGTGATGGTGTAGGCAGACTATATTACATGGATTTATTGTGATGGTGCAGACTATATTACATGGATTTATTGTGATGGTGTAGACTATATTACATGGATTTATTGTGACGGTGTAGGTAGACTATATTACATGGATTTATTGTGGAGGTGTAGACTACATTACATGGATTTATTGTGGAGGTGTAGACTATATTACATGGATTTATTGTGACGGTGTAGGTAGACTATATTACATGGATTTATTGTGACGTGTAGGTAGACTATATTACATGGATTTATTGTGGAGGTGTAGACTATATTAAATGGATTTATTGTGACGGTGTAGGTAGACTATATTACATGGATTTATTGTGGAGGTGTAGACTATATTACATGGATTTATTGTGACGGTGTAGGTAGACTATATTACATGGATTTATTGTGACGGTGTAGGTAGACTATATTACATGGATTTATTGTGGAGGTGTAGACTATATTACATGGATTTATTGTGACGGTGTAGGTAGACTATATTACATGGATTAATTATGACGGTGTAGGTAGACTATATTACATGGATTTATTGTGGAGGTGTAGACTATATTACATGGATTTATTGTGACGGTGTAGGTAGACTATATTACATGGATTTATTGTGGAGGTGTAGACTATATTACATGGATTTATTGTGACGGTGTAGGTAGACTATATTTCATGGATTTATTGTGACGGTGTAGACTATATTCCATGGATTTATTGTGACGGGGTAGGTAGACTATATTACATGGATTTATTGTGAAGGTGTAGACTATATTACATGGATTTATTGTGAAGGTGTAGACTATATTACATGGATTTATTGTGATGGTGTAGACTATATTACATGGATTTATTGTGACAGTGTAGGTAGAATATATTACATGGATTTATTGTGGAGGTGTAGACTATATTACATGGATTTATTGTGATGGTGCAGGCTATATTACATGGATTTATTGTGAAGGTGTAGGCTATATTACATGGATTTATTGTGAAGGTGTAGACTATATTACATGGATTTATTTTGATTGTGTAGACTATATTACATGGATTTATTGTGATGGTGTAGACTATATTACATGGATTTATTGTGAAGGTGTAGACTATATTACATGGATTTATTGTGATGGTGTAGACTATATTACTTGGATTTATTGTGACGGTGGAGGTAGACTATATTACATGGAATTATTGTGACGTGTAGGTAGACTATATTACATGGATTTATTGTGATGGTGTAGGTAGACTATATTACATGGATTTATTGTGGAGGTGTAGACTATATTACATGGATTTATTGTGACGGTGTAGGTAGACTATATTACATGGATTTATTGTGGAGGTGTAGACTATATTACATGGATTTATTGTGACGGTGTAGGTAGACTATGTTACATGGATTTATTGTGGAGGTGTAGACTATATTACATGGATTTATTGTGGAGGTGTAGACTATATTACATGGATTTATTGTGACGGTGTAGGTAGACTATATTACATGGATTTATGGTGGAGGTGTAGACTATATTACATGGATTTATTGTGGAGGTGTAGACTATATTACATGGATTTATTGTGATGGTGTAGACTATATTACATGGATTTATTGTGATGGTGTAGGCAGACTATATTACATGGATTTATTGTGGAGGTGTAGACTATATTACATGTATTTATTGTGATGGTGTAGACTATATTACATGGATTTATTGTGACGGTGTAGGTAGACTATATTACATGGATTTATGGTGGAGGTGTAGACTATATTACATGGATTTATTGTGACAGTGTAGGTAGACTATATTACATGGATTTATTGTGATGGTGTAGGTAGACTATATTACATGGATTTATTGTGATGGTGTAGGCAGACTATATTACATGGATTTATTGTGATGGTGTAGACTATATTACATGTATTTATTGTGATGGTGTAGACTATATTACATGGATTTATTGTGTGACGGTGTAGGTAGACTATATTACATGGATTTATTGTGGAGGTGTAGACTATATTACATGGATTTATTGTGGAGGTGTAGACTATATTACATGGATTTATTGTGACGGTGTAGGTAGACTATATTACATGGATTTATTGTGGAGGTGTAGACTATATTACATGGATTTATTGTGACGGTGTAGGTAGACTATATTACATGGATTTATTGTGACGGTGTAGGTAGACTATATTACATGGATTTATTGTGGAGTTGTAGACTATATTACATGGATTTATTGTGACGGTGTAGGTAGACTATATTACATGGGGTTATCGTGGGGGTGTAGACTATATTACATGGATTTATTGTGGAGGTGTAGACTATATTACATGGATTTATTGTGATGGTGTAGGTAGACTATATTACATGGATTTATTGTGGAGGTGTAGACTATATTACATGGATTTATTGTGACGGTGTAGGTAGACTATATTACATGGATTTATTGTGGAGGTGTAGGTAGACTATATTACATGGATTTATTGTGACGGTGTAGGTAGACTATATTACATGGATTTATTGTGATGGTGTAGGCTATATTACATGGATGTATTGTGATGGTGTAGACTATATTAAATGGATTTATTGTGATGGTGTAGACTATATTACATGGATTTATTGTGATGGTGTAGACTATATTACATGGATTCATTGTGACGGTGTAGGTAGACTATATTACATGGATTTATTGTGACGGTGTAGGTAGACTATATTACATGGATTTATTGTGGAGGTGTAGACTATATTACATGGATTTATTGTGACGGTGTAGGTAGACTATATTACATGGATTTATTGTGACGGTGTAGGTAGACTATATTACATGGATTTATTGTGGAGGTGTAGACTATATTACATGGATTTATTGTGACGGTGTAGGTAGACTATATTACATGGATTTATTGTGGAGGTGTAGACTATATTACATGGATTTATTGTGGAGGTGTAGACTATATTACATGGATTTATTGTGACGGTGTAGGTAGACTATATTACATGGATTTATTGTGGAGGTGTAGACTATATTACATGGATTTATTGTGACGGTGTAGGTAGACTATATTACATGGATTTATTGTGGAGGTGTAGACTATATTACATGGATTTATTGTGGAGGTTTAGACTATATTACATGGATTTATTGTGACGGTGTAGGTAGACTATATTACATGGATTTATTGTGGAGGTGTAGACTATATTACATGGATTTATTGTGACAGTGTAGGTAGACTATATTACATGGATTTATTGTGACGGTGTAGGTAGACTATATTACATGGATTTATTGTGGAGGTGTAGACTATATTACATGGATTTATTGTGACGGTGTAGGTAGACTATATTACATGGATTTATTGTGGAGGTGTAGACTATATTACATGGATTTATTGTGATGGTGTAGACTATATTACATGGATTTATTGTGATGGTGCAGGCTATATTACATGGATTTATTGTGAAGGTGTAGGCTATATTACATGGATTTATTGTGATGTGTAGGTAGACTATATTATATGGATTTATTGTGATGGTGTAGACAATATTACATGGATTTATTGTGAAGGTGTAGACTATATTACATGGATTTATTGTGATGGTGTAGACTATATTACATGGATTTATTGTGATGGTGTAGACTATATTACTTGGATTTATTGTGACGGTGGACGTAGACTATATTACATGGAATTATTGTGACGGTGTAGGTAGACTATATTACATGGATTTATTGTGATGGTGTAGGTAGACTATATTACATGGATTTATTGTGATGGTGTAGGCAGACTATATTACATGGATTTATTGTGATGGTGCAGACTATATTACATGGATTTATTGTGATGGTGTAGACTATATTACATGGATTTATTGTGACGGTGTAGGTAGACTATATTACATGGATTTATTGTGGAGGTGTAGACTACATTACATGGATTTATTGTGGAGGTGTAGACTATATTACATGGATTTATTGTGACGGTGTAGGTAGACTATATTACATGGATTTATTGTGGAGGTGTAGACTATATTACATGGATTTATTGTGACGGTGTAGGTAGACTATATTACATGGATTTATTGTGACGGTGTAGACTATATTCCATGGATTTATTGTGACGGTGTAGGTAGACTATATTACATGGATTTATTGTGATGGTGTAGACTATATTACATGGATTTATTGTGAAGGTGTAGGCTATATTACATGGATTTATTGTGAAGGTGTAGACTATATTACATGGATTTATTTTGATTGTGTAGACTATATTACATGGATTTATTGTGATGGTGTAGACTATATTACATGGATTTATTGTGATGGTGTAGGTAGAATATATTACATGGATTTATTGTGGAGGTGTAGACTATATTACATGGATTTATTGTGATGGTGCAGGCTATATTACATGGATTTATTGTGAAGGTGTAGGCTATATTACATGGATTTATTGTGAAGGTGTAGACTATATTACATGGATTTATTTTGATTGTGTAGACTATATTACATGGATTTATTGTGATGGTGTAGACTATATTACATGGATTTATTGTGATGGTGTAGGCAGACTATATTACATGGATTTATTGTGATGGTGTAGACTATATTACATGTATTTATTGTGATGGTGTAGACTATATTACATGGATTTATTGTGACGGTGTAGGTAGACTATATTACATGGATTTATTGTGGAGGTGTAGACTATATTACATGGATTTATTGTGGAGGTGTAGACTATATTACATGGATTTATTGTGACGGTGTAGGTAGACTATATTACATGGATTTATTGTGGAGGTGTAGACTATATTACATGGATTTATTGTGACGGTGTAGGTAGACTATATTACATGGATTTATTGTGACGGTGTAGGTAGACTATATTACATGGATTTATTGTGGAGTTGTAGACTATATTACATGGATTTATTGTGACGGTGTAGGTAGACTATATTACATGGGGTTATCGTGGGGGTGTAGACTATATTACATGGATTTATTGTGATGGTGTAGACTATATTACATGGATTTATTGTGATGGTGCAGGCTATATTACATGGATTTATTGTGAAGGTGTAGGCTATATTACATGGATTTATTGTGATGTGTAGGTAGACTATATTATATGGATTTATTGTGATGGTGTAGACAATATTACATGGATTTATTGTGAAGGTGTAGACTATATTACATGGAATTATTGTGACGGTGGACGTAGACTATATTACATGGAATTATTGTGACGGTGTAGGTAGACTATATTACATGGATTTATTGTGATGGTGTAGGTAGACTATATTACATGGATTTATTGTGATGGTGTAGGCAGACTATATTACATGGATTTATTGTGATGGTGCAGACTATATTACATGGATTTATTGTGATGGTGTAGACTATATTACATGGATTTATTGTGACGGTGTAGGTAGACTATATTACATGGATTTATTGTGGAGGTGTAGACTACATTACATGGATTTATTGTGGAGGTGTAGACTATATTACATGGATTTATTGTGACGGTGTAGGTAGACTATATTACATGGATTTATTGTGACGTGTAGGTAGACTATATTACATGGATTTATTGTGGAGGTGTAGACTATATTAAATGGATTTATTGTGACGGTGTAGGTAGACTATATTACATGGATTTATTGTGGAGGTGTAGACTATATTACATGGATTTATTGTGACGGTGTAGGTAGACTATATTACATGGATTTATTGTGACGGTGTAGGTAGACTATATTACATGGATTTATTGTGGAGGTGTAGACTATATTACATGGATTTATTGTGACGGTGTAGGTAGACTATATTACATGGATTAATTATGACGGTGTAGGTAGACTATATTACATGGATTTATTGTGGAGGTGTAGACTATATTACATGGATTTATTGTGACGGTGTAGGTAGACTATATTACATGGATTTATTGTGGAGGTGTAGACTATATTACATGGATTTATTGTGACGGTGTAGGTAGACTATATTTCATGGATTTATTGTGACGGTGTAGACTATATTCCATGGATTTATTGTGACGGGGTAGGTAGACTATATTACATGGATTTATTGTGATGGTGTAGACTATATTACATGGATTTATTGTGAAGGTGTAGACTATATTACATGGATTTATTGTGATGGTGTAGACTATATTACATGGATTTATTGTGACAGTGTAGGTAGAATATATTACATGGATTTATTGTGAGGTGTAGACTATATTACATGGATTTATTGTGATGGTGCAGGCTATATTACATGGATTTATTGTGAAGGTGTAGGCTATATTACATGGATTTATTGTGAAGGTGTAGACTATATTACATGGATTTATTGTGATGGTGTAGACTATATTACATGGATTTATTGTGACGGTGTAGGTAGACTATATTACATGGATTTATTGTGGAGGTGTAGACTATATTACATGGATTTATTGTGGAGGTGTAGACTATATTACATGGATTTATTGTGACGGTGTAGGTAGACTATATTACATGGATTTATGGTGGAGGTGTAGACTATATTACATGGATTTATTGTGACAGTGTAGGTAGACTATATTACATGGATTTATTGTGATGGTGTAGGTAGACTATATTACATGGATTTATTGTGATGGTGTAGGCAGACTATATTACATGGATTTATTGTGATGGTGTAGACTATATTACATGTATTTATTGTGATGGTGTAGACTATATTACATGGATTTATTGTGACGGTGTAGGTAGACTATATTACATGGATTTATTGTGGAGGTGTAGACTATATTACATGGATTTATTGTGGAGGTGTAGACTATATTACATGGATTTATTGTGACGGTGTAGGTAGACTATATTACATGGATTTATTGTGGAGGTGTAGACTATATTACATGGATTTATTGTGACGGTGTAGGTAGACTATATTACATGGATTTATTGTGACGGTGTGGGTAGACTATATTACATGGATTTATTGTGGAGTTGTAGACTATATTACATGGATTTATTGTGACGGTGTAGGTAGACTATATTACATGGGGTTATCGTGGGGTGTAGACTATATTACATGGATTTATTGTGGAGGTGTAGACTATATTACATGGATTTATTGTGATGGTGTAGGTAGACTATATTACATGGATTTATTGTGGAGGTGTAGACTACATTACATGGATTTATTGTGACGGTGTAGGTAGACTATATTACATGGATTTATTGTGGAGGTGTAGGTAGACTATATTACATGGATTTATTGTGACGGTGTAGGTAGACTATATTACATGGATTTATTGTGATGGTGTAGGCTATATTACATGGATGTATTGTGATGGTGTAGACTATATTAAATGGATTTATTGTGATGGTGTAGACTATATTACATGGATTTATTGTGATGGTGTAGACTATATTACATGGATTCATTGTGACGGTGTAGGTAGACTATATTACATGGATTTATTGTGACGGTGTAGGTAGACTATATTACATGGATTTATTGTGGAGGTGTAGACTATATTACATGGATTTATTGTGACGGTGTAGGTAGACTATATTACATGGATTTATTGTGACGGTGTAGGTAGACTATATTACATGGATTTATTGTGGAGGTGTAGACTATATTACATGGATTTATTGTGACGGTGTAGGTAGACTATATTACATGGATTTATTGTGGAGGTGTAGACTATATTACATGGATTTATTGTGGAGGTGTAGACTATATTACATGGATTTATTGTGACGGTGTAGGTAGACTATATTACATGGATTTATTGTGGAGGTGTAGACTATATTACATGGATTTATTGTGACGGTGTAGGTAGACTATATTACATGGATTTATTGTGGAGGTGTAGACTATATTACATGGATTTATTGTGGAGGTGTAGACTATATTACATGGATTTATTGTGACGGTGTAGGTAGACTATATTACATGGATTTATTGTGGAGGTGTAGACTATATTACATGGATTTATTGTGACAGTGTAGGTAGACTATATTACATGGATTTATTGTGACGGTGTAGGTAGACTATATTACATGGATTTATTGTGGAGGTGTAGACTATATTACATGGATTTATTGTGACGGTGTAGGTAGACTATATTACATGGATTTATTGTGGAGGTGTAGACTATATTACATGGATTTATTGTGATGGTGTAGACTATATTACATGGATTTATTGTGATGGTGCAGGCTATATTACATGGATTTATTGTGAAGGTGTAGGCTATATTACATGGATTTATTGTGATGTGTAGGTAGACTATATTATATGGATTTATTGTGATGGTGTAGACAATATTACATGGATTTATTGTGAAGGTGTAGACTATATTACATGGATTTATTGTGATGGTGTAGACTATATTACATGGATTTATTGTGATGGTGTAGACTATATTACTTGGATTTATTGTGACGGTGGACGTAGACTATATTACATGGAATTATTGTGACGGTGTAGGTAGACTATATTACATGGATTTATTGTGATGGTGTAGGTAGACTATATTACATGGATTTATTGTGATGGTGTAGGCAGACTATATTACATGGATTTATTGTGATGGTGCAGACTATATTACATGGATTTATTGTGATGGTGTAGACTATATTACATGGATTTATTGTGACGGTGTAGGTAGACTATATTACATGGATTTATTGTGGAGGTGTAGACTACATTACATGGATTTATTGTGGAGGTGTAGACTATATTACATGGATTTATTGTGACGGTGTAGGTAGACTATATTACATGGATTTATTGTGGAGGTGTA
Organism: Oncorhynchus tshawytscha; assembly: GCF_018296145.1. Lineage (NCBI taxonomy): Eukaryota > Metazoa > Chordata > Actinopteri > Salmoniformes > Salmonidae > Oncorhynchus > Oncorhynchus tshawytscha. The sequence goes on along the minus strand of NC_056433.1, from coordinate 3,298,023 downwards.
GACTATATTACATGGATTTATTGTGACGGTGTAGGTAGACTATATTACATGGATTTATTGTGACGGTGTAGACTATATTCCATGGATTTATTGTGACGGTGTAGGTAGACTATATTACATGGATTTATTGTGAAGGTGTAGACTATATTACATGGATTTATTGTGATGGTGCAGGCTATATTACATGGATTTATTGTGAAGGTGTAGGCTATATTACATGGATTTATTGTGAAGGTGTAGACTATATTACATGGATTTATTTTGATTGTGTAGACTATATTACATGGATTTATTGTGATGGTGTAGACTATATTACATGGATTTATTGTGATGGTGTAGGCAGACTATATTACATGGATTTATTGTGATGGTGTAGACTATATTACATGTATTTATTGTGATGGTGTAGACTATATTACATGGATTTATTGTGACGGTGTAGGTAGACTATATTACATGGATTTATTGTGGAGGTGTAGACTATATTACATGGATTTATTGTGGAGGTGTAGACTATATTACATGGATTTATTGTGACGGTGTAGGTAGACTATATTACATGGATTTATTGTGGAGGTGTAGACTATATTACATGGATTTATTGTGACGGTGTAGGTAGACTATATTACATGGATTTATTGTGACGGTGTAGGTAGACTATATTACATGGATTTATTGTGGAGTTGTAGACTATATTACATGGATTTATTGTGACGGTGTAGGTAGACTATATTACATGGGGTTATCGTGGGGTGTAGACTATATTACATGGATTTATTGTGATGGTGTAGACTATATTACATGGATTTATTGTGATGGTGCAGGCTATATTACATGGATTTATTGTGATGGTGTTGGCTATATTACATGGATTTATTGTGAAGGTGTAGACTATATTACATGGATTTATTGTGATGGTGTAGACTATATTACATGGATTTATTGTGATGGTGTAGACTATATTACTTGGATTTATTGTGACGGTGGACGTAGACTATATTACATGGAATTATTGTGACGGTGTAGGTAGACTATATTACATGGATTTATTGTGATGGTGTAGGTAGACTATATTACATGGATTTATTGTGATGGTGTAGGCAGACTATATTACATGGATTTATTGTGATGGTGCAGACTATATTACATGGATTTATTGTGATGGTGTAGACTATATTACATGGATTTATTGTGACGGTGTAGGTAGACTATATTACATGGATTTATTGTGGAGGTGTAGACTACATTACATGGATTTATTGTGGAGGTGTAGACTATATTACATGGATTTATTGTGACGGTGTAGGTAGACTATATTACATGGATTTATTGTGGAGGTGTAGACTATATTACATGGATTTATTGTGACGGTGTAGGTAGACTATATTACATGGATTTATTGTGACGGTGTAGACTATATTACATGGATTTATTGTGATGGTGTAGACTATATTACATGGATTTATTGTGATGGTGTTGGCTATATTACATGGATTTATTGTGAAGGTGTAGACTATATTACATGGATTTATTGTGATGGTGTAGACTATATTACATGGATTTATTGTGATGGTGTAGACTATATTACTTGGATTTATTGTGACGGTGGACGTAGACTATATTACATGGAATTATTGTGACGGTGTAGGTAGACTATATTACATGGATTTATTGTGATGGTGTAGGCAGACTATATTACATGGATTTATTGTGATGGTGCAGACTATATTACATGGATTTATTGTGATGGTGTAGACTATATTACATGGATTTATTGTGATGGTGTAGACTATATTACATGGATTTATTGTGACGGTGTAGGTAGACTATATTACATGGATTTATTGTGGAGGTGTAGACTACATTACATGGATTTATTGTGGAGGTGTAGACTATATTACATGGATTTATTGTGACGGTGTAGGTAGACTATATTACATGGATTTATTGCGGAGGTGTAGACTATATTACATGGATTTATTGTGACGGTGTAGGTAGACTATATTACATGGATTTATTGTGACGTGTAGGTAGACTATATTACATGGATTTATTGTGGAGGTGTAGACTATATTAAATGGATTTATTGTGACGGTGTAGGTAGACTATATTACATGGATTTATTGTGGAGGTGTAGACTATATTACATGGATTTATTGTGACGGTGTAGGTAGACTATATTACATGGATTTATTGTGACGGTGTAGGTAGACTATATTACATGGATTTATTGTGGAGGTGTAGACTATATTACATGGATTTATTGTGACGGTGTAGGTAGACTATATTACATGGATTAATTATGACGGTGTAGGTAGACTATATTACATGGATTTATTGTGGAGGTGTAGACTATATTACATGGATTTATTGTGACGGTGTAGGTAGACTATATTACATGGATTTATTGTGGAGGTGTAGACTATATTACATGGATTTATTGTGACGGTGTAGGTAGACTATATTTCATGGATTTATTGTGACGGTGTAGACTATATTCCATGGATTTATTGTGACGGTGTAGGTAGACTATATTACATGGATTTATTGTGATGGTGTAGACTATATTACATGGATTTATTGTGAAGGTGTAGACTATATTACATGGATTTATTGTGATGGTGTAGACTATATTACATGGATTTATTGTGACAGTGTAGGTAGAATATATTACATGGATTTATTGTGGAGGTGTAGACTATATTACATGGATTTATTGTGATGGTGCAGGCTATATTACATGGATTTATTGTGAAGGTGTAGGCTATATTACATGGATTTATTGTGAAGGTGTAGACTATATTACATGGATTTATTTTGATTGTGTAGACTATATTACATGGATTTATTGTGATGGTGTAGACTATATTACATGGATTTATTGTGAAGGTGTAGACTATATTACATGGATTTATTGTGATGGTGTAGACTATATTACTTGGATTTATTGTGACGGTGGAGGTAGACTATATTACATGGAATTATTGTGACGTGTAGGTAGACTATATTACATGGATTTATTGTGATGGTGTAGGTAGACTATATTACATGGATTTATTGTGATGGTGTAGGCAGACTATATTACATGGATTTATTGTGATGGTGTAGACTATATTACATGTATTTATTGTGATCGTGTAGACTATATTACATGGATTTATTGTGGAGGTGTAGACTATATTACATGGATTTATTGTGATGGTGTAGACTATATTACATGGATTTATTGTGACGGTGTAGGTAGACTATATTACATGGATTTATTGTGGAGGTGTAGACTATATTACATGGATTTATTGTGGAGGTGTAGACTATATTACATGGATTTATTGTGACGGTGTAGGTAGACTATATTACATGGATTTATGGTGGAGGTGTAGACTATATTACATGGATTTATTGTGACAGTGTAGGTAGACTATATTACATGGATTTATTGTGATGGTGTAGGTAGACTATATTACATGGATTTATTGTGATGGTGTAGGCAGACTATATTACATGGATTTATTGTGATGGTGTAGACTATATTACATGTATTTATTGTGATGGTGTAGACTATATTACATGGATTTATTGTGACGGTGTAGGTAGACTATATTACATGGATTTATTGTGGAGGTGTAGACTATATTACATGGATTTATTGTGGAGGTGTAGACTATATTACATGGATTTATTGTGACGGTGTAGGTAGACTATATTACATGGATTTATTGTGGAGGTGTAGACTATATTACATGGATTTATTGTGACGGTGTAGGTAGACTATATTACATGGATTTATTGTGACGGTGTAGGTAGACTATATTACATGGATTTATTGTGGAGTTGTAGACTATATTACATGGATTTATTGTGACGGTGTAGGTAGACTATATTACATGGGGTTATCGTGGGGTGTAGACTATATTACATGGATTTATTGTGGAGGTGTAGACTATATTACATGGATTTATTGTGATGGTGTAGGTAGACTATATTACATGGATTTATTGTGGAGGTGTAGACTACATTACATGGATTTATTGTGACGGTGTAGGTAGACTATATTACATGGATTTATTGTGGAGGTGTAGGTAGACTATATTACATGGATTTATTGTGACGGTGTAGGTAGACTATATTACATGGATTTATTGTGATGGTGTAGGCTATATTACATGGATGTATTGTGATGGTGTAGACTATATTAAATGGATTTATTGTGATGGTGTAGACTATATTACATGGATTTATTGTGATGGTGTAGACTATATTACATGGATTCATTGTGACGGTGTAGGTAGACTATATTACATGGATTTATTGTGACGGTGTAGGTAGACTATATTACATGGATTTATTGTGGAGGTGTAGACTATATTACATGGATTTATTGTGACGGTGTAGGTAGACTATATTACATGGATTTATTGTGACGGTGTAGGTAGACTATATTACATGGATTTATTGTGGAGGTGTAGACTATATTACATGGATTTATTGTGACGGTGTAGGTAGACTATATTACATGGATTTATTGTGGAGGTGTAGACTATATTACATGGATTTATTGTGGAGGTGTAGACTATATTACATGGATTTATTGTGACGGTGTAGGTAGACTATATTACATGGATTTATTGTGGAGGTGTAGACTATATTACATGGATTTATTGTGACGGTGTAGGTAGACTATATTACATGGATTTATTTTGATTGTGTAGACTATATTACATGGATTTATTGTGATGGTGTAGACTATATTACATGGATTTATTGTGACGGTGTAGGTAGACTATATTACATGGATTTATGGTGGAGGTGTAGACTATATTACATGGATTTATTGTGACAGTGTAGGTAGACTATATTACATGGATTTATTGTGATGGTGTAGGTAGACTATATTACATGGATTTATTGTGATGGTGTAGACTATATTACATGTATTTATTGTGATGGTGTAGACTATATTACATGGATTTATTGTGACGGTGTAGGTAGACTATATTACATGGATTTATTGTGGAGGTGTAGACTATATTACATGGATTTATTGTGGAGGTGTAGACTATATTACATGGATTTATTGTGACGGTGTAGGTAGACTATATTACATGGATTTATTGTGGAGGTGTAGACTATATTACATGGATTTATTGTGACGGTGTAGGTAGACTATATTACATGGATTTATTGTGACGGTGTAGGTAGACTATATTACATGGATTTATTGTGGAGTTGTAGACTATATTACATGGATTTATTGTGACGGTGTAGGTAGACTATATTACATGGGGTTATCGTGGGGGTGTAGACTATATTACATGGATTTATTGTGGAGGTGTAGACTATATTACATTGATTTATTGTGATGGTGTAGACTATATTACATGGATTCATTGTGACGGTGTAGGTAGACTATATTACATGGATTTATTGTGACGGTGTAGGTAGACTATATTACATGGATTTATTGTGGAGGTGTAGACTATATTACATGGATTTATTGTGACGGTGTAGGTAGACTATATTACATGGATTTATTGTGACGGTGTAGGTAGACTATATTACATGGATTTATTGTGGAGGTGTAGACTATATTACATGGATTTATTGTGACGGTGTAGGTAGACTATATTACATGGATTTATTGTGATGGTGTAGACTACATTACATGGATTTATTGTGATGGTGCAGGCTATATTACATGGATTTATTGTGAAGGTGTAGGCTATATTACATGGATTTATTTTGATTGTGTAGACTATATTACATGGATTTATTGTGATGGTGTAGACTATATTACATGGATTTATTGTGATGGTGTAGGTAGAATATATTACATGGATTTATTGTGGAGGTGTAGACTATATTACATGGATTTATTGTGATGGTGCAGGCTATATTACATGGATTTATTGTGAAGGTGTAGGCTATATTACATGGATTTATTGTGAAGGTGTAGACTATATTACATGGATTTATTTTGATTGTGTAGACTATATTACATGGATTTATTGTGATGGTGTAGACTATATTACATGGATTTATTGTGATGGTGTAGGCAGACTATATTACATGGATTTATTGTGATGGTGTAGACTATATTACATGTATTTATTGTGATGGTGTAGACTATATTACATGGATTTATTGTGACGGTGTAGGTAGACTATATTACATGGATTTATTGGGGAGGTGTAGACTATATTACATGGATTTATTGTGGAGGTGTAGACTATATTACATGGATTTATTGTGACGGTGTAGGTAGACTATATTACATGGATTTATTGTGGAGGTGTAGACTATATTACATGGATTTATTGTGACGGTGTAGGTAGACTATATTACATGGATTTATTGTGACGGTGTAGGTAGACTATATTACATGGATTTATTGTGGAGGTGTAGACTATATTACATGGATTTATTGTGACGGTGTAGGTAGACTATATTACATGGATTTATTGTGGAGGTGTAGACTATATTACATGGATTTATTGTGATGGTGTAGACTATATTACATGGATTTATTGTGATGGTGCAGGCTATATTACATGGATTTATTGTGAAGGTGTAGGCTATATTACATGGATTTATTGTGATGTGTAGGTAGACTATATTATATGGATTTATTGTGATGGTGTAGACTATATTACATGGATTTATTGTGAAGGTGTAGACTATATTACATGGATTTATTGTGATGGTGTAGACTATATTACATGGATTTATTGTGATGGTGTGTAGACTATATTACTTGGATTTATTGTGACGGTGGACGTAGACTATATTACATGGAATTATTGTGACGGTGTAGGTAGACTATATTACATGGATTTATTGTGATGGTGTAGGTAGACTATATTACATGGATTTATTGTGATGGTGTAGGCAGACTATATTACATGGATTTATTGTGATGGTGCAGACTATATTACATGGATTTATTGTGATGGTGTAGACTATATTACATGGATTTATTGTGACGGTGTAGGTAGACTATATTACATGGATTTATTGTGGAGGTGTAGACTACATTACATGGATTTATTGTGGAGGTGTAGACTATATTACATGGATTTATTGTGACGGTGTAGGTAGACTATATTACATGGATTTATTGTGGAGGTGTAGACTATATTACATGGATTTATTGTGACGGTGTAGGTAGACTATATTACATGGATTTATTGTGACGGTGTAGACTATATTCCATGGATTTATTGTGACGGTGTAGGTAGACTATATTACATGGATTTATTGTGAAGGTGTAGACTATATTACATGGATTTATTGTGATGGTGCAGGCTATATTACATGGATTTATTGTGAAGGTGTAGGCTATATTACATGGATTTATTGTGAAGGTGTAGACTATATTACATGGATTTATTTTGATTGTGTAGACTATATTACATGGATTTATTGTGATGGTGTAGACTATATTACATGGATTTATTGTGATGGTGTAGGCAGACTATATTACATGGATTTATTGTGATGGTGTAGACTATATTACATGTATTTATTGTGATGGTGTAGACTATATTACATGGATTTATTGTGACGGTGTAGGTAGACTATATTACATGGATTTATTGTGGAGGTGTAGACTATATTACATGGATTTATTGTGGAGGTGTAGACTATATTACATGGATTTATTGTGACGGTGTAGGTAGACTATATTACATGGATTTATTGTGGAGGTGTAGACTATATTACATGGATTTATTGTGACGGTGTAGGTAGACTATATTACATGGATTTATTGTGACGGTGTAGGTAGACTATATTACATGGATTTATTGTGGAGTTGTAGACTATATTACATGGATTTATTGTGACGGTGTAGGTAGACTATATTACATGGGGTTATCGTGGGGGTGTAGACTATATTACATGGATTTATTGTGATGGTGTAGACTATATTACATGGATTTATTGTGATGGTGCAGGCTATATTACATGGATTTATTGTGATGGTGTTGGCTATATTACATGGATTTATTGTGAAGGTGTAGACTATATTACATGGATTTATTGTGATGGTGTAGACTATATTACATGGATTTATTGTGATGGTGTAGACTATATTACTTGGATTTATTGTGACGGTGGACGTAGACTATATTACATGGAATTTATTGTGACGGTGTAGGTAGACTATATTACATGGATTTATTGTGACGGTGTAGACTATATTCCATGGATTTATTGTGACGGTGTAGGTAGACTATATTACATGGATTTATTGTAAAGGTGTAGACTATATTACATGGATTTATTGTGATGGTGCAGGCTATATTACATGGATTTATTGTGAAGGTGTAGGCTATATTACATGGATTTATTGTGAAGGTGTAGACTATATTACATGGATTTATTTTGATTGTGTAGACTATATTACATGGATTTATTGTGATGGTGTAGACTATATTACATGGATTTATTGTGATGGTGTAGGCAGACTATATTACATGGATTTATTGTGATGGTGTAGACTATATTACATGTATTTATTGTGATGGTGTAGACTATATTACATGGATTTATTGTGACGGTGTAGGTAGACTATATTACATGGATTTATTGTGGAGGTGTAGACTATATTACATGGATTTATTGTGGAGGTGTAGACTATATTACATGGATTTATTGTGACGGTGTAGGTAGACTATATTACATGGATTTATTGTGGAGGTGTAGACTATATTACATGGATTTATTGTGACGGTGTAGGTAGACTATATTACATGGATTTATTGTGACGGTGTAGGTAGACTATATTACATGGATTTATTGTGGAGTTGTAGACTATATTACATGGATTTATTGTGACGGTGTAGGTAGACTATATTACATGGGGTTATTGGGGTGTAGACTATATTACATGGATTTATTGTGATGGTGTAGACTATATTACATGGATTTATTGTGATGGTGCAGGCTATATTACATGGATTTATTGTGATGGTGTTGGCTATATTACATGGATTTATTGTGAAGGTGTAGACTATATTACATGGATTTATTGTGATGGTGTAGACTATATTACATGGATTTATTGTGATGGTGTAGACTATATTACTTGGATTTATTGTGACGGTGGACGTAGACTATATTACATGGAATTATTGTGACGGTGTAGGTAGACTATATTACATGGATTTATTGTGATGGTGTAGGTAGACTATATTACATGGATTTATTGTGATGGTGTAGGCAGACTATATTACATGGATTTATTGTGATGGTGCAGACTATATTACATGGATTTATTGTGATGGTGTAGACTATATTACATGGATTTATTGTGACGGTGTAGGTAGACTATATTACATGGATTTATTGTGGAGGTGTAGACTACATTACATGGATTTATTGTGGAGGTGTAGACTATATTACATGGATTTATTGTGACGGTGTAGGTAGACTATATTACATGGATTTATTGTGGAGGTGTAGACTATATTACATGGATTTATTGTGACGGTGTAGGTAGACTATATTACATGGATTTATTGTGACGGTGTAGACTATATTCCATGGATTTATTGTGATGGTGTAGACTATATTACATGGATTTATTGTGAAGGTGTAGACTATATTACATGGATTTATTGTGAAGGTGTAGACTATATTACATGGATTTATTGTGATGGTGTAGACTATATTACATGGATTTATTGTGACAGTGTAGGTAGAATATATTACATGGATTTATTGTGATGGTGCAGGCTATATTACATGGATTTATTGTGAAGGTGTAGGCTATATTACATGGATTTATTGTGAAGGTGTAGACTATATTACATGGATTTATTTTGATTGTGTAGACTATATTACATGGATTTATTGTGATGGTGTAGACTATATTACATGGATTTATTGTGAAGGTGTAGACTATATTACATGGATTTATTGTGATGGTGTAGACTATATTACTTGGATTTATTGAGACGGTGGAGGTAGACTATATTACATGGAATTATTGTGACGTGTAGGTAGACTATATTACATGGATTTATTGTGATGGTGTAGGTAGACTATATTACATGGATTTATTGTGATGGTGTAGGCAGACTATATTACATGGATTTATTGTGATGGTGTAGACTATATTACATGGATTTATTGTGACGGTGTAGGTAGACTATATTACATGGATTTATTGTGGAGGTGTAGACTACATTACATGGATTTATTGTGGAGGTGTAGACTATATTACATGGATTTATTGTGATGGTGTAGGTAGACTATATTACATGGATTTATTGTGGAGGTGTAGACTATATTACATGGATTTATTGTGACAGTGTAGGTAGACTATATTACATGGATTTATTGTGATGGTGTAGGTAGACTATATTACATGGATTTATTGTGATGGTGTAGACTATATTACATGGATTTATTTTGATTGTGTAGACTATATTACATGGATTTATTGTGATGGTGTAGACTATATTACATGGATTTATTGTGAAGGTGTAGACTATATTACATGGATTTATTGTGGAGGTGTAGACTATATTACATGGATTTATTGTGACGGTGTAGGTAGACTATATTACATGGATTTATTGTGGAGGTGTAGACTATATTACATGGATTTATTGTGACGGTGTAGGTAGACTATATTACATGGATTTATTGTGACGGTGTAGGTAGACTATATTACATGGATTTATTGTGGAGTTGTAGACTATATTACATGGATTTATTGTGACGGTGTAGGTAGACTATATTACATGGGGTTATCGTGGGGTGTAGACTATATTACATGGATTTATTGTGATGGTGTAGACTATATTACATGGATTTATTGTGATGGTGTAGACTATATTACATGGATTTATTGTGACGGTGTAGGTAGACTATATTACATGGATTTATTGTGATGGTGTGGTAGACTATATTACATGGATTTATTGTGAGGTGTAGACTATATTACATGGATTTATTGTGACGGTGTAGGTAGACTATATTACATGGATTTATTGTGACGGTGTGGTAGACTATATTACATGGATTTATTGTGGAGGTGTAGACTATATTACATGGATTTATTGTGACGGTGTAGGTAGACTATATTACATGGATTTATTGTGATGGTGTAGACTATATTACATGGATTTATTGTGAAGGTGTAGACTATATTACATGGATTTATTGTGAAGGTGTAGACTATATTACATGGATTTATTTTGATTGTGTAGACTATATTACATGGATTTATTGTGATGGTGTAGACTATATTACATGGATTTATTGTGATGGTGTAGGTAGACTATATTACATGGATTTATTGTGGAGGTGTAGACTATATTACATGGATTTATTGTGATGGTGCAGGCTATATTACATGGATTTATTGTGAAGGTGTAGGCTATATTACATGGATTTATTGTGAAGGTGTAGACTATATTACATGGATTTATTTTGATTGTGTAGACTATATTACATGGATTTATTGTGATGGTGTAGACTATATTACATGGATTTATTGTGATGGTGTAGGCAGACTATATTACATGGATTTATTGTGATGGTGTAGACTATATTACATGGATTTATTGTGATGGTGTAGACTATATTACATGGATTTATTGTGACGGTGTAGGTAGACTATATTACATGGATTTATTGTGAGGTGTAGACTATATTACATGGATTTATTGTGGAGGTGTAGACTATATTACATGGATTTATTGTGACGGTGTAGGTAGACTATATTACATGGATTTATTGTGATGGTGTAGACTATATTACATGGATTTATTGTGACGGTGTAGGTAGACTATATTACATGGATTTATTGTGACGGTGTAGGTAGACTATATTACATGGATTTATTGTGAGTTGTAGACTATATTACATGGATTTATTGTGACGGTGTAGGTAGACTATATTACATGGATTTATTGTGAAGGTGTAGACTATATTACATGGATTTATTGTGATGGTGTAGACTATATTACATGGATTTATTGTGATGGTGCAGGCTATATTACATGGATTTATTATGATGGTGTAGGCTATATTACATGGATTTATTGTGAAGGTGTAGACTATATTACATGGATTTATTGTGATGGTGTAGACTATATTACATGGATTTATTGTGATGGTGTAGACTATATTACTTGGATTTATTGTGACGGTGGACGTAGACTATATTACATGGAATTATTGTGACGGTGTAGGTAGACTATATTACATGGATTTATTGTGATGGTGTAGGTAGACTATATTACATGGATTTATTGTGATGGTGTAGGCAGACTATATTACATGGATTTATTGTGATGGTGCAGACTATATTACATGGATTTATTGTGATGGTGTAGACTATATTACATGGATTTATTGTGACGGTGTAGGTAGACTATATTACATGGATTTATTGTGGAGGTGTAGACTACATTACATGGATTTATTGTGGAGGTGTAGACTATATTACATGGATTTATTGTGACGGTGTAGGTAGACTATATTACATGGATTTATTGTGGAGGTGTAGACTATATTACATGGATTTATTGTGACGGTGTAGGTAGACTATATTACATGGATTTATTGTGACGGTGTAGACTATATTCCATGGATTTATTGTGATGGTGTAGACTATATTACATGGATTTATTGTGAAGGTGTAGACTATATTACATGGATTTATTGTGAAGGTGTAGACTATATTACATGGATTTATTGTGATGGTGTAGACTATATTACATGGATTTATTGTGACAGTGTAGGTAGAATATATTACATGGATTTATTGTGGAGGTGTAGACTATATTACATGGATTTATTGTGATGGTGCAGGCTATATTACATGGATTTATTGTGAAGGTGTAGACTATATTACATGGATTTATTTTGATTGTGTAGACTATATTACATGGATTTATTGTGATGGTGTAGACTATATTACATGGATTTATTGTGAAGGTGTAGACTATATTACATGGATTTATTGTGATGGTGTAGACTATATTACATGGATTTATTGAGACGGTGGAGGTAGACTATATTACATGGAATTATTGTGACGTGTAGGTAGACTATATTACATGGATTTATTGTGATGGTGTAGGTAGACTATATTACATGGATTTATTGTGATGGTGTAGGTAGACTATATTACATGGATTTATTGTGATGGTGTAGGCAGACTATATTACATGGATTTATTGTGATGGTGTAGACTATATTACATGGATTTATTGTGACGGTGTAGGTAGACTATGTTACATGGATTTATTGTGGAGGTGTAGACTATATTACATGGATTTATTGTGGAGGTGTAGACTATATTACATGGATTTATTGTGACGGTGTAGGTAGACTATATTACATGGATTTATGGTGGAGGTGTAGACTATATTACATGGATTTATTGTGACAGTGTAGGTAGACTATATTACATGGATTTATTGTGATGGTGTAGGTAGACTATATTACATGGATTTATTGTGATGGTGTAGACTATATTACATGTATTTATTGTGATGGTGTAGACTATATTACATGGATTTATTGTGACGGTGTAGGTAGACTATATTACATGGATTTATTGTGGAGGTGTAGACTATATTACATGGATTTATTGTGGAGGTGTAGACTATATTACATGGATTTATTGTGACGGTGTAGGTAGACTATATTACATGGATTTATTGTGGAGGTGTAGACTATATTACATGGATTTATTGTGACGGTGTAGGTAGACTATATTACATGGATTTATTGTGACGGTGTAGGTAGACTATATTACATGGATTTATTGTGGAGTTGTAGACTATATTACATGGATTTATTGTGACGGTGTAGGTAGACTATATTACATGGGGTTATCGTGGGGGTGTAGACTATATTACATGGATTTATTGTGGAGGTGTAGACTATATTACATGGATTTATTGTGATGGTGTAGACTATATTACATGGATTCATTGTGACGGTGTAGGTAGACTATATTACATGGATTTATTGTGACGGTGTAGGTAGACTATATTACATGGATTTATTGTGGAGGTGTAGACTATATTACATGGATTTATTGTGACGGTGTAGGTAGACTATATTACATGGATTTATTGTGACGGTGTAGGTAGACTATATTACATGGATTTATTGTGGAGGTGTAGACTATATTACATGGATTTATTGTGACGGTGTAGGTAGACTATATTACATGGATTTATTGTGGAGGTGTAGACTATATTACATGGATTTATTGTGGAGGTGTAGACTATATTACATGGATTTATTGTGACGGTGTAGGTAGACTATATTACATGGATTTATTGTGGAGGTGTAGACTATATTACATGGATTTATTGTGACAGTGTAGGTAGACTATATTACATGGATTTATTGTGACGGTGTAGGTAGACTATATTACATGGATTTATTGTGGAGGTGTAGACTATATTACATGGATTTATTGTGATGGTGTAGGTAGACTATATTACATGGATTTATTGTGGAGGTGTAGACTATATTACATGGATTTATTGTGGAGGTGTAGACTATATTACATGGATTTATTGTGACGGTGTAGGTAGACTATATTACATGGATTTATTGTGGAGGTGTAGACTATATTACATGGATTTATTGTGACAGTGTAGGTAGACTATATTACATGGATTTATTGTGACGGTGTAGGTAGACTATATTACATGGATTTATTGTGGAGGTGTAGACTATATTACATGGATTTATTGTGACGGTGTAGGTAGACTATATTACATGGATTTATTGTGGAGGTGTAGACTATATTACATGGATTTATTGTGATGGTGTAGACTACATTACATGGATTTATTGTGATGGTGCAGGCTATATTACATGGATTTATTGTGAAGGTGTAGGCTATATTACATGGATTTATTGTGATGTGTAGGTAGACTATATTATATGGATTTATTGTGATGGTGTAGACAATATTACATGGATTTATTGTGAAGGTGTAGACTATATTACATGGAATTATTTTGATTGTGTAGACTATATTACATGGATTTATTGTGATGGTGTAGACTATATTACATGGATTTATTGTGATGGTGTTGGCTATATTACATGGATTTATTGTGATGGTGTAGACTATATTACTTGGATTTATTGTGACGGTGGACGTAGACTATATTACATGGAATTATTATGACGGTGTATGTAGACTATATTACATGGATTTATTGTGATGGTGTAGGTAGACTATATTACATGGATTTATTGTGATGGTGTAGACTATATTACATGGATTTATTGTGATGGTGTAGACTATATTACTTGGATTTATTGTGACGGTGGACGTAGACTATATTACATGGAATTATTGTGACGGTGTATGTAGACTATATTACATGGATTTATTGTGATGGTGTAGGTAGACTATATTACATGGATTTATTGTGATGGTGTAGGCAGACTATATTACATGGATTTATTGTGATGGTGTAGACTATATTACATGGATTTATTGTGATGGTGCAGACTATATTACATGGATTTATTGTGATGGTGTAGACTATATTACATGGATTTATTGTGACGGTGTAGGTAGACTATATTACATGGATTTATTGTGGAGGTGTAGACTACATTACATGGATTTATTGTGGAGGTGTAGACTATATTACATGGATTTATTGTGATGGTGTAGGTAGACTATATTACATGGATTTATTGTGGAGGTGTAGACTATATTACATGGATTTATTGTGCCGGTGTAGGTAGACTATATTACATGGATTTATTGTGACGTGTAGGTAGACTATATTACATGGATTTATTGTGGAGGTGTAGACTATATTACATGGATTTATTGTGACGGTGTAGGTAGACTATATTACATGGATTTATTGTGGAGGTGTAGACTATATTACATGGATTTATTGTGACGGTGTAGGTAGACTATATTACATGGATTTATTGTGACGGTGTAGACTATATTCCATGGATTTATTGTGACGGTGTAGGTAGACTATATTACATGGATTTATTGCGATGGTGTAGACTATATTACATGGATTTATTGTGAAGGTGTAGACTATATTACATGGATTTATTGTGATGGTGTAGACTATATTACATGGATTTATTGTGACAGTGTAGGTAGAATATATTACATGGATTTATTGTGGAGGTGTAGACTATATTACATGGATTTATTGTGATGGTGCAGGCTATATTACATGGATTTATTGTGATGGTGTAGACTATATTACATGGATTTATTGTGAAGGTGTAGACTATATTACATGGATTTATTGTGATGGTGTAGACTATATTACTTGGATTTATTGTGACGGTGGAGGTAGACTATATTACATGGAATTATTGTGACGTGTAGGTAGACTATATTACATGGATTTATTGTGATGGTGTAGGTAGACTATATTACATGGATTTATTGTGATGGTGTAGGTAGACTATATTACATGGATTTATTGTGATGGTGTAGGCAGACTATATTACATGGATTTATTGTGATGGTGCAGACTATATTACATGGATTTATTGTGATGGTGTAGACTATATTACATGGATTTATTGTGACGGTGTAGGTAGACTATATTACATGGATTTATTGTGGAGGTGTAGACTACATTACATGGATTTATTGTGGAGGTGTAGACTATATTACATGGATTTATTGTGATGGTGTAGGTAGACTATATTACATGGATTTATTGTGGAGGTGTAGACTATATTACATGGATTTATTGTGACGGTGTAGGTAGACTATATTACATGGATTTATTGTGACGTGTAGGTAGACTATATTACATGGATTTATTGTGGAGGTGTAGACTATATTAAATGGATTTATTGTGACGGTGTAGGTAGACTATATTACATGGATTTATTGTGGAGGTGTAGACTATATTACATGGATTTATTGTGACGGTGTAGGTAGACTATATTACATGGATTTATTGTGACGGTGTAGGTAGACTATATTACATGGATTTATTGTGGAGGTGTAGACTATATTACATGGATTTATTGTGACGGTGTAGGTAGACTATATTACATGGATTTATTGTGACGGTGTAGGTAGACTATATTACATGGATTTATTGTGGAGGTGTAGACTATATTACATGGATTTATTGTGACGGTGTAGGTAGACTATATTACATGGATTTATTGTGGAGGTGTAGACTATATTACATGGATTTATTGTGATGTAGGTAGACTATATTACATGGATTTATTGTGACGGTGTAGACTATATTCCATGGATTTATTGTGAAGGTGTAGGTAGACTATATTACATGGATTTATTGTGATGGTGTAGACTATATTACATGGATTTATTGTGAAGGTGTAGACTATATTACATGGATTTATTGTGATGGTGTAGACTATATTACATGGATTTATTGTGACAGTGTAGGTAGAATATATTACATGGATTTATTGTGAGGTGTAGACTATATTACATGGATTTATTGTGATGGTGTTGGCTATATTACATGGATTTATTGTGAAGGTGTAGGCTATATTACATGGATTTATTTTGATTGTGTTGACTATATTACATGGATTTATTGTGATGGTGTAGACTATATTACATGGATTTATTGTGAAGGTGTAGACTATATTACATGGATTTATTGTGATGGTGTAGACTATATTACTTGGATTTATTGTGACGGTGGAGGTAGACTATATTACATGGAATTATTGTGACGTGTAGGTAGACTATATTACATGGATTTATTGTGATGGTGTAGGTAGACTATATTACATGGATTTATTGTGATGGTGTAGGTAGACTATATTACATGTATTTATTGTGATCGTGTAGACTATATTACATGGATTTATTGTGGAGGTGTAGACTATATTACATGGATTTATTGTGATGGTGTAGACTATATTACATGGATTTATTGTGGAGGTGTAGACTATATTACATGGATTTATTGTGGAGGTGTAGACTATATTACATGGATTTATTGTGATGGTGTAGGTAGACTATATTACATGGATTTATGGTGGAGGTGTAGACTATATTACATGGATCTATTGTGATGGTGTAGGTAGACTATATTACATGGATTTATTGTGATGGTGTAGGTAGACTATATTACATGGATTTATTGTGATGGTGTAGGTAGACTATATTACATGGATTTATTGTGGAGGTGTAGACTATATTACATGGATTTATTGTGATGGTGTAGGCTATATTACATGGATTTATTGTGATGGTGTAGACTATATTACATGGATTTATTGTGATGGTGTAGACTATATTACATGGATTTATTGTGATGGTGTAGACTATATTACATGGATTTATTGTGATGGTGTAGGTAGACTATATTACATGGAGTTATTGTGATGGTGTAGGTAGACTACATTACATGGAGTTATTGTGATGGTGTAGGCTATATTACATGGATTTATTGTGATGGTGTAGGCTATATTACATGGATTTATTGTGATGGTGTAGGTAGACTATATTACATGGATTTATTGTGGAGGTGTAGACTATATTACATGGTTTTATTGTGACGGTGTAGGTAGACTATATTACATGGATTTATTGTGGAGGTGTAGACTATATTACATGGTTTTATTGTGACGGTGTAGGTAGACTATATTACATGGATTTATTGTGACGGTGTAGGTAGACTATATTACATGGATTTATTGTGACGGTGTAGGTAGACTATATTACATGGATTTATTGTGACGGTGTAGGTAGACTATATTACATGGATTTATTGTGATGGTGTAGGCAGACTATATTCCATGGATTTATTGTGGAGGTGTAGACTATATTACATGGATTTATTGTGGAGGTGTAGACTATATTACATGGATTTATTGTGACGGTGTAGGTAGACTATATTACATGGATTTATTGTGGAGGTGTAGACTATATTACATGGATTTATTGTGACGGTGTAGGTAGACTATATTACATGGATTTATTGTGACGGTGTAGGTAGACTATATTACATGGATTTATTGTGACGGTGTAGGTAGACTATATTACATGGATTTATTGTGGAGGTTTAGACTATATTACATGGATTTATTGTGGTGGTGTAGACTATATTACATGGATTTATTGTGATGGTGCAGGCTATATTACATGGATGTATTATGAAGGTGTAGGCTATATTACATGGATTTATTGTGATGTGTAGGTAGACTATATTATATGGATTTATTGTGATGGTGTAGACTATATTACATGGATTTATTGTGAAGGTGTAGACTATATTACATGGATTTATTGTGATGGTGTAGACTATATTACATGGATTTATTGTGATGGTGTTGGCTATATTACATGGATTTATTGTGAAGGTGTAGACTATATTACATGGATTTATTGTGATGGTGTAGACTATATTACTTGGATTTATTGTGACGGTGGACGTAGACTATATTACATGGAATTATTGTGACGGTGTAGGTAGACTATATTACATGGATTTATTGTGATGGTGTAGGTAGACTATATTACATGGATTTATTGTGATGGTGTAGGCAGACTATATTACATTGATTTATTGTGATGGTGCAGACTATATTACATGGATTTATTGTGGAGGTGTAGACTATATTACATGGATTTATTGTGACGGTGTAGGTAGACTATATTACATGGATTTATTGTGGAGGTGTAGACTATATTACATGGATTTATTGTGGAGGTGTAGACTATATTACATGGATTTATTGTGATGGTGTAGGTAGACTATATTACATGGATTTATTGTGGAGGTGTAGACTATATTACATGGATTTATTGTGACGGTGTAGGTAGACTATATTACATGGATTTATTGTGACGGTGTAGGTAGACTATATTACATGGATTTATTGTGGAGGTGTAGACTATATTACATGGATTTATTGTGATGGTGCAGGCTATATTACATGGATTTATTGTGATGGTGTAGGCTATATTACATGGATTTATTGTGATGGTGTAGACTATATTACATGGATTTATTGTGATGGTGTAGACTATATTACATGGATTTATTGTGATGGTGTAGGTAGACTATATTACATGGAGTTATTGTGATGGTGTAGGTAGACTACATTACATGGAGTTATTGTGATGGTGTAGGCTATATTACATGGATTTATTGTGATGGTGTAGGCTATATTACATGGATTTATTGTGATGGTGTAGGCTATATTACATGGATTTATTGTGATGGTGTAGGTAGACTATATTACATGGAGTTATTGTGATGGTGTAGACTATATTACATGGATTTATTAGACTTTTTAAAGTGTAGATGTACCAAAGGTCTGCATCAGTGTCTTGTAGGCTGTGTGGAAGACAGGAGATGCTAAATGTGTTTATGTTAATTAACGGTCAATTACCGTGAGACTGGCAGTTATTTACTGGTCAATAACAGACAACATTTCATGACCATCACAGCGCTAGACCCAATGCAGTCAAAAACACGATTTTCCTGTGTTTAATATATACAGTATTTATATATCATGAGGTTAGAATAACACTGTGAAAAGAGCAGTTTGAAAAGACTGCCTGAAAATTCTGACCGCTTTGGTAGGACAGAGTTCTGGGTAAATTAGTTAATAGACCAATAAGAAAGAGTTCCAAACCTCTCTGCCAATAACAGCTATTTTTCAGTTTCCCCCTCCCCACTCACACAACTTCCAGACAGTTCTTGCTTGAGAAATTACTATTTGCTATGAAGCAAATTTTTTGTTGTTGTTGTTGTTGACCATTTTAATTGAAAAACAATCCAAGTAAGATACTTAATTGTTACCCAGAAATGATTTGATATCGAGATAAAAAAAAAACAGCTGGAATTGACCTTTTATTGGTTCATCGTTTACTTCATCTTGTTCGGTAACTTCTGCACTGGATGGATGGATAGATAGAGGGATGGATAGATAGATAGAGGGATGGATGTGAACACTCAGTCTGTGAATGACACTTCTGTCAATCTCTGAAGGAATTGCACTTTGTCTGTCAGTCTGCAGCTAGCCGTCTATCATGCAGTCTCTGGGTCCAGTTCTGACTGGATCAGACCGCTCGTCATTCTTTGATCTGCAGAGAAAATACACAAAACCAAGACTAGGTTAAAATCTTGATTTCTAAAGTTTACGGAAACCATATCCTTCACAACAGGCAGTTGAACTGCCTGTAACTCCAGCAGGTTTGGTCTGTTCTGTCTGCTCAGACAGAACATTAGGGTTCTATCCCAAATGGGGCCCTATTCCCTATATAGTGCACTACTTTAGACCAGAGCCCTATTCCCTATATAGTGCACTACTTTAGATCAGAGCCCTATTCCCTATGTAGTACACTAATTTTGACCAGAGCCCTATTCCCTATATAGTGCACTACTATAGACCAGAGCCCTATTCCCTATATAGTACACTAATTTTGACCAGGGCCCATAGGTCTCTGACACTATATAGGGAATAGGTTGCTGTTTGGGACAAAAGCCTACAATGTAGATACATTTTCCTCAGGTAGGAAGAGGAGAAGGCCGGAGCCCGGTTACCTCGGTGACGACCCCGGCAGCGATGGTTGACCCTACGTATCTCAGCATGAAGCGTCCCAGCTCCTTGAAGTCCTTATAGAGCTCCAACGCTACGGGCCTCTGGGTCTGGATCTCCACCATTGCGTTCATACCCTTACCCAGACACCTACACAACATTAAGCAAACATTTATACAACATTCACATTCTTTCCCAACACTAAGGGTGTAATGGTTCACCAAACCCATGATTCGGTACGTATTGACATTTTGGGGGTCACGGATCGGCTTTGGTACATCGGGAAAATTAAATGCCATTCACAATGTTCCTGCTCCATTGTCTGTGACAGGATTGTTAAGTTGGGTCAAGTTTCCACTCGGATGCTGCGTTCGTAACCTTGTGGGAATTTACCCGTGTTGAAGTCATAAATACCAGCATTCATGTGATTTGAACTCTTTGAGAAACGCAGATTGACTAACGGCCAACAAGCTGCATCAACCGTAAACTAAAAGTACGGCGATCGTAAACAAATTATTACGTTCAAAAAAAGAGGATTGCTTTTTATAAATGTTTTCAACTGCTGTTATAGAGGTCATTACCTTAGTAGGTGACAGAGGTCACCATGTAGAAGAAGTGGTCAAGGATGATGGGAGCTCATGTTTTCTCCACTAGTACTTCCAGTTAGAGGGCCATTGAAATAGATTGAATTCATCTCTCAGTGTCTGTTGGAAAGCAGACTGAACCAGGTTTTCCTCTAGGATTTTGCCTGTGCTTAGCGCCATTCTGTTTATTTTTTATCCTGAAAAACTCCCGTCCTTAACAATCACACACATACCCATAACATGATGCAGCCATCACTATGCTTGAAAATATGAAGATATGAAGAGTTGTACTCAGTAATGTGTTCTATTGAATTTGTCCCAAACACACTTTGTATTCCGGACAAAAAGTGAATTGCTTTGCCACATTCTTTTCAGTATCAATTTAGTGTTTACTGTTGCAAACAGGATGTTTGTTTTGGAATATTTTTTATTCTGTACAGGCTTCCTTCTTTTCACTCTTTCACCAACCCTGCTTTGTGAGGCACTGGAAAACCTCCCTGGTCTTTGAGGTTGAATTTGTGTTTGAAATCCATTGCTCGACTGAGAGACCTTAGTATGTGTGGTGTACAGAGACGAGGTAGTCATTCAGAAATCATGTTAATTAAACAATATTATTGTGTCCATGCAACTTATTATGTGACTTGATAAGCATAATTCTTAGATGCTGAACTTATTTAGGCTTGTCATATCAAAGGGGTTGTATACTTATTGACTCAGCTTTTCATTGAAATGAATTTGGAAAAACAACATTTCACTGACATTATAGGGTATTGTGTGTAGAGGCCAGTGACACAAACCATCTCCATTTTAAATTCAGTAACACAACAACATGTAGAAGAGGTCAAGGGGTGTGACTACTTTCTGAAGGCACAGCAAGGGCAACACAGGGTGGCTAACTCATTGTGGGTGGCTAACTCTTTGTGGGTGTCAGATTCTTTGATGGAGAGCGTCGCTGCAGAGCTATTTTCAGGTCTCTCTTTGAGTTGTAAGATCGGGTTCAAGCCCTTTGGGCTCTGGCTGAGCCACTCAAGGACATTCAGAGACTTGTCCTGAAGCCTCTCCTGCGTTGTCTTGGCTGTGTGCTTAGGGTCGTTGTCCTTTTGGAAGGTGAACCTTCACCCCAGTCTGAAGTCCTGAGAGCTCTGGAGCAGGTTTTCATCAAGGATATCTCTGTACTTTGTTCTGTTCATCTTTCCCTCGATCCTGACTAGTCTCCCAGTCCCTGCCGCTGAAAAACATCCCCACAGCATGATGCTGCCACCACCATGCTTCACCGTAGGGATGGTGCCAGGTTTCTTCCAGACATGACACTTGGCATTCAGGCCAAATAGTTCAATCTTGGTTTCATCAGAAAAGAGAATCTTGTTTTCTCATGGTCTGAGAGTCCTTTAGGTGCCTTTTGGCAAACTCCAAGAGGGCTGTCATGTGCCTTTTACTGAGGAGTGGCGTCTGTCTGGCCACTCTACCATAAAGACCTGATTGGTGGAGTGCTGCAGAGATGGTTGTCCTTCTGGAAGGTTCTCCCATCTCCACAGAGGAACTCTGGAGCTCTTTCAAATGACCAAAAATAAACAAATGAAATCACCTCCCTGACAAAGGCCCTTTCCCCAGATTGTTCAGTTCTTTGTGGTTCCAAACTTCTTCCATCTAAGAATGATGGAGGCCACCTGTTCTTTGGGACCTTCAATGATAAAGACATTTTTTGGTACCCTTCCCCAGATATGTGCCTCCACACAATCCTGTCTTGGAGCGCTACAGACAATTCCTTTGACCTCATGGCTTGGTTTTTCAAGCTCTGACATGCACTGTCCACTGTCCCTCGACAGGTGTGTGCCTTTCCAAATCATGTCCAATCAATTGAATTTACCACAGGTGGACTCCAATCAAGTTGTACCACCATGATGGTGCCAAACATCTCAAGGATGATCAACGGAAACAGGATGCACCTGAGTTCAATTTTGAAACTCATAGCAAAGGGTCTGAATACTTATGTAAATAAACTGATTGGTGATTTTAATTTTTTATAAATTTGCTAAATTTTGTAAAAACCTGTTTTCGATTAATCATTATGAGGCATTGTGTGTAGATTGATGAGAGGAAATAATAATTTAACCCATTTTAGAATTGTGCAACAAAATGTGTTAAATGGGAAGGGGTCTGAATACTTTTGAATGCACCGATCGGGTACTACCCGTTTACTGAAATGGGTTCAAGAGTTCCTTTGACCTCGTGGCTGGAGAAATTGGACCAGGTGCTGAAACCTAAACTATTCTCAACCACTGAGAATGGGAGCATACCTATAAACAAGACAGTAAAAAATACAAACAAAGCCTACGTATCGATCTCTCCTTCTTTGGCCCGGTCAGAATCAGCTGCCTAGGGACGGTTGTGTTGTTTCTGTGTGTTTCCGTCGATATACTGGGGTGATGAAGTGATGGTATTCTCGTTGAGCGTGGTGACGACATACCGCTCACGTCTTATCCACCACTCTTGTCCATCTCTACTGTGAACCCAACATGTTCCCAAACTACAGATTATAACGATGGATCCTCCGATTCTGGTTTAATCGACCCCACCATTGTACAGAACTAGTTCCTGCCTGTACCTCACAAAAGGACAGTTTGAAATGTGCCAATTAAGATTAGAATCTCTATAACGTGTACGTAGGCTCTAGTTGTAGAACAGAACAGTCTGTAACATTTTCAGCTCAGTATGTAGCTTTGGCTATAGCCTGTAGGCATTGTGTTTTCATTTGATAAATATCTATTTAAGGAATTAATTCGGGTTCCACAGTGAGGACAGAACCGAGGTCCCTGTGTGGAACAGTTCAGCACGAATACATGTTCCCGTTTACAACCCAACCAAAACACAATGTTAATGCAATGTTTACTGCATCACAACATTGAAGACATATTTCGGGAGAGTTGATCCTTGGATCCTGAGACTACAGAACTGCATTGACATAAAAAAGGTAGAATCAGGCGTAGGGATATCGGGCCGACTTCCTCAGCAACAAAACCGCGTGATAAGCGAGGCCAAAACTTCTCTTCTTCTATGGTCCCTCAGCATGAAGCAGCTTCATCATCTATGAAGACTTCACTTTGATACTCACTTGGGTTTCTTCTTGAGCACCTCTCCACTGCTCTTGTGCAGAACGCTGACCAGCTTCCTAATGGTGGCCGGTTCACTGATCGTCTGGTAGTGCAACACAACCTACGCACAGAACACACACTTAGAACCAGACACACAGTATTCTTAAATCTACTTAGAACCACACACTTCACACACAGACAATATTCTTAAATCTACTTAGAACCACCCACGGAACACAGATTGTTTGTGTGTGTACTCACGGGGAAGCCCTGTGTGATGGGGACCTCTATGTTGAAGAGCAGGACTCTGGCCCTGAAGCGGGAACACGCTCTGATTGGCTCCTTAATATCACAGAACACACAGCCCACACTGGAGGAGAGATTATAGACAGAGTGGACAAAACATTAAGAACAGCTGCTCTTTCCATGACATTACCAGACCAGGTGAATCCAGGTGAAAGATATGATCCCTTATTGATGTTACTTGTTAAATCCACTTCAATCAATGTAGATGAAGGTGGAGGAGACAGTTTCAATAATGATTTTTAAGCCTTGAGACATGGATTGTGTGTGTCATTCAGAGGGTGAATGGACAAGACTAAATATTTAAGTGTCTTTGAACTGTGTATGGTGGTAGGTGCCAGGTGTACTGGTTTGTGTCAAGAACTGCAATGCTGCTGGGTTTTTCACACTCAACAGTTTCTCTGTGTGTATCAATAATGATCCATCACCCAAAGGACATTCAGCCAACTTGACACAACTGTGGGAAGCATTAGAGTCAACATGGGCCAGTATTCCTGTGAAACACTTTCAACACCTTGTAGAGTTCATACAGCCACGCAGATCAAACATTACAGGGATAGAAACACACAGTAAAGAATTACACACTCACTTGATCTGATTAGAGGTTAGGGGTTAGAGCTGTATACTCACCTGATCTGATTAGAGGTCAGGGGTTAGAGGTTAGGGCTGTATACTCACTTGATCTGATTAGAGGTCAGGGGTTAGAGGTTAGGGGCTGTATACTCACTTGATCTTGATGATAATCAGTGGGGCAGGGTTAGAGGTTAAGGTTAAGGTTCTATACTTAATCTAGATGCTGCCCATGCCAGTGGGTTTGGGTTAGAGGTCACGTGTTAAGAATAGAGGTCACGTGTTCAGAATAGAGGTCACGTGTTAAGGTTAGAGGTCACGTGTTCAGAATAGAGATCACGTGTTAAGGTTAGAGGTCACGTGTTCAGAATAGAGGTCACGTGTTCAGAATAGAGGTCACGTGTTAAGGTGTTAAGGATAGCGTTTGTTATATACACTGCTCAAAAAGATAAAGGGAACACTTAACCAACACAATGTAACTCCAAGTCAATCACACTTCTGTGAAATCAAACTGTCCACTTAGGAAGCAACACTGATTGACAATAAATTCCACATGCTGTTGTGCGAATGGAATAGACAACAGGTAGAAATTATAGGCAATTAGCAAGACACCCCCAATAAAGGAGTGGTTCTGCAGGTGGCAACCACAGACCACTTCTCAGTTCCTATGCTTCCTGGCTGATGTTTTGGTCACTTTTGAATGCTGGCGGTGCTTTCACTCTAGTGGTAGCATGAGACGGAGTCTACAACCCACACAAGTGGCTCAGGTAGTTCAGCTCATCCAGGATGGGACATCAATGTGAGCTGTGGCAAGAAGGTTTGCTGTGTCTGTCAGCGTAGTGTCCAGAGCATGGAGGCGCTACCAGGAGACAGGCCAGTACATCAGGAGACGTGGAGGAGGTCGTAGGAGGGCAACAACCCAGCAGCAGGACCTCTACCTCCGCCTTTGTGCAAGGAGGAGCAGGAGGAGCACTGCCAGAGCCCTGCAAAATGACCTCCAGCAGGCCACATATGTGCATGTGTCTGCTCAAACGGTCAGAAACAGACTCCATGAGGGTGGTATGAGGGCCCGACGTCCACAGGTGGGGTTGTGCTTACAGCCCAACACCGTGCAGGATGTTTGGCATTTGCCAGAGAACACCAAGATTGGCAAATTCACCACTGGTGCCCTGTGCTCTTCACAGATGAAAGCAGCTTCACACTGAGCACATGTGACAGATGTGACATCCACAGTCTGTAGACGCCGTGGAGAACGTTCTGCTGCCTGCAACATCCTCCAGCATGACCGGTTTGGCGGTGGGTCAGTCATGGTGTGGGGTGGCATTTCTTTGGGGGGCCGCACAGCTCTCCATGTGCTCCCCAGAGGTAGCCTGACTGCCATTAGGTACCGAGATGAGATCCTCAGACCCCTTGTGAGACCATATGCTGGTGCGGTTGGCCCTGGGTTCCTCCTAATGTAAGACAATGCTCGACCTCATGTGGCTGGAGTGTGTCAGCAGTTTCTGCAAGAGGAAGGCATTGATGCTATGAACTGGCCCGCTCGTTCCCCAGACCTGAATCCAATTGAGCACATCTGGGACATCATGTCTCGCTCCATCCACCAACGCCACGTTGCACCACAGACTGTCCAGGAGTTGGCGGATGCTTTAGTCCAGGTCTGGGAGGAGATCCCTCAGGAGACCATCCGCCACCTCATCAGGAGCATGCCCAGGCGTTGTAGGGAGGTCATACAGGCACGTGGAGGCCACACACACTACTGAGCCTCATTTTGACTTGTTTTAAGGACATTACATCAAAGTTGGATCAGCCTGTAGTGTGGTTTTCCACTTTAATTTGGAGTGTGACTCCAAATCCAGACCTCCATGGGTTGATACATTTGATTTCCATTGATAAATTGTGTGTGATTTTGTTGTCAGCACATTCAACTATGTAAAGAAAAAAATATTTAATAAGAATATTTCATTCATTCAGATCTAGGATGTGTTATTTTAGTGTTCCCTTTATTTTTTTGAGCAGTATATATATATGTTTATTAGATATTAGGGGTTATATTATATATATATATATATAATCTAGATGCTGCCCATGCCAGTGGGTTTGGGTTAGAGGTTAGGGGTTAGGTTATATACTAACTTAATCTAGATGCTGCCCATGCCAGTGGGTTTGGGTTAGAGGTTAGGGGTTAGAGGTTAGGGGTTAGGTTATATACTAACTTAATCTAGATGCTGTCCATGCCAGTGGGTTTGGGTTAGAGGTTAGGGGTTAGAGGTTAGGTTATATACTAACTTAATCTAGATGCTGTCCATGCCAGTGGGTTTGGGTTAGAGGTTAGGGGTTAGGTTATATACTAACTTAATCTAGATGCTGCCCTGGCCAGTGGGTTTGGGTTAGAGGTTAGGTTATATACTAACTTAATCTAGATGCTGTCCATGCCAGTGGGTTTGGGTTAGAGGTTAGGGGTTAGAGGTTAGGTTATATACTAACTTAATCTAGATGCTGTCCATGCCAGTGGGTTTGGGTTAGAGGTTAGGGGTTAGAGGTTAGGTTATATACTAACTTAATCTTGATGATGTCCATGCCAGTGGGTTTGGGTTAGAGGTTAGGGGTTAGAGGTTAGGTTATATACTAACTTAATCTTGATGATGTCCATGCCAGTGACGGTCAGACTAACATGATCTCCTGCTGCTGCCCAGTCCAGAGGATCATCGTGGAGAGAGATACCTACACAGAGACAATACAGAGACAGACAGATAGGGAGAGAGACAGAGAGAGACACACAGAGAGGGGGAGAGAGAGAGAGAGACACAGAGGGAGAAAGAGAGCCAGAGACACAGAGAGAGAGAGCGAGAGACAGAGATAGAGGGAGGGGAAGAAAGAGAGCCAGAGACACAGTGAGAGACACACAGAGCGAGAGAGACAGAGCCAGAGAGAGAGAGAGACACACAGAGAGAAAGAGACGAGAGACAGACACACAGAGAGAGACAGAGTGAGAGAGACAGAGATGTGTTGTATGTCCACAAGGTGGCACTGGTGTATTAGACATTGAGAAACACACACACAGAGAGACAGAGACAGAGACACAGAGAAACAAAGACACAGAGAGACAGAGACATAGAGCGACAGATACATAGAGAGACAGAGAGACATAGACACAGAGTAGAGACAGAGACACAGAGAGACATAGACACAGAGTAGAGACACAGAGAGACATAGACACAAAGAGACACAGATAGACACAGAGAGATACAGACACAGAGAGACAGACACACAGAAACAGACAGTACCTTTAACAGTGCATGTCTCATTGGGGGGCATGGCCAGTACTCGGTCTCCTGTCTGAATGTAGCCCGCCTCGATCTTCCCTGTTACACAGAACCCTGAGCCCTGATCTAGAACCACAGAGAAGAGGGTTAGAACACAGAACCATGAGCCCTGATCTAGAACCACAGAGAACAGGTTTAGAACACAGAACCCTTAGCCCTGATCTAGAACCACAAGAACAGGTTTGGAACACAGAACCCTGATCTAGAACCACAGAGAACAGGTTTAGAACACAGAACCCTTAGCCCTGATCTAGAACCACAAGAACAGGTTTGGAACACAGAACCCTGATCTAGAACCACAGAGAACAGGGTTAGAACACATAACCCTGATCTAGAACCACAGAGAACAGGGTTAGAACTAACCCTGATCTAGAACCACAGAGAACAGGGTTAGAACACAGAACCCTGAGCCCTAATCTAGAACCACAGAGAACAGGGTTAGAACACAGAACACTGAACTTTAAAAAGAATTCCAACAGCTGATCGAACACATAAAGCGTATTTCTCTCCAATGTTGAGCCCCAATGTGTTTACATTCCTGTTAGTGAGCATTTCTCCTTTACCAAGATAATCCATCCACCTGACAGGTGTGTCATATCATGAAGCTGATTAAGTTTTTCCTAGCCACCGTGCTTCTACATCTGCAATGCTTGCTGTTTGGGGTTTTAGGCTGGGTTTCTGTACAGCACTTTGAGATATCAGCTGATGTAAGAAGGGCTTTATGAATTTTGAATTTGTTTTAATTTATGAATTTGTTTTAATTAAACAGCATGCTTATTACACAGGTGCACCTTCAGCTGGGGACAAAAAAAAAATCGAAAATGTGCAGTTTTGTCACACCACACCACAGATGTGTCAAGTTGAGGGAGCGTGCAATTGGCATGCCGACTGCAGGAATGTCCACCAGAGCTGTTGCCAGAGAATGTAATGTTCAGTTCTCTAACATAAGCCGCCTTCAATATCATTTTAGAGAATTTGACAGTACGTCCAACCAGCCTCCCAACCGCAGACCACGTGTAACCACACCAGCTTCTTCACCTGCGGGATCGTCTGAGGGGAACCTTTTTGTGAGGAAAAACTCATTCTGATTGGCTGGGCCTGGCTCCCAAGTAGGTGGGCCTATGCCCTCCCAGGCCCACCCATGGCTGTGCCCCTGCTCAGTCATCTAAAATCCATAGATTAGGGCCTAATTAAATTATTTCAATTGACTGATTTCCTTATATGAACTGTAACTCAGTAAAATCTTTGAAATTGTTGCATGTTGCGTTGATATTTTTACATTGATTTATTTAATATTTTAGTTCAGTATAGATAAATGGCAGGTAGCCTAGTGGTTAGAGCGTTGGACTAGTAACCGAAAGGTTGTAAATTAGATATTTCAGTATTTAATTTCCAATAGATTTTATTTTTTTTATTTTTTTTAACATTTTCACTGTCATTATGGGGTATTTGTGTGTAGATGGTTGAGAGTTAAATCAATGCCATCCATGTTGAAATCAGGTAACACATAAAATCAAGGGGTATGAATACTTTCTGAAAGCAGGTATGTTCTCAATTTAAAATGATACCTGCAGACAATGTATACGAGGCAAACCATGCACCACATTCTGTACATACATGCCTTTTTTAAGAATGACATTTAACAAAGTTTAGTACAAATCCAACCCTTTGTAATTTAGGTCCAGTATGAAAATAAGGAAGTGATAATTAGGCTATTGGAGATTTGCATAACAGATTCGATATATCATTTTGTACATTTGACTTCAGTTCATTCATTTCTTTTTAGCAATGTCACTTCAAAGACGATGTCGTTCCCATAGCAACGATTAAAACATTCCCTAACCAGAAACCGTGGATTGATGGCAGCATTCGTGTGGAACTGAAGGCGCGAACCACTGCTTTTAATCAGGGCAAGGTGTCTGGTAACATGACTGAATACAAACAGTGCAGCTATTCCCTCCGCAAGGCTATCAAACAAGCTAAGCGCCAGTACAGAGACAAAGTAGAATCTCAATTCAACGGCTCAGACACAAGAGGCATGTGGCAGGGTCTACAGTCAATCACGGACTACAGGAAGAAACCCAGCCCAGTCACGGACCAGGATGTCTTGCTCCCAGGCAGACTAAATAACTTTTTGCCCACTTTGAGGACAATACAGTGCCACTGACACGGCCTGCAACGAAAACATGCGGTCTCTCCTTCACTGCAGCCGAAGTGAGTAAGACATTTAAACGTGTTAACCCTCGCAAGGCTGCAGGCCCAGACGGCATCCCCAGCCGCGCCCTCAGAGCATGCGCAGACCAGCTGGCCGGTGTGTTTACGGACATATTCAACCAATCCCTATACCAGTCTGCTGTTCCCACATGCTTCAAGAGGGCCACCATTGTTCCTGTTCCCAAGAAAGCTAAGGTAACTGAGCTAAACGACTACCGCCCGTAGCACTCACATCCGTCATCATGAAGTGCTTTGAGAGACTAGTCAAGGACCACATCACCTCCACCCTACCTGACACCCTTGACCCACTCCAATTTGCTTACCGCCCAAATAGGTCCACAGACGATGCAATCTCAACCACACTGCACACTGCCCTAACCCATCTGGACAAGAGGAATACCTATGTGAGAATGCTGTTCATCGACTACAGCTCGGCATTCAACACCATAGTACCCTCCAAGCTCGTCATCAAGCTCGAGACCCTGGGTCTCGACCCCGCCCTGTGCAACTGGGTACTGGACTTCCTGACGGGCTGCCCCCAGGTGGTGAGGGTAGGCAACAACATCTCCTCCCCGCTGATCCTCAACACCGGGGCCCCACAAGGGTGCGTTCTGAGCCCTCTCCTGTACTCCCTGTTCACCCACGACTGCGTGGCCACGCACGCCTCCAACTCAATCATCAAGTTTGCGGACGACACAACAGTGGTAGGCTTGATTACCAACAACGACGAGACGGCCTACAGAGAGGAGGTGAGGGCCCTCGGAGTGTGGTGTCAGGAAAATAACCTCACACTCAACGTCAACAAAACTAAGGAGATGATTGTGGACTTCAGGAAACAGCAGAGGGAACACCCCCCCATCCACATCGATGGAACAGTAGTGGAGAGAGTAGCAAGTTTTAAGTTCCTCGGCATACACATCACAGACAAACTGAATTGGTCCACTCACACAGACAGCATCGTGAGGAAGGCGCAGCAGCGCCTCTTCAACCTCAGGAGGCTGAAGAAATTCGGCTTGTCACCAAAAGCACTCACAAACTTCTACAGATGCACAATCGAGAGCATCCTGGCGGGCTGTATCACCGCCTGGTATGGCAACTGCACCGCCCTCAACCGTAAGGCTCTCCAGAGGGTAGTGAGGTCTGCACAACGCATCACCGGGGGCAAACTACCTGCCCTCCAGGACACCTACACCACCCGATGCTACAGGAAGGCCATAAAGATCATCAAGGACATCAACCACCCGAGCCACTGCCTGTTCACCCCGCTGTCATCCAGAAGGCGAGGTCAGTACAGGTGCATCAAAGCCGGGACCGAGAGACTGAAAAACAGCTTCTATCTCAAGGCCATCAGACTGTTAAACAGCCACCACTAACATTGAGTGGCTACTGCCAACACACTGACACTGACACTGACTCAACTCCAGCCACTTTAATCATGGGAATTGATGGGAAATGATGTAAATATATCACTAGCCACTTTAAACAATGCTACCTTATATAATGTTACTTACCCTACATTATTCATCTCATATGCATACGTAGATACTGTACTCTATATCATCGACTGCATCCTTATGTAATACATGTATCACTAGCCACTTTAACTATGCCACTTGGTTTACATACTCATCTCATATGTATATACTGTACTCGATATCATCTACTGTATCTTGCCTATGCTGCTCTGTACCATCACTCATTCATATATCCTTATGTACATATTCTTTATCCCCTTACACTGTGTATAAGACAGTAGTTTTTTTTTTGAATTGTTAGTTAGATTACTTGTTGGTTATTACTGCATTGTCGGAACTAGAAGCACAAGCATTTCGCTACACTCGCATTAACATCTGCTAACCATGTGTATGTGACAAATAAAATTTGATTTGATTTGATTTGATATGGAAATAGCAGAGAAATGCTGAAAAGCAGCATGCTGTAATAGAATTAAAATGTTTAGCCAACAGTGGTTGTTTAGTTAACATCTTCAGTCTGTAGCTCCGACAACACTAAGACGGTGACCACCCCTGGAGCTCTGACCAAGCAAGGCATTTCATTGGTTTGACGTGATGTGAGGAGTCACAGACTGACAACCGGTTCTGACCCTCTTTAGGGGATTACTGCAATGAAACTTCCCCAAGCGCCCATTATAGGGAATCCCTTGTTCAGCACAAGGCTAGTTTCTATGTAATGTATCTATATCTATGTAATGTATCTATGTCTATGTAATGTATCTATGTCTATGTAATGTATCTGTATCTATGTAATGTATCTATATCTATGTAATGTATCTATGTAATGTATCTATATCTATGTAATGTATCTATGTAATGTATCTATGTAATGTATCTATGTAATGTATCTATGTAATGTATCTATATCTATGTAATGTATCTATGTAATGTATCTATATCTATGTAATGTATCTATATCTATGTAATGTATCTGTATCTATGTAATGTATCTATGTAATGTATCTATGTAATGTATCTATATCTATGTAATGTATCTATATCTATGTAATGTATCTATATCTATGTAATGTATCTATATCTATGTAATGTATCTATATCTATGTAATGTATCTATATATATGTAATGTATCTATATCTATGTAATGTATCTATATCTATGTAATGTATCTATATGTATCTATGTAATGTATCTATATCTATGTAATGTATCTATATCTATGTAATGTATCTATGTAATGTAATGTATCTATGTAATGTATCTATATCTATGTAATGTATCTATGTAATGTATCTATATCTATGTAATGTATCTATATCTATGTAATGTATCTATGTAATGTATCTATGTAATGTATCTATGTAATGTATCTATATCTATGTAATGTATCTATGTAATGTATCTATATCTATGTAATGTATCTGTATCTATGTAATGTATCTATGTAATGTATCTATATCTATGTAATGTATCTGTATCTATATAATGTATCTATGTAATGTATCTATATCTATGTAATGTATCTATGTAATGTATCTATGTAATGTATCTATGTCTATGTAATGTATCTATGTAATGTATCTATGTAATGTATCTATATCTATGTAATGTATCTATGTAATGTATCTATGTAATGTATCTATGTAATGTATCTATGTAATGTATCTATATCTATGTAATGTATATATGTAATGTATCTATATCTATGTAATGTATCTATATCTATGTAATGTATCTATGTCTATGTAATGTATCTGTATGTATCTATGTAATGTATCTATGTAATGTATCTATGTAATGTATCTATGTAATGTATCTATATCTATGTAATGTATCTATGTATCTATGTATCTATGTAATGTATCTATATCTATGTAATGTATCTATGTAATGTATCTGTATCTATGTAATGTATCTGTATCTATGTAATGTATCTATATCTATGTAATGTATCTATATCTATGTAATGTATCTATGTAATGTATCTATGTAATGTATCTATATCTATGTAATGTATCTATATCTATGTAATGTATCTATATCTATGTAATGTATCTGTATATATGTAATGTATCTATATCTATGTAATGTATCTATGTAATGTATCTATGTAATGTATCTATGTAATGTATCTATATCTATGTAATGTATCTATGTAATGTATCTATGTAATGTATCTGTATCTATGTAATGTATCTATGTAATGTATCTATATCTATGTAATGTATCTATGTAATGTATCTATGTAATGTATCTATGTAATGTATCTATGTAATGTATCTATATCTATGTAATGTATCTATATCTATGTAATGTATCTATGTAATGTATCTATGTAATGTATCTATATCTATGTAATGTATCTATGTAATGTATCTATATCTATGTAATGTATCTGTATCTATGTAATGTATCTATGTAATGTATCTGTATCTATGTAATGTATCTATGTAATGTATCTATATCTATGTAATGTATCTATATCTATGTAATGTATCTATGTAATGTATCTATATCTATGTAATGTATCTATGTAATGTATCTATCTATGTAATGTATCTATGTAATGTATCTATGTAATGTATCTATGTAATGTATCTAATGTATCTATGTAATGTATCTATATCTATGTAATGTATCTATATCTATGTAATGTATCTATGTAATGTATCTATGTAATGTATCTATGTAATGTATCTATGTAATGTATCTATGTAATGTATCTGTATCTATATAATGTATCTATGTAATGTATCTATGTAATGTATCTATGTAATGTATCTATATCTATGTAATGTATCTATGTAATGTATCTATATGTATCTATGTAATGTATCTATGTAATCTATATCTATGTATGTATCTATATCTATGTAATGTATCTATGTAATGTATCTATGTAATGTATCTATCTATAATGTATCTATGTAATGTATCTATGTAATGTATCTATATCTATGTAATGTATCTATATCTATGTAATGTATCTATGTAATGTATCTATGTAATGTATCTATATCTATGTAATGTATCTATGTAATGTATCTATGTAATGTATCTATGTAATGTATCTATATCTATGTAATGTATCTATGTAATGTATCTATGTAATGTATCTGTATCTATGTAATGTATCTATATCTATGTAATGTATCTATGTAATGTATCTATATCTATGTAATGTATCTATGTAATGTATCTATGTAATGTATCTATATCTATGTAATGTATCTATGTAATGTATCTATGTAATGTATCTATGTAATGTATCTGTATCTATGTAATGTATCTATATCTATGTAATGTATCTATGTAATGTATCTATATCTATGTAATGTATCTATATCTATGTAATGTATCTGTATCTATGTAATGTATCTATATCTATGTAATGTATCTATGTAATGTATCTATATCTATGTAATGTATCTATGTAATGTATCTATATCTATGTAATGTATCTATATCTATGTAATGTATCTATATATATGTAATGTATCTATATCTATGTAATGTATCTATGTAATGTATCTATGTAATGTATCTATGTAATGTATCTATATCTATGTAATGTATCTATGTAATGTATCTATATCTATGTATGTAATGTATCTATGTAATGTATCTATGTAATGTATCTATGTGTAATGTATCTATGTAATGTATCTATGTAATGTATCTATGTAATGTATGTATCTATATAATGTATCTATGTAATGTATCTATGTAATGTATCTATATCTATGTAATGTATCTATGTAATGTATCTATATCTATGTAATGTATCTATATCTATGTAATGTATCTATGTAATGTATCTGTATCTATGTAATGTATCTATGTAATGTATCTGTATCTATGTAATGTATCTATGTAATGTATCTGTATCTGTATATCTATGTAATGTATCTATGTCTATGTAATGTATCTATGTAATGTATCTATGTAATGTATCTATATCTATGTAATGTATCTATGTAATGTATCTATGTAATGTATCTATGTAATGTATCTATGTCTATGTAATGTATCTATATCTATGTAATGTATCTGTATGTATCTATGTATGTAATGTATCTATCTATCTATGTAATGTATCTGTATCTATGTAATGTATCTATATCTATGTAATGTATCTGTATCTATGTAATGTATCTATATCTATGTAATGTATCTATATGTAATGTATCTATATAATGTATCTATATCTATGTAATGTATCTATGTAATGTATCTATATCTATGTAATGTATCTATATCTATGTAATGTATCTATGTAATGTATCTATATCTATGTAATGTATCTATATCTATGTAATGTATATCTATATCTATGTAATGTATCTATATCTATGTAATGTATCTATATCTATGTAATGTATCTATGTAAATGTATCTATATCTATGTAATGTATCTATGTATCTGTATCTATGTAATGTATCTATATCTATGTAATGTATCTATGTAATCTATGTATCTATGTAATGTATCTATATCTATGTAATGTATCTATATCTATGTAATGTATCTGTATCTATGTAATGTATCTATATCTATGTAATGTATCTATGTAATGTATCTATGTAATGTATCTATGTAATGTATCTATATCTATGTAATGTATCTATGTAATGTATCTATATCTATGTAATGTATCTGTATCTATGTAATGTATCTATGTAATGTATCTATATCTATGTAATGTATCTATATCTATGTAATGTATCTATATCTAATGTATCTATGTAATGTATCTATATCTATGTAATGTATCTATATCTATGTAATGTATCTATATCTATGTAATGTATCTATGTAATGTATGTATCTATATCTATGTAATGTATCTATATGTAATGTATCTATCTATGTAATGTATCTATATCTATGTAATGTATCTATATCTATGTAATGTATCTATGTCTATGTAATCTATATCTATGTAATGTATCTATGTAATGTATCTATATAATGTATCTATGTAATGTATCTATATCTATGTAATGTATCTATGTAATGTATCTATGTAATGTATCTATATCTATGTAATGTATCTATATAATGTAATGTATATCTATGTAATGTATCTATGTATCTATGTAATCTATATCTAATGTATCTATATCTATGTAATGTATCTATATCTATGTAATGTATCTCTATGTAATGTATCTGTATGTAATGTATCTGTATCTATGTAATGTATCTATATCTATGTAATGTATCTGTATCTATGTAATGTATCTATGTAATGTATCTATATCTATGTAATGTATCTGTATCTATGTAATGTATCTATGTAATGTATCTATATCTATGTAATGTATCTATGTAATGTATCTATATCTATGTAATGTATCTATATCTATGTAATGTATCTATGTAATGTATCTATGTAATGTATCTATATCTATGTAATGTATCTATATCTATGTAATGTATCTATGTAATGTATCTATGTAATGTATCTATGTAATGTATCTATATCTATGTAATGTATCTATGTAATGTATCTGTATCTATGTAATGTATCTGTATCTATGTAATGTATCTATGTAATGTATCTATATCTATGTAATGTATCTATATCTATGTATCTATGTAATGTATCTATATCTATATGTATCTAATGTATCTATGTAATGTATCTATGTAATGTATCTATATCTATGTAATGTATCTATATCTATGTAATGTATCTATATCTATGTAATGTATCTATATCTATGTAATGTATCTATATAATGTATCTATGTAATGTATCTGTATCTATATGTAATGTATCTATCTATGTAATGTATCTATGTAATGTATCTGTATCTATGTAATGTATCTATGTAATGTATCTATATCTATGTAATGTATCTGTATCTATGTAATGTATCTATGTAATGTATCTGTATCTATGTAATGTATCTATATCTATGTAATGTATCTGTATCTATGTAATGTATCTATGTAATGTATCTATGTAATGTATCTATATCTATGTAATGTATCTATGTAATGTATCTATGTAATGTATCTATGTAATGTATCTATATCTATGTAATGTATCTATGTAATGTATCTATATCTATGTAATGTATCTATATCTATGTAATGTATCTATATCTATGTAATGTATCTATGTAATGTATCTATATCTATGTAATGTATCTATGTAATGTATCTATATCTATGTAATGTATCTATGTAATGTATCTATATCTATGTAATGTATCTATGTAATGTATCTATGTAATGTATCTATATCTATGTAATGTATCTATGTAATGTATCTATGTAATATATCTATGTAATGTATCTATATCTATGTAATGTATCTGTATCTATGTAATGTATCTATGTATCTGTATCTATGTAATGTATCTGTATCTATGTAATGTATCTATATCTATGTAATGTATATATGTAATGTATCTATATCTATGTAATGTATCTATGAACCACAGATAAAACAAGGTATGATGTCACCTTTGAAGACGTCCGAGACACACAGTCGGAAGGGCTTTTCTATCGACCTCTGGGGTGGTTTGAAATAATCTATGGAGAGAGAGGAGGAGGGAGAGATAGAGGGAGAGAGCAGAGAGAGCAGAGAGAATAGATATGGAGGGAGAGAGAGCAGAGATAATAGATATGGAGGGAGAGAGCAGAGAGAGCAGAGAGAATAGATATGGAGGGAGAGAGAGAGAGCAGAGAGAGAATAGATATGGAGGGAGAGAGAGAGCAGAGAGAATAGATATGGAGGGAGAGAGAGCAGAGAATAGATATGGAGGGAGAGAGAGAGAGAGATAGGAGAGAATAGATATGGAGGGAGAGAGAGAGAGAAGAGAGAATAGATATGGAGGGAGAGAGAGAGAGCAGAGAGAATATATATGGAGGGAGAGAGAGAGAGCAGAGAGAATAGATATGGAGGGAGAGAGAGAGAGCAGAGAGAATAGATATGGAGGGAGAGAGAGAGAGAGCAGAGAGAATAGATATGGAGGGAGAGAGAGCAGAGAGAATAGATATGGAGGGAGAGAGAGAGAGAGCAGAGAGAATAGATATAGAGGGAGGGAGGAAGATCGAAAAAAGCATGAGAAAAATTGTGAGATGTTATCTTCAAATTAGACTGTTGACTGATACCACTGAGTTACTCTGCTACCATGCTGACTAATACCATAGCAACATCACAATGACTTCCACTTTTACTATTGTCACAGTCATAACACTACTTAGACACACACACACTTTCAGATCATTAAAGAAGATAGGCTTAAATAAAAGAGTCAATATGTCTCAGCTACTCTGCTCTCTCTGAGATCATTCTTTCTTCGTTAAATATACTTGTCCAACAGCCATGTACATAATGGATGTTTTAATGTTAACATTGTTGAGTTGTCACATGTTATTTTATAAACCTTTGTGGACTTGAATAAGAGTGTGTGTGTGTGTGTGTGTGTACCGATCTGTTCCAGCAGACAGGGTCCAGAGTACCAGGATGTTAGCGCCAGAGCAGAACTCTTCGTGGTCAGGTTCTCTCCTGATAGACCACTGGTCGGCACGTAGAACACATCAGAGTCCTGGGAGAGAACACAGAACACATCAGAGTCCTGGGAGAGAACACACCCTACCCAGAACGACCTGCTCTTACCTCTATCTCAGAATGACATCACCCTACCCAGAACCACCTGCTCTCACCTCCATCTCCAGTGCCTGCACTGCTCTCCGTCACGTCTCAAATCGCACAATTTTGTTCCTGTCCGTCTCCCAGGCCCTTTCAATATTTAGATAATGAAGCATATTCTTTTTCTATTGTCTTAACAATAGAGGATTGGTTGATTTCAGGTTTCAAGTATATGTTTCCCCCCCCCCAAGATGATTTATGAGAAGAGTCTACTCCAACCCATTCCCTCCATCTTGTTCCAAATTCAGTTCAATTTAAGTCTTGGTTCCAACAGTTCATTTATTTATTTTCTAAGAGATTGTCAGTTGGATAGGCTCTCTGTAAGGTTTTGTATATCTTACCTATAATATGAAAATATTTGAATGTCTCAAATCAGAGTCCTAAATATCTCAAAATAGACATGTTGTGGTACATAACACTTTTATGTTGCACGTATTTCAAAATATCTACCGAGGTCAGTACAAAATGGCTTTTTAATTCTGGAAATAACTGTATTTCCTATTACCAAGTCATTTACGGTCTCTAAGCCTTTCGTTTTCCACGTGGACCAATTTATCGGTGAATTGTGAAAAGCGATCCTAGGATAGTTCCATAACGTTGTGTTTTTAGGGAGTGATATTGGTTGTTGTAGAATCCAGTTCATTTTCTTACCCATTGTTACGGTGTTCTTAACTATGTGAGCAAAACCTTTAAACAGGTCAACATTCACAAAGCCAAGGGGCCAGATGGATTACCAGGACGTGTACTCAAAGCATGCGTGGATCAAATGGCAAGTGTCTTCACTGAGATTTTCAACCTCTCCCTGACAGAGTCTGTAATACCTACATGTTTCAAGCAGACCACCATAGTCCCTGTGCCCAAGGAAGCGAAGGTAACCTGCCTAAATGATTACCGCCCCGTAGTACTCAGATCGGTAGCCATGAGGTCCTTTGAAAGGTAGGTAATGGCTCACATTAAAACCATGATCCCAGAAACCCTAGACCCACTCC
The DNA here is from genome assembly GCF_018296145.1 of Oncorhynchus tshawytscha. Lineage (NCBI taxonomy): Eukaryota > Metazoa > Chordata > Actinopteri > Salmoniformes > Salmonidae > Oncorhynchus > Oncorhynchus tshawytscha. The sequence continues at coordinate 3,256,274 of NC_056433.1, read as the reverse complement.
AAATCGCTTACCGCCCCAACAGATCCACAGATGATGCAATCTCGATTGCACTCCACACTGCCCTTTCCCACCTGGACAAAAGAACCCCCTATGTGAGAATGCTGTTCATAGACTACAGCTCAGCGTTCAACACCATAGTGCCCTCAAAGCTCATCACTAAGCTAAGGATCCTGGGATTAAACACCTCCCTCTGCAACTGGATCCTGGACTTCCTGACGGGCCGCAACAGGTGGTGAGGGTAGGCAACAACACATCCGCCACGCTGATCCTTAACACTGGGAGCCCTCAGGGGTGTGTACTTAGTCCCCTCCTGTACTCCCTGTTCACTCACGACTGCATGGCCAAATACGACACCAACACCATCATTAAGTTTGCCGATGACACAACAGTGGTAGGCCTGATCATCGACAACAATGAGACAGCCTATAGGGAGGAGGTCAGAGACCTGGCCGGGTGATGCGAGGACAACAACCTCCTCCTCAACGTGATCAAGACAAAGGAGATGATGGTGGACAACAGGAAAAAGGAGGACCGAATGAATGCCCCCATTCTCATCGATGGCGCTGTAGTGGAAAAGGTTGAGGGCTTCAAGTTCCTTGATGTCCACATCACCAACAGACACACCAAGACAGTCGTGAAGAGGGCACAACAAAACCTATTCCCCCTCAGGAGTCTGAAAAGATTTGTCATGGGTCCTCAGATCCTCAAAAGGTTTTACAGCTGCACCATCGAGAGCATCCTGACTGGTTGGATCACTGCCTGGTATGGCAACTGCTCGGCCTCCGACCGCAAAAAACTACAGAAGGTAGTGCGTACGTCCCAGTACATCACTGGGGCCAAGCTTCCTACCATCCAGGACCTCTATACCAGGCGGAGTCAGAGGAAGGCCCTAAATATTGTCATAGACTACAGTCACCCTAGTCATAGACTGTTCTCTCTGCTACCACACGGCAAGCGGTACCGGAGCGCCAAGTCTAGGTCCAAGAGGCTTCTAAACAGCTACTACCCACAAGCCATCAGACTCCTGAACACATAATCAAATAGCTACCCAGACTATTTGCATTGCCCCCCCCCCTCCTCCTCCACACCACTGAAGTTCTCTGTTTATTATCTATGAATAATCACTTTAATAACTCTACCAACATGTAGATATTACCTCAATTAATCTTAGTCCCCCTGTAACGCGTCCTTTGATTGGCGACCCTCGCCGCCGACCTAGGCCTAATAACCCTCACCATCACAAGGACCCCACTGGACTGAGGGGCAGCTCGGGACTGAGGGGAAGCTCGGGACTGAGGGGAAGCTCGGGACTGAGGGGAAGCTCGGGACTGAGGGGTAGCTCGGGACTGAGGGGAAGCTCGGGACTGAGGGGTAGCTCGGGACTGAGGGGTAGCTCGGGACTGAGGGGTAGCTCGGGACTGAGGGGTAGCTCGGGACTGAGGGGTAGCTCGGGACTGAGGGGTAAGCTCGGCACTGAGGGGAAGCTCAGCATAGAGGGGAAGCTCAGCATAGAGGGGAAGCTCAGCACTGAGGGGAAGCTCAGCACTGAGGGGAAGCTCAGCACTGAGGGGAAGCCCAGCACTGAGGGGAAGCCCAGCACTGAGGGGAAGCCCAGCACTGAGGGGAAGCCCAGCACTGAGGGGAAGCCCAGCACTGAGGGGGAGCCCAGCACTGAGAGGAAGCTCAGCACTGAGAGGAAGCTCAGGCAGGTAGTTTGCTCCGGCAGATCCTGGCTGGCTGGCGGATCTGGAAGAGTCTGGTTGACTGGCAGATCTGGAAGAGTCTGGCTGACTGGCAGATCTGGAAGAGTCTGGCTGACTGGCAGATCTGGAAGAGTCTGGCTGACTGGCAGATCTGGAAGTGTCTGGCTGACTGGCAGATCTGGAAGAGTCTGGCTGACTGGTGGATCTAGCTGCTCTGGCTGCCCCAATGCAGACTGGCAGCTCTGGCTGCTCCATGCAGACTGGCAGCTCTGGCTGCTCCATGCAGACTGACAGCTCTGGCTGCTCTATGCAGACTGGCAGCTCTATGCAGACTGGCAGCTCTGGCTGCTCCATGCAGACTGACAGCTCTGGCTGCTCCATGCAGACTGACAGCTCTGGCTGCTCCATGCAGACTGGCAACTCTGGCTGCTCCATGCAGACTGACAGCTCAGGCTGCTCCATGCAGACTGGCAACTCTGGCTGCTCCATGCAGACTGGCAGCTCTGGCTGCTCCATGCAGACTGACAGCTCAGGCTGCTCCATGCAAACTGACAGCTCTGGCTGCTCCATGCAGACTGGCAGCTCTGGCTGCTCCATGCAGACTGGCAGCTCAGGCTGCGCTGAACAGGCAGGAGACTCCGGCAGCGCTGGAGAGAAGGAAGGCTCTGGCTGCGCTAAACAGGCGGGAGACTCCGGCAGCACAGGAGAGGAGAAAGGCTCCGACAGCACTGAACAGGCGGGAGACTCAGGCAGCCCTGGAGAGGCGAGGCGCACTGTAGGCCTGATGCGTGGTGCTGGCACTGGTGGAACTGGATAGAGAACACGCACAGGAAGCCTGGTGCGGGGAGCTGCCACCGGAGGACTGGTGTGTAGAGGTGGCTCTGGATAGACCGGACCGTGCAGGCGCACTGGAGCTCTTGAGCACCAAGCCTGCCCAACCTTACCTGGCTCGATGCCCACTCTAGCCCGGCCAATACGAAGAGCTGGTATGAACCGCACCGGGCTATGCACCCGCACTGGAGACACCGTGCGCTCCATAGCATAACACGGTGCCTGCCCGGTCTCTCTAGCCCCCGGTAAGCACAGGGAGTTTGCGCAGGTCTCCTACCTGGCATAGCCATACTCCCTGTGAGCCCCCCAAGAAATTTTTGGGGACGACTCTCAGGCTTTCATCCACGACGCCGCGCTGCCTCCTCATACCAGCGCCTCTCCGCTTTCGCCGCCTCCAGTTCTTCCTTGGGGCGGCGATATTCTCCAGGCTGAGCCCAGGGTCCTTTACCGTCCATTTCCTCCTCCCATGTCCATTTCTCCAGGTGGTGCAACCTCTCCCACTGCAGCTGCTGCTGCTCCTGCTGCTGCTGTTGCCTGTTACCACGCCACTTGATCCGGGTGTGGTGGGTGATTCTGTTACGGCTCTCTTCTATCTCCTCCTCTGACGAAGAGGTAGAACAAGGATCGGACCAAAATGCAGTGTGGTTAAATCGAGACATCTTTAATGATGATAAATACGAAACATACAAAAACAAGAAACGGAACGTGAAAACCTAATACAGCCTGTCTGGTGACAACTAACACAGAGACAGGAACAATCACCCACAAACACACAGTGAAACCCAGGCTACCTAAATATGGTTCCCAATCAGAGACAACGAGAATCACCTGACTCTGATTGAGAACCGCCTCAGGCAGCCATAGACTATGCTAGACACCCCTACTCAGCCACAATCCCAATACCTACTAAAACCCCCCATACCACAACACAACACAAAATAAACCCATGTCACACCCTGGCCTGACCAAATAAATATATAAACACAAAATACTAAGACCAGGGCGTGACACATTGACTCTATATAGTCTCGCTATTGTTATTTTATTACTTGTTACTTTTATTTCTTTAGGAATTTGACTTAAAACTGAATTGTTGGTTCAGAGCTTGTAAGTAAGCATTTCACTGTAAGGTGTTGTATTCGGCGCATGTGACAAATAAAATCTGATTTGAACTCAACTCTCCTAATCTGTCCACTGCATAACACTGTTATAGAAGTCTAAGTGGTCAGGTTCTCTCCTGACAGCCTACGGGTCGGGACAGACAACACACTTATAACATAACACTGCAATAACTAACGTAGAACAGAGTCCTGGGAAAGAGCACAACCATAGAATTAGGCTATAAATTAGATATAGGATCTCTATAAACATAACACTTAAAACACTGCTATAAAAGCATTAGAAATATAACACTATTAGAAACACAATGAATGTGTAGTTTAATTCAGTGTCCCCTACCCTAGCTCCAGGTCTTAGGTCGAAGGTCCTAACCCCAGCTCCAGGTCAAAGGTCCTAACCCTAGCTCCAGGTCAAAGGTCCTAACCCCAGCTCCAGGTCAAAGGTCCTAACCCTAGCTCCAGGTAAAGGTCCTAACCCCAGCTCCAGGTCAAAGGTCCTAACCCCAGCTCCAGGTCAAAGGTCCTAACCCCAGCTCCAGGTCAAAGGTTCTAACCCCAGCTCCAGGTCAAAGGTCCTAACCCCAGCTCCAGGTCAAAGGTTCTAACCCTAGCTCCAGGTCAAAGGTCCTAACCCCTAGCTCCAGGTCAAAGGTCCTAACCCCTAGCTCCAGGTCAAAGGTCCTAACCCTTGCCACCCACCTTAAATCCAGCCTGTTTCAGGAAATGTCCAAGTTTAGAGATGATCTCTTTGAATCGCTCCTGTTGCCAGTTTACCTGTTACACACACACACACACACTTCCTTTTTAAACATTGCCATATCTGTTACAATACGATTGTACCATAAATTACACTGTTGTCAGAGTAACGGGCGTTGCCGTGGCTACACCTAGTAGTAGTGGTAACGTTGTTCTCACCTGGTCCATCTTGTTGACGGCAACAGCGAGCTGTGTGACTCCCAACGAACGGACCAGAAGGCCGTGCTCTCGCGTCTGACCACCTGCCTCGAACCCTGCCTCAAACTCACCTCTGCTGGCATCTACCACTAACACAGCCACGTCCGCCTGTGAGGAGACACACAGGTTATACAAACACCTGTTGAATTTACAGGCCATAATGAGGACATTCTGATCTGTATTTACAGGCCATAATGAGGACATTCTGATCTGTATTACAGGCCATCATGAGGACATTCTGATCTGTTTTACAGGCCATAATGAGGACATTCTGATCTGTATTACAGGCCATCATGAGGACATTCTGATCTGTTTTACAGGCCATAATGAGGACATTCTGATCTGTTTTACAGGCCATAATGAGGACATTCTGATCTGTATTACAGGCCATCATGAGGACATTCTGATCTGTTTTACAGGCCATAATGAGGACATTCTGATCTGTTTTACAGGCCATAATGAGGACATTCTGTATAAGCAGTATCTTTCCATTTATACTGAACAAACGCAACATGCAACCATTTCAAAGATTTCCCTAACTTCAAATCAAACTTTGCCACGTGTGCCGATTAGAACGAGTGTAAACTTTACTGTGAAATGCTGACTGACAAGCCCTTAACTCCATTTACTGAACTGCATTGTTGGTTAAGAAAATATTTACCAAATAAACTAAAGTAAAAAAATATATAAAAAGTAACACATTCAAATAACAATACCGAGGCTATAGACAGGGGGTACCGGTACAGAGTTAATGTGGAGGCTATATACAGGGGTACTGGTACAGAGTCAATGTGGAGGCTATATACAGGGGGTACCGGTACAGAGTTAATGTGGAGGCTATATACAGGGGGTACCGGTACAGAGTCAATGTGGAGGCTATATACAGGGGGTACCGGTACAGAGTTAATGTGGAGGCTATATACAGGGGGTACCGGTACAGAGTCAATGTGGAGGCTATATACAGGGGGTACCGGTACAGAGTCAATGGGAGAGGCTATAGACAGGGGTACCGGTACAGAGTCAATGGGGAGGCTATCAGACTAGGGGGTACCAGTACAGAGTCAATGTGGAGGCTATAGACAGGGGGGCTACCGGTACAGAGTTAATGTGGAGGCTATATACAGGGGGTACCGGTACAGAGTCAATGTGGAGGCTATATACAGGGGGTACCGGTCGAGGTAATTTGTATATGTAGGTAAAGTGACTATGCATAGATAATAAACAGCGAGTAGCAGCAGTCAAATGTAAATAGTCCAGATGGCCATCTGATTAATTGTTCAGCAGTCTGATGGCTTGGGGATAGAAGCTGTTCAGCAGTCTGATGGCTTGGGGATAGAAGCTGTTCAGCAGTCTGATGGCTTGGGGATAGAAGCTGTTCAGCAGTCTGATGGCTTGGGGATAGAAGCTGTTCAGCAGTCTGATGGCTTGGGGATAGAAGCTGTTCAGCAGTCTGATGGCTTGGGGGTAGAAGCTGTTAAGGAGCCTTTTGGACCTAGACTTGGCGCTCTGGTACCACTTGTCGTGCCAATGACTGATGTGGGTTACTCCTCAATGCCATCGGAGGAATCCCGGAACATATCCCAGTCTGTGCTGCAAAACAGTCCTGTAGCTTAGCATCTGCTTCATCTGACCACTTTCTTATTGACCGAGTCACTGGTACTTCCTGCTTTAGTTTTTGTTTGTAAGCAGGAATCAGGAGGATAGAATTATGGTCAGATTTGCCAAATGGAGGACGAGGAAGAGCTTTGTACTCGTCTCTGTGTGTGGAGTTAAGGTGGTATAAAGTTTGTTTCCCTCTGGTTGCACATGTGACATGCTGGTAGAAATGAGGTAAAACTGATTTCAGTTTGTCTACATTAACGTCCCCGGCCACTAGGAGCTCTGCTTCTGGATCAGCATTTTCTTGTTTGCTTGTGACCTTATAGAGTTGGTTGAGTGCGGTCTTATTGCCAGCGTAGGTTTGTGGTGGTCAATAGACGGCTATGAATAATATAGATGAGAACTCTCTTGGTAGATAGGGTGGTCTACAGCTTATCATGGGGCGGCAGGGTAGCCTAGTGGTTAGAGCGTTGGACTAGTAACCGGAAGGTTGCAAGTTCAAACCCCCGAGCTGACAAGGTACCAATCTGTCATTCTGCCCCTGAACAGGCAGTTAACCCACAGTTCCTAGGCCGTCATTGAAAATAAGAATTTGTTCTTAACTGACTTGCCTAGTTAAAGAAAGGTAAAATACATTTTAAAAATCATGAGGTATTCTACCTCAGGCAAGCAATACCTGGAGACTTCTTGAATATTAGACATCGCGCACCAGCTGTTATTGACAAATAGTCTGAACAGGCATAGCTTCTCTGTTCTGCCGATGGAAAATCCCGGAAGCTCTATATTATTCGTGTTGTTCAGCCACAACTCAGTGAAACATAAGTATTGTATTGTGTGACAAAACTGCAGATTTTAAAGTGGCCTTTTATTGTCTCCAGCACAAGGTGCACCTGTGTAATGATCATACTGTTCACCTTCTCTGATCACCTTCTTGATATGCCTGTCAGGGGGATGGATTATCTTGGCAAATGAGAAATACTAACAGGGATGTAAATAAATTTGTTCACAAAATTGAACATTTCTGGGATCTTTTATTTATGTAAATGCAATATTTATGTTTTCACTGTCATTACGGAGTAATCTATTTAATCCATTTTGAATTCAAACTAACAACAAAATGTGGAATAAATCAAGAGGTATGAATACTTTAGTACCAGTAGCACCAGTAGCACCAGTAGCACCAGTAGTACCAGTAGTACCAGTAGCACCAGTAGCACCAGTAGCACCAGTAGCACCAGTAGCACCAGTAGTACCAGTATGAGGTCTGGACGTACCTGGGCCGCTCCAGTGATCATGTTAGGGATGAAGTCTTTGTGTCCAGGGGCGTCCATCAGAGTCACCACCTTAGAGGCCGTCTCAAACTTTGTCATCCCCACGTCCATGGTTACACCCCTGGAAAACACACACACAAACACACACACACACACACACACACACACACACACACACACACACACACACACACACACACACACACACACACACACACACACACACACACACACACACACACACACACACACACACACACACACACACACACACACACACACACACACACACACACACACACACACACGGATTCAGTGGGTGTGTTGCAGAGTAGGTAGGTATGTGTGTGGAACCGTCTCTCTGTACCTGTTCCTCTCCTCCCCGGTCTCATCCAGGACCCATGCGTAGGCGAACGAGGCCTTGCCAGCCTTTTTGGACTCCTGTTCGTACTTGTGCATGGTGCGTTTATTGACGTTTCCCAACAGGTACAGCAGGTGACCCATCAGAGTGCTCTTCCCAGCATCCACATGACCTGGAGAGGAGGGGGGGTGAAGAGAAAACAGGAATCGTACTGAACATGTTCCCATCGATCTCTGTGACCGCTCAGACTACGGCCTCTGTGACGTACGGCCTCTGTGACGTACGGCCTCTGTGACGTACGGCCTCTGTGACGTACGGCCTCTGTGACGTACGGCCTCTGTGACGTACGGCCTCTGTGACGTACGGCCTCTGTGACGTACGGCCTCTGTGACGTACGGCCTCTGTGACGTACGGCCTCTGTGACGTACGGCCTCTGTGACCGCCTCTGACGTACGGCCTCTGTGACCGCCTCTGACTACGGCCTCTGTGACCGCTCAGACTACGGCCTCTGTGACCGCTCAGACGTACGGCCTCTGTGACCGCTCAGACTACGGCCTCTGTGACCGCTCAGACTACGGCCTCTGTGACCGCTCACGGGCCTCTGTGACCGCTCAGACTACGGCCTCTGTGACCGCTCAGACTACGGCCTCTGTGACCGCTCAGACTACGGCCTCTGTGACCGCTCAGACTACGGCCTCTGTGACCGCTCAGACTACGGCCTCTGTGACCGCTCAGAGTACGGCCTCTGTGACCGCTCAGAGTACAGGGCTCTGTGACCGCTCAGAGTACAGGGCTCTGTGACCGCTCAGAGTACAGGGCTCTGTGACCGCTCAGAGTACAGGGCTCTGTGACGTACGGCCTCTGTGACCGCTCAGAGTACGGCCTCTGTGACTTACGGCCTCTGTGACCGCTCAGACTACGGCCTCTGTGACCGCTCAGACTACGGCCTCTGTGACCGCTCAGACTACGGCCTCTGTGACCGCTCAGACTACGGCCTCTGTGACCGCTCAGACTACGGCCTCTGTGACCGCTCAGACTACGGCCTCTGTGACCGCTCAGACTACGGCCTCTGTGACCGCTCTACGGCCTCTGTGACCGCTCAGACTACGGCCTCTGTGACCGCTCAGACTACGGCCTCTGTGACCGCCTCAGAGACTACGGCCTCTGTGACCGCTCAGACTACGGCCTCTGTGACCGCTCAGACTACGGCCTCTGTGACCGCTCAGACTACGGCCCCTGTGACCGCTCAGACTACGGCCCCTGTGACCGCTCAGACTACGGCCCCTGTGACGCTCACGGCCTCTGTGACCGCTCAGACTACGGCCTCTGTGACCGCTCAGACTACGGCCTCTGTGACCGCTCAGACTACGGCCTCTGTGACGCTCAGACGGCCTCTGTGACCGCTCAGACTACGGCCTCTGTGACCGCTCAGACTACGGCCTCTGTGACCGCTCAGACTACGGCCTCTGTGACCGCTCAGACTACGGCCTCTGTGACCGCTCAGACTACGGCCTCTGTGACCGCTCAGACTACGGCCTCTGTGACCGCTCAGACTACGGCCTCTGTGACCGCTCAGACTACGGCCTCTGTGACGTCAGACGGCCTCTGTGACCGCTCAGACTACGGCCTCTGTGACCGCTCAGACTACGGCCTCTGTGACCGCTCAGACTACGGCCTCTGTGACCGCTCAGACTACGGCCTCTGTGACCGCTCAGACTACGGCCTCTGTGACCGCTCAGACTACGGCCTCTGTGACCGCTCAGACTACGGCCTCTGTGACCGCTCAGACTACGGCCTCTGTGACCGCTCAGACTACGGCCTCTGTGACCGCTCAGACTACGGCCTCTGTGACCGCTCAGACTACGGCCTCTGTGACCGCTCAGACTACGGCCTCTGTGACCGCTCAGACTACGGCCTCTGTGACCGCTCAGACTACGGCCTCTGTGACCGCTCAGACTACGGCCTCTGTGACGTCAGACGGCCTCTGTGACCGCTCAGAGTACAGGGCTCTGTGACCGCTCAGAGTACAGGGCTCTGTGACCGCTCAGAGTACAGGGCTCTGTGACGTACGGCCTCTGTGACCGCTCAGAGTACGGCCTCTGTGACGTACGGCCTCTGTGACCGCTCAGAGTACAGGGCTCTGACGTACGGCCTCTGTGACCGCTCAGACTACAGGGCTCTGTGACGTCAGACGGCCTCTGTGACCGCTCAGACTACAGGGCTCTGTGACCGCTCAGACTACAGGGCTCTGTGACCGCTCAGACTACGGCCTCTGTGACCGGCCTCTGTGACGTACGGCCTCTGTGACCGCTCAGAGTACAGGGCTCTGTGACCGCTCAGAGTACAGGGCTCTGTGACGTACGGCCTCTGTGACCACGCCAGAGACAGTGGCCTCTGTGACCACGCCTCTGACAGTGTAGCCTCTGTGACCACGCCGACAGTGTAGCCTCTGTGACCACGCCGACAGTGTAGCCTCTGTGACCACGCCGACAGTGTAGCCTCTGTGACCACGCCGACAGTGTAGCCTCTGTGACCACGCCGACAGTGTAGCCTCTGTGACCACGCCGACAGTGTAGCCTCTGTGACCACGCCGACAGTGTAGCCTCTGTGACCACGCCGACAGTGTAGCCTCTGTGACCACGCCGACAGTGTAGTTTATGTGATTCAGTCCATGAGTGTGTGAGAGGAATGTGGCGTTCCAGGAGACACGTGCGTTTATGTACCTATAACCACCAGGTTGAGTAGAGACTTGCCCCCTTGTCTCTTCTCCAGCTCGGCCCTGACGTTCAGCTGTTGCTTGGCCTTCCCCGGGGTACGTCCTGGGGTGGGGACGGAAGGGGGCTCCTCTGCCCCCCCGAACCCTTTAGAGGGTGTCTCCGGACGCTTGGAGGGGGTTTCGGGGCTGGTTTTCATGGTCATGTCATCAGGGCTACCCCCACGATGGACGGAGGGGCTGGGAACAACCCCGTTCTCCACTGTACTGGATGGACAGGACCACAAGAAGAGAATAATCATTTATTTAACTTCAGTATAACCCTGGTAAGACATGCCACAATCAAGTTAGTTTGTTTTGATAGGACAGGGAAGAGGGGACAGGGAAGAGGGACAGGGGACCGGGAAGAGGGGACCGGGAAGAGGGGACAGGGGACCGGGAAGAGGGAAGAGGGGACAGGGAAGAGGGGACCGGGAAGAGGGGACAGGGGACACGGGTTTAGAGGGAAGAGGGGACCAGGGAAGATGGGACAGGGAAGATGGGACAGAGAAGAGGGGCCCTGAGGGGACAGGGAAGAGGGGGCCAGGGAAGAGGGGACAGGGAAGAGGGGAGAGGGGGCAGGGAAGAGGGGACAGGGAAGATGGGACAGAGAAGAGGGGAGAGGGGACAGGGAAGGGGGACAGGGTCATGGGACAGGGCTATGGGACAGAGGACGGAGGGGGACAGGGAAGAGGGGACACTGTAGGAGGGACAGGGGACCACAAGAAGAGGGAAGAACAGGGAAGATGGGACAGGGAAGATGGGACATGAGAAGAGGGGAGTTTGTTTTGGGAAGAGGACAGGGAAGAGGGGACAGGGAAGAGGGACAGGGGACCGGGAAGAGGGGACCGGGAAGAGGGGACAGGGGACCGGGAAGAGGGAAGAGGGGACAGGGAAGATGGGACAGGGAAGATGGGACAGAGAAGAGGGGAGAGGGGACAGGGAAGAGGGGACAGGGAAGAGGGGACAGGGAAGAGGACAACAAGTGTCACAGAACTCATCTGAAGGTAACCAATACAAATGAAAGGAAACATGAAGGTAGTTTTGTGCCAAAAAAATAAATATATACAGTACCAGTCAAACGTTTTAGAACACCTACTCAGTCAGGGGTTTTTCTTTATTTTTACTATTTTCTACATTGTAGAATAATAGTGAAACATCAAACAAGTCCTGCTTGAATACAGTTGAAGTTGGAATTTTAATACCCCTTAGCCAAATACATTTAAACTCAGTTTTTCACAATTCTTGACATTTAATCAGAGTAAAAATTCCCTGTCTTGGGTCAGTTAGGATCACCACTTTATTTTAAGAATGTGAAATGTCAGAATAATAGTAGAGAGAATTATCTATTTCAGCTTTTCTTTCTTTCATCACATTCCCAGTGGGTCAGAAGTTTACATACACTCAATTAGTATTTGGTAGCATTGCCTTTAAATTGTTTAACTTGGGTCAAACGTTTCGAGTAGCCTTCCACAAGCTTCCCACAATGAGTTGGGTGAGTCAATTTTTGTTTCACCAGACCAGAGGACATTTCTCCAAAAAGTACAATCTTTGTCCCCATGTGCAGTTGCAAAACGTAGTCTGGCTTTTTTTATGGCAGTTTTGGAGCAGTGGCTTCTTCCTTGCTGAGCGGCCTTTCAGGTTATGTCGATATAGGACTTGTTTTTACTGTGGATATAGATACTTTTGTACCTGTTTCCTCCAGCATCTTCACAAGGTCCTTTGCTGTTGTTCTGGGATTGATTTGCACTTTTTGCACTAAAGTACGTTCATCTCAAGGAGACAGAACGCATCTCCTTCCTGAGCGGTATGACGGCTGTGTGGTCCCATGGTGTTTCTACTTGCTTACTATTGTTCGTAAAAATGAACGTGGTACCTTCAGGCATTTGGAAATTGCTCCCAAGAATGTACCAGACTTGTGGAGGTCTTCAATTTTTTTTCTGAGGTCTTGGCTGATGTCAAGCAAAGAGGCACTGAGTTTGAAGGTAAGCCTTGAAGTACATCCACAGTAGAGGTAGACCGATTATGATTTTTCAACGCCGATACCGATACTGATTATTGGAGGAACAAAAAAGCCGATATATTAATCGGATGTTTTTTTAATTTTTTTATTTGTAATAATGACAATTACAACAATACTGAATGAACACTTATTTTAACTTAAATATAATACATTAATAAATTCAATTTAGCCTCAAATAAATAATGAAACATGTTCAATTTAGTTTAAATAATGCAAAAACAAAGTGTTGGAGAAGAAAGTAAAAGTGCAATATGTGCTATTTAAGAAAGCTAACGTTTCAGCTCAGAACATGAGAACATATGAAAGCTGGTGGTTCCTTTAACTTCTTGGATATAGGGGGCGCTCTTTTAATTTATGTATAAAAAAACGTGCCCGTTTTAAGCGCAATATTTTGTCATGAAAAGATGCTCGACTATGCATATAATTGGCAGCTTTGGAAAGAAAACACTCTAAGGTTTCCAAAACTGCAAAGATATTATCTGTGAGTGCCAAAGAACTCATGCTACAGGCGAAACCAAGATGAAACTTCAACCAGGAAATGGGCAGAATTTTTGAAGCTCTGTTTCCCATTGTCTCCTTATATGGCTGTGAATGCGCCGGGAATGAGCCTGCCCTTTCTATCGTTTCTCCAAGGTGTCTGCAGCATTGTGACGTATTTGTAGGCATATCATTGGAAGATTGGCCATAAGAGACTACATTTACCAGGTGTCCGCCCGGTGTCCTTTGTCTAATTTGGTGCGTAATCTACAAGCTGCACGCAGTCATCCAGTGATTGAGAGGAGAGAGGAGGCTTTCAACGAACGATATATCATGAAGAGATATGTGAAAAACACCTTGAGGATTGATTCTAAACAACGTTTACCATGTTTCAGTCGATATTATGGAGTTAATTTGGAAAAACGTTCGGCGTTTTGAAGACTGAATTTTCGTTTTTTTTTGGTAGCCAAACGTGACGCACCAAACGGAGCAATTTCTCCTAAACAAATAATCTTTCAGGAAAAAAACTGAGCATTTTTTATTTGCGTTTTTGTGAAAATGTTGTCTGCTGATGCTAATGCTAAATGCTACGCTAGCCGCGCTAGCTGTTACACAAATGCTTATTTTGCAATGGTTGAGAAGCATATTTTGAAAATCTGAGATGACAGTGTTGTTAACAAAAGGCTAAGCTTGAGAGCTAGTATATTCATTTCATTTCATTTGCGATTTTCATGAATAGTTAACGTTAATAGTTAGCGTTATGGTAATGAGCTTCAGGCTGTATTCACGATCCCGCATCCGGGATGGCTCGACGCAAGAAGTTAACATGAGTCTTCAATATTCCCAGGTAAGAAGTTTTAGGTTGTAGTTATAGGAATTATAGGACTCTCTCTCTCTATACCATTTGTATATCATATACCTTTGACTATTGGATGTTCTCATAGGCACTTTAGTATTGCCAGTGTAACAGTATAGCTTCCGTACCTCTCCTCGCTCCTCCCTGGGCTCGAACCAGCAACACAACGACAACAGCCACCATCGAAGCAGTGTTACCTATGCAGAGCAAGGGGAACAACCACTCCAAGTCTCAGAGTGAGTGACGTTTGAAACGCTATTAGCGCGCACCCTGCTAACTAGCTAGCCATTTCACATCGGTTACACCAGCCTAATCTCGGGAGTTGATAGGCTTGAAGTCATAAACAGCGCAATGCTTGACGCACAACAAAGAGCTGCTGGCAAAACACACGAAAGTGCTGTTTGAATGAATGTTTACGCGCCTTCTTCTGCCTACCACCGCTCAGTCAGATACTTGTATGCTCAGTCAGATTATATGCAATGCAGGACACGCTAGATAATATCATCAACCATGTGTAGTTAGTGATTATGATTGATTGTTTTTTATGAGATAAGTTTAATGCTAGCTAGCAACTTACCTCGGCTTACTGCATTCGCGTAACAGGCAGTCTCCTTGTGGAGTACAACGAGAGAGAGGCAGGTCGTTAATGCCGTTGGACTAGTTAACTGTAAAGGTTGCAAAATTGGATCCCCCGAGCTGACAAGGTGAATATCTGTCGTTCTGCCCCTGAACGAGGGACCCACCGTTCCTAGGCCGTCATTGAAAATAAGAATTTGTTCTTAACTGACTTGCCTAGTTAAATAAAGGTATAAAAAAATATTTTTTTTAAATCGGCGCCCAAAAATACAGATTTCCGATTGTTATGAAAACTTGAAATTGGCCCTAATTAATCGACCTCTAATCCACAGGTACACCTCCAATTGACTCAAATGGTGTCAATTAGCCTATCAGAAGCTTCTAAAGCCGTAACATAATTTTCTGGAATTTTCCAAGCTATTTAAAGGCACGCAAACTTCTGACCCACTGGAATTGTGATACAGTGAAATAATCTGTCTGAAAACAATTGTTGGAAAAATGACTTGTGTCATGCACACAGTAGATGTCCTAACCAACTTGCCAAAACTATAGTTTGTTAACAAGAAATTTGTGGAGTGGTTGAAAAACTAGTTTTAATGACTCCAACCTAAGTGTATGTAAACTTCAGACTTGAACTGTAAACATAGAAAACATATATGTTGAAGAGGGTTGGGCTTAAGCTGCATCCCTGTCTCACCCCACGGCCCTGTGGAAAGAAATGTGTGTTTTTTGCCAATTTTAACCACACACTTGTTTGTGTACATGGATTTTATAATGTTGTATGTTTTTACCCCAACACCACTTTCCATCAATTTGTAAAGCAGACGCAAATTGAGTCAAAAGCTTTTTTGGAAATCAACAAAGCATGAGAAGACTTTGCCTTTGTTTTGGTTTGTTTGTTTGTCAATTAGAATTGTGCAAGGTGATTAAGGTGTCTGTCGTACGGTAATTTGGTAAAAAGCCAATTTGACGTTTGCTCTGTACATTGTTTTCATTGAGGAAATGTATGAGTCTGCTGTTAATGATTTAACTTCAACTGTATATTTTACATTTGAAATTCTTCAAAAGTAGCCACCCTTTGCCTTGATGACAGCTTTGCACACTCTTGGCATTCTCTCAACCAGTGTCATGATGAATGCTTTTCCAACAGCCTTGAAGGAGTTCCCACATATGCTGAGCACTTGTTGGCTGCTTTTCCTTCACTCTGCGGTCCAACTCATCCCAAACCATCCCTATTGGGTTGAGGTCGGGTGATTGTGGAGGCCAGGTCATCTGATGCAGCACTCCATCACTCTCCTTCTTGGTCAAATAGCCTTTCCACAGCCTGAAGATGTATTTGGGGTCATTGTCCTGTTGAAAAACAAATGATAGTGGGACTAAGCCCAAACCAGATGGGATGTCGTATCGCTGCAGAATGCTGTGGTAGCCATGCTGGTTAAGTGTGCCTTGAATTCTAAATAAATCACTGACAGTGCCACCAGTAAAGCACCCCACACAATAACACATCCTCCTCCTCCTCCTCCATGCTTTACGGTGGGAAAAAGACACGCAGAGATCATCCGTTCACCCACATCACATCTCACAAAGACAGGGTGGTTGGAACCAAAAAAACTCACATTTGGTCTCATCAGATCAAAGGACAAATTTCCACCGGTCTAATGTCCATTGCTCGTGTTTCTTGGCCCAAGCAAGTCTCTTCTTCTTATTGGTGTCCTTTAGTAGTCGTTTCTTTGCAGCAACTTGACCATGAAGGTCTGATTCACACAGTCTCCTCTGAACAGTTGATGTTGAGATGTGCCTGTTACTTGAACTCTGAGAAGCATTTATCTGGGTTGCAATTTCTGAGGCTGATAACTCTAATGAACTTATCCTCTGCAGCAGAGGTAACTCTGGGTCTTCCTTTCTTGTTGCGGACCTCATGAAAGCCAGTTTCATCATAGCGCTTGATGGTTTTTGCGACTGCACTTGAAGACACTAAAATGTATTGAGATTTTCCAGATTGACTGACCTTCATGTCTTAAAGTAATGATGGACTGTCATTTATCTTTGCTTATGTGAGCTGTTCTTGAAATAATATGGACCTGGTCTTGACATAATCTTCTGTAAACCTACCTTGTCAAAACACCACTGATTGGCTCAAATGCATAAAGATGGAAAGAAATTCCACAAATGACCTTTTAACAAGGCACACCTGTTAATTGAAATGCATTCCAGGTGACATACTCATGAAGTTGGTTAAGAGAATGCCAAGAATGCCAAATGTTGAAAGCTTTCATCAAGGCAAAGGGTGGCTATTTGAAGAACCACAAATATAGAATATATTTTTATTTGTTGAATACTTTTTTGGTTACTACATGATTCCATATGTGTTAATTCATAGTTGTAACGTCTTCAATACTATTCTACAATGTAGAAAATAGTAAAAATAAAGAAAAACCCTTGAATGAGTAGGCCTATAGTAGTAATGACAAAATGTAATATTTTATCAAATCATTATTTTTGGGGGGGATACCAAAAGGGGTCCTAAAGTTCCAAATCAAAGAGCTAAATGATCTTAAACCAATTCTGTTAGCTTGGTACCCCCCCAACTGCTTAAACTTTTAGAGGTTTCAAAGGTTTTAGATGCACAGTAGTGGCAAAGGAAGGAGATCAGGGTGTGTTGTCTGTCCCTGTCCCCTAATGTCTCTGTTCCTGTCTCAAACTGACCCTGTCCCCTAATGTCCCTGTCCCCTAATGTCCCTGTCCCCTGATGTCTCTGTCCCCAACTGTACCTGTCCCCAACTGTACCTGTCCCTGTCCCCTAATGTCCCTGTCCCCTAATGTCCCTGTCCCCGAATATCCCTGTCCCCTAATGTCTCTGTCCCCTAATGTCCCTGTCCCCTAATGTCTCTGACCCTGTCCCCAGCTGTCCCTGTCCCCTAATGTCTCTGTCCCCTAATGTCCCTGTCCCCCAATGTCCCTGTCCCCTGTCCTGTCCCTGTCACCAACTGTCCCTGTCCCCAACTGTCCCTGTCCCCTAATGTCTCTGTTCCTGTCTCAAACTGTTCCTGTCCCCAACTGTCCCTGTCCCCAACTGTCCCCTAATGTCTCTGTCCCTGTCCCTTAATGTCCCTGTCCCTTAATGTCCCTGTCCCTTAATGTCCCTGTCCCCTAATCTCCCTGTCCCCTAATGTCTCTGTCCCCAACTGTCCCTGTCCCCTAATGTCTCTGTCCCCTAATCCCCCTGTCCCCCAATGTTCCCTTCCCCAACTGTTCCTTTTCCCTTCCCCAACTGTTCCCGTCCCCAACTGTTCCCGTCCCCAACTGTTCCTTTTCCCTCCCCAACTGTTCCCGTCCCCAACTGTTCCCGTCCCCAACTCTTCCCGTCCCCAACTCTTCCCGTCCCCAACTCTTCCCGTCCCCTAACTCTTCCCGTCCCCAACTCTTCCCTTCCCCAACTGTTTTCTTCCCCAACTGTTCCCTTCCCCAACTGTTCCTGTTCCCTTCCCCAACTGTTCACATCCCCAACTTTTCCCTTCCCCAACTGTTCCCTTCCCCAACTGTTCCCTTCCCCAACTATTCCTGTTCCCTTCCCCAACTGTTCCTGTTCCCTTCCCCAACTGTTCCCCCTTCCCCAACTGTTCCTGTTCCCTTCCCCAACTGTTCCCTTCCCCAACTGTTCCCTTCCCCAACTGTTCCTGTTCCCTTCCCTACTGTTCCCTTCCCCAACTGTTCCTGTTCCCTTCCCCAACTGTTCCTGTTCCCTTCCCCAACTGTTCCCTTCCCCCCCAACTGTTCCTGTTCCCCCCCAACTGTTCCTGTTCCCTTCCCCACTGTTCCCTTCCCCAACTGTTCCTGTTCCCTTCCCCAACTGTTCCTGTTCCCATCCCCAACTGTTCCTGTTCCCATCCCCAACTGTTCCTGTTCCCATCCCCAACTGTTCCTGTTCCCTTCCCCAACTGTTCCCTTCCCCAACTGTTCACATCCCCAACTGTTCCTGTTCCCTTCCCCAACTGTTCCCTTCCCCAACTGTTCCTGTTCCCTTCCCCAACTGTTCCCTTCCCCAACTGTTCCCTTCCCCAACTGTTCCCTTCCCCAACTGTTCCCTTCCCCAACTGTTCCCTTCCCCAACTGTTCCTGTTCCCCAACTGTTCCCTTCCCCAACTGTTCCTGTTCCCTTCCCCAACTGTTCCCGTCCCCCAACTGTTCCTGTTCCCCAACTGTTCCCATCCCCAACTGTTACTTTCCCCAACTGTTCCTGTTCCCTTCCCCAACTGTTCCCATCCCCAACTGTTCCCATCCCCAACTGTTCCTCCCCAACTGTTCCTGTTCCCCAACTGTTCCTGTTCCCTTTCCCCCCAACTGTTCCCATCCCCAACTGTTCCCATCCCCAACTGTTCCCATCCCCAACTGTTACTGTTCCCCAACTGTTCCTGTTCCCTTCCCCAACTGTTCCCATCCCCAACTGTTACCTTCCCCAACTGTTACCTTCCCCAACTGTTACCTTCCCCAACTGTTCCCATCCCCAACTGTTCCCATCCCCAACTGTTCCCTTCCCCAACTGTTCCTGTTCCCTTCCCCAACTGTTCACATCCCCAACTACTATAGTCGTTATCTCTCCAGTCTGCCCCAGAGAAAAGCTGATGAACATAGTGTGTGTGTGTTATACCTCGGCACGTCAAAGCCCATGGTCTGTTTCTTCCCTGAGACGGTCATGCGGGCCACTTTTGGCAGAACTTCTGAGTCCAGTTGACACTGCCCCGCCTCACGGTCCTTAGCTGGGGGAGAGAGAGACACACACTCAGTAATACACACTCAGTAATACACAAACACACTCAGTAATACACACTCAGTAATACACAAACACACACTCAGTAATACATACACTCAGTAATACACATAAACACACACTCAGTAATACACATAAACACACACTCAGTAATATACATAAACACACACTCAGTAATACACATAAACACACACTCAGTAATACACAAACACACTCAGTAATACACAAACACACTCAGTAATACACAAACACACTCAGTAATACACAAACACACTCAGTAATACATAAACACACTCAGTAATACACAAACACACTTCATGCAACTCCAAACAAACACACAATAATATTCTCTCACGCACAGGAATACAACAAAATACAGTATACACAGTTTCATTATGCCATTTGTATGCATTACTTCCCAAATTAATTTGAGTGAACTAGTAAAGCACTACATGTGCAGAACCATCAGCAAATATACAAGGTGTGTGCCAGATGGATTTGAATACCACACAGATACAGGTAGCGTCATCAACAGATACAGGTAGATTGCTGCACAGTCTTCATCGACCTGGCCAAGGCTTTCGACTCTGTCAATCAACATATTCTTATCGGCAGACTCAGTAGCCTCGGTTTTTCTAATAACTGCCTTGCCTGGTTCACCAACTACTTTGCAGACAGAGTTCAGTGTGTCAAATCTGAGGGCATGTTGTCCGGGCCTCTGGCAGTCTCTATGGGGGTGCCACAGGGTTCAATCCTCGGGCCGACTCTTTTCTCTGTATACATCAATGATGTTGCTCTTGCTGCGGGCGATTCCCTGATCCACCGCAGACGACACCATTCTGTATACTTCCGGCCTTCCTTGGACACTGTGTTTACAAACCTCCAAATGAGCTTCAACGCCATACAACACTCCTTCCGTGGCCTCAAACTGCTCTTAAACGCTAGTAAAACCAAATGCATGCTTTTCAACCGTTCGCTGCCTGCCCCCGCACACCCGACTAGCATCACCACCCTGGATGGTTCCGACCTTGAATATGTGGACATCTATAAGTACCTAGGTGTCTGGTTAGACTGTAAACTCTCCTTCCAGACTCATATCAAACATCTCCAATCTAAAATCAAATCTAGAGTCGGCTTTCTATTCCGCAACAAAGCCTCCTTCACTCACGCCGCCAAACTTACCCTAGTAAAACTGACTATCCTACCGATCCTCGACTTCGGCGATGTCATCTACAAAATAGCTTCCAATACTTTACTCAGCAAACTGGATGCAGTTTATCACAGTGCCATCCGTTTTGTTACTAAAGCACCTTATACCACCCACCACTGCGACCTGTATGCTCTCATTGGCTGGCCCTCGCTACATGTTCGTCGCCAGACCCACTGGCTCCAGGTCATCTACAAGTCCATGCTAGGTAAAGCTCCGCCTTATCTCAGTTCACTGGTCACGATGGCAACACCCACCCGTAGCACGCGCTCCAGCAGGTGTATCTCACTGATCATCCCTAAAGCCAACACCTCATTTGGCCGCCTTTCGTTCCAGTTCTCTGCTGCCTGTGACTGGAACGAGTTGCAAAAATCGCTGAAGTTGGAGACTTTTATCTCCCTCACCAACTTCAAACATCTGCTATCTGAGCAGCTAACCGATCGCTGCTGCTGTACATAGTCTATCGGTAAATAGCCCACCCAATTTTACCTACCTCATCCCCATACTGTTTATATTTATTTACTTTTCTGCTCTTTTGCACACCAATATCTCTACCTGTACATGTCCATCTGATCATTTATCACTCCAGTGTTAATCTGCAAAATTGTAATTATTCGCCTACCTCCTCATGCCTTTTGCACACAATGTATATAGACTCTTTTTTTTCCTACTGTGTTATTGACTTGTTAATTGTTTACTCCATGTGTAACTCTGTGTTGTCTGTTCACTCTGCTATGCTTTATCTTGGCCAGGTCGCAGTTGTAAATGAGAACTTGTTCTCAACTAGCCTACCTGGTTAAATAAAGGTGAAATAAAATAAATAAATAAATAGCTTCATCAACTGATACAGCTAGCATCATCAGCAGGTGAGTCTGCTACAGGGCCTGGGTCTAGCTAGATGAGTCTGCTACAGGACCTAGGTCTAGCTAGATGAGTCTGCTAGGGCTAGATGATGTCTGCTACAGGGCCTGGGTCTAGCTAGATGAGTCTGCTACAGGGCCTGGGTCTAGCTAGATGAGTCTGCTACAGGGCCTGGGTCTAGCTAGATGAGTCTGCTACAGGACCTGGTCTAGCTAGATGAGTCTGCTACAGGGCCTGGGTCTAGCTAGATGAGTCTGCTACAGGGCCTGGGTCTAGCTAGATGAGTCTGCTACAGGGCCTGGGTCTAGCTAGATGAGTCTGCTACAGGGCCTGGGTCTAGCTAGATGAGTCTGCTACAGGGCCTGGGTCTAGCTAGATGAGTCTGCTACAGGGCCTGGGTCTAGCTAGATGAGTCTGCTACAGGGCCTGGGTCTAGCTAGATGAGTCTGCTAGAGGACCTGGGTCTAGCTAGATGAGTCTGGTACAGGGCCTGGGTCTAGCTAGATGAGTCTGCTACAGGGCCTGGCCTGGGTCTAGCTAGATGAGTCTGCTACAGGGCCTGGGTCTAGCTAGATGAGTCTGCTACAGGGCCTGGCCTGGGTCTAGCTAGATGAGTCTGCTACAGGGCCTGGCCTGGTCTAGCTAGATGAGTCTGCTACAGGGCCTGGCCTGGGTCTAGCTAGATGAGTCAGGGATGTGCTGGTATGACTGGTGTTTGACGGGGAACAGGTAGCCGGGTCGGTAAAGGGTTAATTTCAGAACTGGCAGTTACTATGGAAATAGAGCAGTGATACATTTCCCAGAATGATTCTTGGGGCGCCAACTAAACAAACGCAATACCTTGTCATGAACACAAATGTACACACACAACACGGTCTCACACACACACACACACACAAACAACAATGTCTCTCTCTCACACACACACACACAACACGGTCTCTCACACACACACAACACAGTCTCACACACACACACATAACACGGTCTCATACACACAGGGAGAGATGTTTCAGAGAGAGGAGAGATGGTATGATCCAGATATTTGTCACACCTAGTCCAGACTGCTGTCACACCTAGTCCACAGACTGCTGTCACACCTAGTCCACAGACTGCTGTCACACCTAGTCCACAGACTGCTGTCACACCTAGTCCACAGACTGCTGTCACACCTAGTCCACAGACTGCTGTCACACCTAGTCCACAGACTGCTGTCACACCTAGTCCACAGACTGCTGTCACACCTAGTCCACAGACTGCTGTCACACCTAGTCCACAGACTGCTGTCACACCTAGTCCACAGACTGCTGTCACACCTAGTCCACAGACTGCTGTCAGGGCCAATTGAAGTTTGATCTGAAAATGTGGTCAGAGACTCGGTAAGGAGGGTGTGACTCAGTGGTGTCGCCTCAGAGGGCAAACGGAGCTCTGCACCACATCGCCGTGCGCCTCACAAATGTCCTAACAATGAGGGCCCTGTACGGCTCCGCATTGACATGATTGGTTGACGGTAGGTGAGGGCGAGAGGTCCTGTAGAAACACGAACTCACTTCCTTGACAACAACTCTGCCCCACTCTGCGAAGTGCAAGAAGTATAAATGTCCTGACTACTGCAGAGACAGTATCAGAAGTACAAATGTCCTGACTACTGCAGAGACAGTATCAGAAGTATAAATGTCCTGACTACTGCAGAGACAGTATCAGAAGTATAAATGTCCTGACTACTGCAGAGACAGTATCAGAAGTACAAATGTCCTGACTACTGCAGAGACAGTATCAGAAGTACAAATGTCCTGACTACTGCAGAGACAGTATCAGAAGTATAAATGTCCTGACTACTGCAGAGACAGTATCAGAAGTACAAATGTCCTGACTACTGCAGAGACAGTATCAGAAGTATAAATGTCCTGACTACTGCAGAGACAGTATCAGAAGTATAAATGTCCTGACTACTGCAGAGACAGTATCAGAAGTATAAATGTCCTGACTACTGCAGAGACAGTATCAGAAGTATAAATGTCCTGACTACTGCAGAGACAGTATCAGAAGTATAAATGTCCTGACTACTGCAGAGACAGTATCAGAAGTATAAATGTCCTGACTACTGCAGAGACAGTATCAGAAGTATAAATGTCCTGACTACTGCAGAGACAGTATCAGAATTATAAATGTCCTGACTACTGCAGAGACAGTATCAGAAGTATAAATGTCCTGACTACTGCAGAGACAGTATCAGAAGTACAAATGTCCTGACTACTGCAGAGACAGTATCAGAAGTATAAATGTCCTGACTACTGCAGAGACAGTATCAGAAGTACAAATGTCCTGACTACTGCAGAGACAGTATCAGAAGTATAAATGTCCTGACTACTGCAGAGACAGTATCAGAAGTATAAATGTCCTGACTACTGCAGAGACAGTATCAGAAGTATAAATGTCCTGACTACTGCAGAGACAGTATCAGTGTAAATGCTGCAAGGCCACTACAGAGAGCAGGATGACCATGCAGAGCAGGATGACCATGCAGAGCAGGATGACCATGCAGAGCACTGAAGGAAACCAATGTGTCATTTTGGCATTTGGCTGAGCTGTCTCTTTCAGAATCACTTTGTTAATCCATACGAGGGGAAATGTATCTTCGTTTTTTTACCCGACCACACACAGCTGACCTTGTGGGGACACAGATCATTTTATAACCAAGGTTTCTCTGAATGAGTCTTTCTGGAGGACAGGAAAAACCCTCCGATGCAAGAAGACTGATTCACAAAAACCACCTAGTAGCCACCTCTGTGTGTGTGTGTGCAATGAATACAAAAATAAAATAATTTTTTGGACCAACTGGGGAAATTATGTTGGTCCCCCATGAGGTCAAATGCTATTTCTAGAGTTAGGAGCTCGGGTTAGGGGCTAGGGTTAGGAGGAGCTAGGGCTAGGAGCTCAAGTCAGGAGCTCGGGTTAGGGGATAGAATTAGAACCCTGATCGCTGAAGCTGGAGACTTATTTCCCTCACTAACTTTAAACATCTGCTATCTGAGCAGCTAACTGATCCCTGCAGCTGTACATAGTCCATCTGTAAATAGCCCACCCATTCTACCTACCTCATCCCCTTTATTTACTTTTCTGCTCTTTTTCACACCAGTATCACTACTTACACACCATCATCTGCTCATCATCATCTGCTCATTTATCACTCCAGTGTTAATCTGCTAAATTGTAATTACTTTGCTACTATGGCCTATTTATTGCCTTACCTCCTCACACCATTTGCACACACTGTATATAGACTTTATTTTTTTCTGTTGTGTTATTGACTGTATGTTTACTCCATGTGTAACTCTGTGTTGTTGTTTCTATTGTGTTATTGACTGTTTGTTTACTCCATGTGTAACTCTGTGTTGTTGTTTCTGTCGCACTGCTTTGCTTTATCTTGGCCAGGTTGCAGTTGTAAATGAGAACTTGTTCTCAACTGGCCTACCATTAAATAAAGGTGTTCTCAACTGGCCTACCTGGTTAAATAAAGGTGTTCTCAACTGGCCTACCTGGTTAAATAAAGGTGTTCTCAACTAGCCTACCAGGTTAAATAAAGGTGTTCTCAACTGGCCTACCCAGTTAAATAAAGGTGTTCTCAACTGGCCTACCTGGTTAAATAAAGGTGTTCTCAACTAGCCTACCTGGTTAAATAAAGGTGTTCTCAACTAGCCTACCTGGTTAAATAAAGGTGTTCTCAACTAGCCTACCTGGTTAAATAAAGGTGTTCTCAACTAGCCTACCTGGTTAAATAAAGGTGTTCTCAACTAGCCTACCTGGTTAAATAAAGGTGGAATAAAATAAATAAAATGTAAAAAAAAAAAGGTTTAGGGGTTAAGGGTTTAGGGGTTAAGGGTTTTAGGGGTTAAGGGGTTAAGGTTTAGGGGTTAAGGGTTTAGGGGTTAAGGGTTTAGGGGTTAAGGGTTGGGGGTTAAGGTTTAGGGGTTAAGGTTTAGGGTTTAGGGGTTTAGGGGTTAAGGGTTTAGGGTTAAGGTTTAGGGGTTAAGGGTTTAGGGGTTAAGGGTTAAGGTTTAGGGGTTAAGGTTTAGGGGTTAAGGGTTTAGGGGTTAAGGTTTAGGGGTTAAGGTTTAGGGGTTAAGGGTTTAGGGGTTAAGGGTTTAGGGGTTAAGGGGTTAAGGTTTAGGGGTTAAGGTTTAGGGGTTAGGGTTTAGGGGTTAAGGTTTAGGGGTTAAGGTTTAGGGGTTAAGGGGTTAAGGTTTAGGGGTTAAGGGTTAAGGTTTAGGGGTTAAGGTTTAGGGGTTAAGGGGTTAAGGTTAAGGGGTTAAGGTTTAGGGGTTAAGGGGTTAAGGTTTAGGGGTTAAGGTTTAGGGGTTAAGGGGTTAAGGTTAAGGGGTTAAGGTTTAGGGGTTAGGGTTAGGGGTTAAGGTTTAGGGGTTAAGGTTTAGGGTTAAGGTTTAGGGTTAAGGTTTAGGGTTAAGGTTTAGGGTTAAGGGTCTCCTGTTTAGGGTCTCCTGTTGTCATTCAGCTAAATCCTGAAGAATACAGTGTTACTACTGTAGAGAGCAGGGAGGGAGAGAGCAGGGAGGGAGAGAGCAGGGAGGGAGAGAGCAGGGAGGGAGGGAGCAGGGAGGGAGGGAGGGAGAGAGCAGGGAGGGAGAGAGAGAACAGGGAGGGAGAGAGAGAGCAGGGAGGGAGAGAGAGAGCAGGGAGGGAGAGAGAGAGCAGGGAGGGAGAGAGAGAGCAGGGAGGGAGAGAGAGCAGGGAGGGAGGGAGGGAGAGAGGGAGGGAGGGGGAGGGAGGGAGGGAGGGAGGGAGGGAGGGAGGGAGAGAGAGAGAGAGAGAGAGAGCAGGGAGGGAGAGAGAGGGAGGGAGGGAGGGAGGGAGGGAGGGAGGGAGGGAGGGAGGGAGGGAGGGAGGGAGGGAGGGAGGGAGGGAGGGAGGGAGGGAGGGAGGGAGGGAGGGAGGGAGGGAGGGAGGGAGGGAGCAAGGAGGGAGGGAGGGAGCAGGGAGGGAGGGAGCAGGGAGGGAGGGAGCAGGGAGGGAGGGAGGGAGCAGGGAGGGAGGAGGGAGCAGGGAGGGAGGGAGGGAGGGAGCAGGGAGGGAGAGAGGGAGGGAGAGAGGGAGAGAGCAGGGAGGGAGAGAGCAGGGAGGGAGGGAGGGAGGGAGAGAGCAGGGAGGGAGGGAGAGAGCAGGGAGGGAGGGAGAGAGCAGGGAGGGAGGGAGAGAGCAGGGAGGGAGGGAGAGAGCAGGGAGGGAGGGAGAGAGCAGGGAGGGAGGGAGAGAGCAGGGAGGGAGGGAGGAGCAGGGAGGGAGGGAGGGAGAGAGCAGGGAGGGAGAGAGCAGGGGGAGCAGGATATGCAAACCCTCTCCTTCTAGGATTACAGAAAGCCCCATCTGATCAGGATGGTAGTCGCAGGCTTCATCTATCCTCCTACCACACCTGTTCTGTCCTCCGTTTGACAACACACACACACACACACACACACTCCACACACACACACACACACACACACACACACACACACACACCACACACACACACACACACACACACACACACACACGGCCTGGAGGAAGGTTTTGGACAAACGGATGCCAGAAGTTGCCCGTTTTTATTCAGAACCCTTTAGCAGGTTCCAACCCTGAGGGATATAGTTAATGACCAGACTCCATCAGTCAGTCAGCTGTGTTTGCTCCTAACACACTGAGCAAATAACAGGAAGTCAAGCATGTACCGTTCTGGGCATTGAAAATATAACCTAATACTAGAGCATATTTACTTCAAAGTGGATGTAACTGTACCGAGGGAATGACTGAAATATGGAGAATGGAGAGGTATGAGAGAGAGAGACAGAGGAGAGAGAGAAAGGAGAGAGAGACAGAGGAGAGATGGAGAGAGTGGGAGAGAGGGAGATACAGAGGAGAGACGGAGAAAGAGAGAGAGACGGAGAGGGAGAGACAGAGAGGAGAGACAGAGGAGAGAGAGAGAGGAGACCAGAGAGGAGAGACAGAGAGAGAGGAGACAGAAACAGAGAGGAGAGACAGAGAGGAGAGACAGAAACAGAGAGGAGAGACAGAAACAGAGAGGAGAGACAGAGAGGAGAGAGACAGAAACAGAGAGGAGAGACAGAGGAGAGACAGAGGAGAGAGAGAGGAGAGACAGAAACAGAGAGGAGAGACAGAGAGGAGAGACAGAGAGGAGAGAGAACATGTTTATCTATAATAATCCTGACTGTAATCTCCCTCCCTGCCACTAGGGTGCAGTAGAGGCTGTGGCAGAGTAAGGTATAGTAATTAACTGCTGCAACACAAACAAACCCATCATGTCATCAACAACAGCCCTCGTAGTAATTTAGTATATGCTTATCTATTTGAATACAACATTTACATGTGTTGAATGCAGGGAAGAAGTGGGTTGGGGAGTTCAGGAGGCTACCATCTGTTCAATCACAAGAGAGAATACCTCGTTGAATGTACAAACATGTGGCCCTGGGCCCTGCACCCTGGGACCTGCACCCTGGGACCTGCACCCTGGGACCTGCACCCTGGGACCTGCACCCTGGGACCTGCAGCCTGGGACCTGCACCCTGGGACCTGCACCCTGGGACCTGCACCCTGCACGCTGGGACCTGCACCCTGCACGCTGGGACCTGCACGCTGGGACCTGCACCCTGCACGCTGGGACCTGCACCCTGCACGCTGGGACCTGCACCCTGCACGCTGGGACCTGCACCCTGCACGCTGGGACCTGCACCCTGCACGCTGGGACCTGCACCCTGCACGCTGGGACCTGCACCCTGCACCCTGGGACCTGCACCCTGCACCCTGGGACCTGCACCCTGCACCCTGGGACCTGCACCCTGGGACCTGCACGCTGGCTGGGTTCCTCGGCATAAACATCACAGACAAACTGAATTGGTCCACTCACACAGACAGCATCGTGAGGAAGGCGCAGCAGCGCCTCTTCAACCTCAGGAGGCTGAAGAAATTCGGCTTGTCACCAAAAGCACTCACAAACTTCTACAGATGCACAATCGAGAGCATCCTGGCGGGCTGTATCACCGCCTGGTATGGCAACTGCACCGCCCTCAACCGTAAGGCTCTCCAGAGGGTAGTGAGGTCTGCACAACGCATCACCGGGGACAAACTACCTGCCCTCCAGGACACCTACACCACCCGATGCTACAGGAAGGCCATAAAGATCATCAAGGACATCAACCACCCGAGCCACTGCCTGTTCACCCCGCTGTCATCCAGAAGGCGAGGTCAGTACAGGTGCATCAAAGCTGGGACCGAGAGACTGAAAAACAGCTTCTATCTCAAGGCCATCAGACTGTTAAACAGCCACCACTAACATTGAGTGGCTACTGCCAACACACTGTCAATGACACTGACTCTACTCCAGCCACTTTAATCATGGGAATTGATGGGAAATGATGTAAATATATCACTAGCCACTTTAAACAATGCTACCTTATATAATGTTACTTACCCTACATTGGTACCACTACATTTCATCTCATATGCATACGTTGATACTGTACTCTATATCATCGACTGCATCCTTATGTAATACATGTATCACTAGCCACTTTAACTATGCCACTTGGTTTACATACTTATCTCATATGTATATACTGTACTCGATATCATCTACTGTATCTTGCCTATGCTGCTCTGGTACCATCACTCATTCATATATCCTTATGTACATATTCTTTATCCCCTTACACTGTGTATAAGACAGTAGTTTTTTTGGAATTGTTAGTTAGATTACTTGCTCGTTATTACTGCATTGTCGGAACTAGAAGCACAAGCATTTCGCTACACTCGCATTAACATCTGCTAACCATATGTATGTGACAAATAAAATTTGATTTGATTTGATTTGATTTGGGACCTGCACGCTGGGACCTGCACCCTGGGCCCCTCTATATTTCAGTAGGGACACAGCGTAAAAGGCCAGAAACAGCCCCTATTAGACACTCTTTTACAAAATATTCAGACCCCTTTTTATTTTTTATTTTACCTTTATGAACAGTGGGTTCAGGGGCAGAACGACACATTTGTACCTTGTCAGCTCAGGGGTTTGAACTTGCAACCTTTCGGTTACTAGTCCAACGCTCTAACCACTAGGCTACCCTGCCGCCCCCTTGTGGGGATATTTTTCAGGGACTGGGAGACTAGTCGGGATGAAGGGAAAGATGAACGGAGTAAAGTAGAGAGAGATCCTTGATGAAAACCTGCTCCAGAGCGTACATATGTAAACGGGACATTTCTTTAAACCGGTTTTTGCTTTGTCATTACGGGGTATTGTGAGTAGTTTAATGAGAAAATGAAGAGAAAAAAAACTATTGAATCCATTTTAGAATAAGGCTGTAACGTAACAACATGTGGAAAAAGAGTCAAGGGGTCTGAATACTTTCTGAAGGCACTTTAGATGAGAAGGGATTTACCAGCTGTACTGTACAGTGAATATTTCACTCTGCTACTAGTGAGGGGGATCTGACTGACTGACACACATAACCTCTCCTAGGATGAGTCACACACAGAGGCAATGCTAGACATCACAATACGCTTTCAGTACTTATTATAGGACCTGAATGTAAAAGACATCGCCAGACAGTCAAAGCCCCGTAGTCACAGGGTGAACAGAGAGAATATTAAAGAACGCCATTGCTTTTCTGCTGCAAATCATTTAACTAATAATCAAATTAGGATTTGGGGGCTCTGGTCTATAGTAGTGTACTATATAGGGAATAGGGCTATAGGGCTCTGGTCTAAAGTAGTGCACTATATAGGGAATAGGGTCTATAGTAGTACCACTATATAGGGAATAGGGCTCTGGTCTATAGTAGTGTACTATATAGGGAATAGGGCTATAGGGCTCTGGTCTAAAGTAGTGCACTATATAGGGAATAGGGTCTATAGTAGTACCACTATATAGGGAATAGGGCTCTGGTCTAAAGTAGTGCACTATATAGGGAATAGGGTCTATAGTAGTACCACTATATAGGGAATAGGGCTCTGGTCTAAAGTAGTGCACTATATAGGGAATAGGGTCCTGGTCTATAGTAGTGCACTATATAGGGAATAGGGCTCTGGTCTATAGTAGTGCACTATATAGGGAATAGGGCTCTGGTCTATAGTAGTGCACTATATAGGGAATAGGGTCCTGGTCTATAGTAGTACCACTATATAGGGAATAGGGCTCTGGTCTATAGTAGTGTACTATATAGGGAATAGGGCTATAGGGCTCTGGTCTAAAGTAGTGCACTATATAGGGAATAGGGTCTATAGTAGTACCACTATATAGGGAATAGGGCTCTGGTCTAAAGTAGTGCACTATATAGGGAATAGGGTCTATAGTAGTACCACTATATAGGGAATAGGGCTCTGGTCTAAAGTAGTGCACTATATAGGGAATAGGGTCCTGGTCTATAGTAGTGCACTATATAGGGAATAGGGCTCTGGTCTATAGTAGTGCACTATATAGGGAATAGGGTCCTGGTCTATAGTAGTGCACTATATAGGGAATAGGGTCCTGGTCTATAGTAGTGCACTATATAGGGAATAGGGCTCTGGTCTATAGTAGTGCACTATATAGGGAA
The DNA here is from genome assembly GCF_018296145.1 of Oncorhynchus tshawytscha. Taxonomy (NCBI): domain Eukaryota; kingdom Metazoa; phylum Chordata; class Actinopteri; order Salmoniformes; family Salmonidae; genus Oncorhynchus; species Oncorhynchus tshawytscha. The sequence continues at coordinate 3,225,318 of NC_056433.1, read as the reverse complement.
TAGGGTCCTGGTCTATAGTAGTGCACTATATAGGGAATAGGGCTCTGGTCTATAGTAGTGTACTATATAGGGAATAGGGTCCTGGTCTATAGTAGTGCACTATATAGGGAATAGGGCCCTGGTCCATAGTAGTGCACTATATAGGGAATAGGGCCCTGGTCCATAGTAGTGCACTATATAGGGAATAGGGCTCTGGTCTATAGTAGTACCACTATATAGGGAATAGGGCTCTGGTCTATAGTAGTGCACTATATAGGGAATAAGGCTCTGGTCTATAGTAGTGCACTATATAGGGAATAGGGCTCTGGTCTATAGTAGTGGACTATATAGGGAATAGGGCTCTGGTCTATAGTAGTGTACTATATAGGGAATAGGGCCCTGGTCTATAGTAGTGCACTATATAGGGAATAGGGCTCTGGTCTATAGTAGTGCACTATATAGGGAATAGGGCTCTGGTCTAAAGTATTACCACTATATAGGGAATAGGGCTCTGGTCTATAGTAGTGCACTATATAGGGAATAGGGCTCTGGTCTATAGTAGTGCACTATATAGGGAATAGGGCTCTGGTCTATAGTAGTGCACTATATAGGGAATAGGGCTCTGGTCTATAGTAGTGTACTATATAGGGAATAGGGCTCTGGTCTATAGTAGTGCACTATATAGGGAATAGGGCCCTGGTCTATAGTAGTGCACTATATAGGGAATAGGGCCCTGGTCTATAGTAGTGCACTATATAGGGAATAGGGCTCTGGTCTAAAGTAGTGCACTATATAGGGAATAGGGCTCTGGTCTATAGTAGTGCACTATATAGGGAATAGGGCCCTGGTCTATAGTAGTGCACTATATAGGGAATAGGGCTCTGGTCTATAGTAGTACCACTATATAGGGAATAGGGCTCTGGTCTATAGTAGTGTACTATATAGGGAATAGGGCCCTGGTCTATAGTAGTGCACTATATAGGGAATAGGGCTCTGGTCTATAGTAGTGGACTATATAGGGAATAGGGCTCTGGTCTATAGTAGTGTACTATATAGGGAATAGGGCCCTGGTCTATAGTAGTGCACTATATAGGGAATAGGGCTCTGGTCTATAGTAGTGCACTATATAGGGAATAGGGCTCTGGTCTAAAGTATTACCACTATATAGGGAATAGGGCTCTGGTCTATAGTAGTGCACTATATAGGGAATAGGGCTCTGGTCTATAGTAGTGCACTATATAGGGAATAGGGCTCTGGTCTATAGTAGTGCACTATATAGGGAATAGGGCTCTGGTCTAAAGTATTACCACTATATAGGGAATAGGGCTCTGGTCTATAGTAGTGCACTATATAGGGAATAGGGCTCTGGTCTAAAGTATTACCACTATATAGGGAATAGGGCTCTGGTCTAAAGTATTACCACTATATAGGAATAGGGCTCTGGTCTAAAGTATTACCACTATATAGGGAATAGGGCTCTGGTCTATAGTAGTGCACTATATAGGGAATAGGACCCTGGTCTATAGTAGTGCACTATATAGGAATAGGGCTCTGGTCTATAGTAGTGCACTATATAGGGAATAGGGCCCTGGTCTATAGTAGTGCACTATATAGGAATAGGGCTCTGGTCTATAGTAGTGCACTATATCGGGAATAGGGCTCTGGTCTATAGTAGTGCACTATATAGGGAATAGGGCTCTGGTCTATAGTAGTGCACTATATAGGGAATAGGGCTCTGGTCTATAGTAGTGCACTATATAGGGAATAGGGCTCTGGTCTATAGTAGTGCACTATATAGGGAATAGGGCTCTGGTCTAAAGTAGTGCACTATATAGGGAATAGGGCTCTGGTCTATAGTAGTGCACTATATAGGGAATAGGGCTCTGGTCTATAGTAGTGCACTATATAGGGAATAGGGCTCTGATCTATAGTAGTGCACTATATAGGGAATAGGGCTCTGGTCTATAGTAGTACCACTATATAGGGAATAGGGCACTGGTCTATAGTAGTGCACTATATAGGGAATAGGGCCCTGGTCTAAAGTAGTGCACTATATAGGGAATAGGGCTCTGGTCTATAGTAGTGCACTATATAGGGAATAGGGCTCTGGTCTATAGTAGTGCACTATATAGGGAATAGGGCTCTGGTCTATAGTAGTGCACTATATAGGGAATAGGGCTCTGGTCTATAGTAGTGCACTATATAGGGAATAGGGCCCTGGTCTAAAGTAGTGCACTATATAGGGAATAGGGCCCTGGTCTAAAGTATTACCACTATATAGGGAATAGGGCCCTGGTCTAAAGTAGTGCACTATATAGGGAATAGGGCCCTGGTCTAAAGTAGTGCACTATATAGGGAATAGGGCCCTGGTCTAAAGTATTACCACTATATAGGGAATAGGGCTCTGGTCTAAAGTAGTGCACTATATAGGGAATAGGGCCCTGGTCTAAAGTAGTGCACTATATAGGGAATAGGGCCTGGTCTAAAGTAGTACACTATATAGGGAATAGGGTTCTGGTCTAAAGTAGTGCACTATATAGGGAATAGGGCTCTGGTCTAAAGTAGTGCACTATATAGGGAATAGGGCTCTGGTCTAAAGTAGTGCACTATTTGGGAATAGTGCCCTGGTCTAAGTAGTGCACTACATAGGGAATAGGGCTCTGGTCTAAGTAGTGCACTATATAGGGAATAGTGCCCTGGTCTAAAGTAGTGCACTACATAGGGAATAGGGCTCTGATCTAAAGTAGTGCACTATATAGGGAATAGGGCCCTGGTCTAAAGTAGTACCACTATATAGGGAATAGGGCTCTGGTCTAAAGTAGTGCACTATATAGGGAATAGGGTCTGGTCTAAAGTAGTGCACTATGTAGGGAATAGGGCCCTGGTCTAAAGTAGTGTACTATATAGGGAATAGGGTTCCATAGGGCTCTGGTCTAAAGTAGTGCACTATATAGGGAATAGGGCATATATAGTGCACTACTTTAGACCAGAGCCCTATGGCACCCTATTTGAGATTTGAGATTCAGACTGATGCGTCTTCCAATCTCCTGACCCCCTGACCTCTAGCTGGAGTGATGCTACTTTTCCTACCCATCTGCAGGAATGCAACACCAGCATCTTTCTGCAAAACCAAGACTGCAGAACAGAGACCAATGATGATGCCTTGATCTTCATCGACGCACAATCACTTTTTCCTACGTAGGTGGTGAAGAGAGAAAAGAGAGAGAGGGGAGCAAAGTGATCCTACATTTGTAGGTGGTGAAGAGAGAAAACATAGACTACAGATAGGGGGCAAAGTGACATCTGGAATTGTATGATAGACAGCTGTGTGAGACTGTGTGTGACTGGTAGACATTTGACATCTCCTGCAGCAACTACAGGTAGACATCTGACGCTAGCACATGACTACAGATAGACAGCTGGACATAGCACAGACTACAGATAGACATCTGGACATAGACTACAACACACACACACTTGAATGCAGATATCGTTGCCCTCGCACACAAAACTTCCACAGAATAGTCAGGTTCTCCACCTGGTAATCAGGTTCTCCACCTGGTAGTCAGGTTCTCCACCTGGTAGTCAGGTTCTCCACCTGGTAGTCAGGTTCTCCACCTGGTACTCAGGTTCTCCACCTGGTAGTCAGGTTCTCCACCATTCACCTGGTAGTCAGGTTCTCCACCTGGTAGTCAGGTTCTCCACCATTCACCTGGTAGTCAGGTTCTTCACCTGGTAGTCAGGTTCTCCACCATTCACCTGGTAGTCAGGTTCTTCACCTGGTAGTCAGGTTCTTCACCTGGTAGTCAGATTCTTCACCTGGTAGTCAGATTCTTCACCTGGTAGTCAGGTTCTCCACCTGGTAGTCAGGTTCTCCACCTGGTAGTCAGGTTCTCCACCTGGTAGTCAGGTTCTTCACCTGGTAGTGTAGAGTGAATTAAAGGATGTAAACCATGGTTGCACAGCTGTCACACCTTGTTGTGGTCCATGAGAAAACATCACCGTCGAGACACAATCACAGTACACACACAAACACACGTGTTACACAAACACAGTAGGGATCGACGTGAGTAATCCCGTACTCTGGCAAATTCTTTAAGATGTTTCTTTTTTGTAAATACTGTAAAACTATTCGGTGGAATGTTCTTTGCGGCTGCCTGAAGGGGCAAAGTGAAATGTTGTGCCTAAATGTTCTGTTGTGTTGACGACAAAAGTTATTTTGCTTTGACTCTAGCGCTTCATTAGTAGACGTGCATTTGCAGGGCAAAAACAAATGAAGAAGCCAAAGCACAACAGTTGTTCTTCCTAAATTCCCTTTGCCCCTCCGCGTCTCCCACTCGCTCGATCGCGTTCGGACGGCTCCCGTAAGCCTACAGAAATAAATACCTATAAAAACGTATCTGATGTGAGACACAAGCTACAAAATGTGTTTAACTCGCCCAATTGAGACCCGTTTCAAAATGTTCACTCCGATAATAATCAAATCAAATTTTATTTGTCACATACACATGGTTAGCAGATGTTAGTGTGAGTGTAATAACTCTGAATAAGATGTGTTATCTGTCATGGTTATGATAAATGAGGCATCGTTGGCATATAGATCATACGTGTTGAAAAACTCATTCCAGTGTGGGCTTTGTGTTCTAAAAATATATATTTGTTCCATTCCAGTACTGTAGTACTCTGGAAAAAAATTATGTGAGTTCTTAAACAGTGAAAACATTTCAAATACACACACACAACCCAGAGAGAAAGAGAGAGGACTGATCACAAAGAGAGAGAGGACTGATCACAAAGAGAGAGAGGACTGATCACAAAGAGAGAGAGGACTGATCACAAAGAGAGAGAGGACTGATCACAAAGAGAGAGAGGACTGATCACAAAGAGAGAGAGGACTGATCACAAAGAGAGAGAGGACTGATCACAAAGAGAGAGAGGACTGATCACAAAGAGAGGAGGACTGATCACAAAGAGAGAGGACTGATCACCCAGAGAGAAAGAGAGAGACTGATCACAGAGAGAGAGGCCTGATCACCCAAAGAAAGAGAGAGGACTGATCAAAGAGCGAGAGAGGCCTGATCACAGAGAAAAAGAGAGAGGCCTGACCACAAGAGAGAGGGCCTGATCACAGAGAGAGGCCTGATCACACAGAGAGAGAGCCTGATCACAGAGAGAGAGAGGCCTGATCACAAAGAGAGAGAGGCCTGATCACAGAGAGAGAGGCCTGATCACACAGAGAGAGAGGCCTGATCACAGAGAGAGAGGCCTGATCACACAGAGAGAGGCCTGATCACAGAGAGAGAGGCCTGATCACACAGAATAGGGTGCCATTTGGGTCAATCCAGAGAGGCCTGATCACACAGAGAGAGAGTGATCACTTCATTGTTTTGATGGACAAAAGGCCTGTCTTTATTCAATAGTGCACTTTATAGGGAATAGGGTGCCATTTGGGTCAATCCAAACAACTCTACATCACCTGTTTAAAAGAAAGTGAATAGCTTCATTGTTTTTGATGGACAAAAGGCAATTAAACACATTGTCTTTATTTAATTAGTGATTCATGTCAAACACTCAGACATCATTTACAGTAGGGATGACCAGGGATGTTCTCTGTTTAGTGAGTCCTCCAGATCAGAGGCAGTAGGGGTGACCAGGGATGTTCTCTGTTTAGTGAGTCCTCCAGATCAGAGGCAGTAGGGATGACCAGGGATGTTCTCTGTTTAGTGAGTCCTCCAGATCAGAGGCAGTAGGGATGACCAGGGATGTTCTCTGTTTAGTGAGTCCTCCAGATCAGAGGCAGTAGGGGTGACCAGGGATGTTCTCTGTTTAGTGAGTCCTCCAGATCAGAGGCAGTAGGGGTGACCAGGGATGTTCTCTGTTTAGTGAGTCCTCCAGATCAGAGGCAGTAGGGATGACCAGGGATGTTCTCTGTTTAGTGAGTCCTCCAGATCAGAGGCAGTAGGGATGACCAGGGATGTTCTCTGTTTAGTGTGTCCTCCAGATCAGAGGCAGTAGGGATGACCAGGGATGTTCTCTTTAAATGCGTGAATTGGACCATTTTCCTGTCCTGTTAATTATTCACAATGTAACAAATACTTTTGGGTGTCAGGGGGAAATGTATGGAGTAAAAAGTACATTATTTTCTTTAGGAATGTATAGTGAAGTAAAAGTAAAAGTTGTCAAAAAATATACAAAGTAAAGATACCTCAAAAAACAAATAAAATAGTAAATAGTACTTTAAAGTATTTTTAAACCACTAATGTGTGAACGTGTTTATAACTATACAGTTTATATTAGTAGGGAACTATATAGTTTATATTAGTAGGGAACTATATAGTTTATATTAGTAGGGAACTATATAGTTTATATTAGTAGGGAACTATATAGTTTATATTAGTAGGGAACTATATAGTTTATATTAGTAGGGCACTATATAGTTTATATTTATATATTTAGTTTATATTAGTAGGGAACTATATAGTTTATATTAGTAGGGAACTATATAGTTTATATTAGTAGGGCACTATATAGTTTATATTTATATATATAGTTTATATTTATATATATAGTTTATATTAGTAGGGAACTATGTAGTTTATATTAGTAGGGAACTATATAGTTTATATTAGTAGGGAACTATATAGTTTATATTAGTAGGGAACTATATAGTTTATATTAGTAGGGAACTATATAGTTTATATTAGTAGGGAACTATATAGTTTATATTTATATATATAGTTTATATTAGTCGGGACCGGAAGTCCCCACTAGAATAGTAAACTAACAAACATTTGACCAACTGGGGACATGTTGTTAGTCCCCACAAGGTCAAATCCTATTTCAAGGTGGTTTTTTAGGGTTAAGGTTAGAATCAGTGTTAAAATTAGGTTTAGAATTAGTATCAAAGTTAGAATCAGGTTTAAGAGTTAGGTTAAGGTTAGGGAAAATAGGACTTTAAATTGTGTGTCCCGACAAGGTTAGTGAAACAATTTTGTGTGTTAAGTCATGGGAAAAACTCCAGGTGTCCTCTAAACGCACACACACACACACACACACACACACACACACACACACACACACACACACACACACACACACACACACACACACACACACACACACACACACACACACACACACACACACACACACACACACACACACACACACACACACACACACACACACACAGGTGCTGAGCCAGAACAATGGTTAACTGACACATATTTCCAATAGCAGCTGCACAACCCCCTCAAGTCTATATCATTATTCTTTCCGTCTAACATGAAGGGATTTATCTTATATTTCTTGAAGAGCTACCGTAAAAAAAAGAGATTCACACTCAAAAAAGATGATAAGAATATACAAAATCCAACAAAAATCCACTGTTTCTGATTACAAAAAAATAAACTCCAATCTTTTTTTCCTCTCTCAATAAAATTCTCAGAATACTTTCAAAAAGCAGTTTTGGGAAATCCACTTCCTTAACCTCCAGGGTGAAGTTTCCCGTACAGATCTAGGATCAGCTTCCCCTCCCTCAAGCCTAACCTTAACCATTAGTGGTGAAAATGCACAACTGGCCCGAGATCAGTATGTAGGGGTCTTTACCCTGCTCTCTAGAACATGTGAGGTAGCCCAGCAACAGGCAGTCCACTTCCTTAGCAACCTATACTCGGGGTGAAGGCCTTTTTCTCATTGGCTCGTACGATGTCGTAAGGGGAGGGGTAAGGAATATCCTACCACCTGTCAGGCAGCACCACAGGAGCTCCAGGGCCTAGTTTGAAGAGAGGAATATCCTACCAAATCAAATTTTATTGGTCACATACACATGTTTAGCAGATGTTAGGGCAGATGTTTCTTGCTCCAACAGTGCAGTAATATCGAACAATTTCACAACTACGCACAATATCCACAAATATAAAGTAAAGGAATTAAGAATATATCAATATATGGCCGAGCAATGTCAGAGCCGCATAGACTACGATACAATAGAATACAGTATATACATATGAAATGAGTAAAGCAGTATGTAAACATTATTAAAGTGACAAGTGTTTCATTATTAAAGTGACCAGTGATTCCAAGTCTATGTATACAGGACAGCAGCCTCTAAGTTGCAGGGTTGAGTAACTTGGTGGTAGCTGGCTAGTGATGGCTATTTAACAATCTGATGGCCTTGAGATAGAAGCTGTATTTCAGTCTCTCGGTCCCAGTTTTGATGCACCTGTACTGACCTCGCCTTCTGGATGATAGTGGGGTGAACAGGCAGTGGTTCAGGTGGTTGTTGTCCTTGATGATCTTTTTGGCCTTCCTGTGACATTGAGTGTTGTAGGTGTCCTGGAGGGCAGGTAGTTTGAAACCGGTGATGTGTTGGAGAGCCCTGCGGTTGCAGGAGGTACAGTTGCCGTACCAGGTGGGGATGCAGCCCGACAAGATGCTCTCAATTGTGAATTTGTAAAGGTTTGTGAGGGTTTTAGGTGCCAAGGCAAATTTCTTCAGCCTCCTGAAATTTCTTCACCACACGATCTGTGTGGTTGGACCATTTCAGTGGTGTGTACGCCAAGGTCCCGTCAATGTGGATAAGGGGGTACTCTGCTATTTCCTGAAGTCCACGATCAGCTCCAGGTTATTTTCCTGGCACCACACTCCCAGGGCCCTCACCTCCTCCCTGTAGGCTGTCACGTCATTGTTGGTAATCAGGCCTACTACTGTTATGTCGTCTGCAAATGTGATGTTTGAGTTGGAGGTGCATGTGGACATCCAGTCATGGGTGAACAGGGACTACAGGAGGGGGCTGAGAACGCACCCTTGTGGGGCCCCAATGTTGAGGATCAGCGGGGTGGAGGTGTTGTTTCCTACCTTCACCATCTGGGGGCGATGGCGTTTCAGTGCGATGGCGTTTGCATCGTCTGTGGATCTATTTGTGCGGTAAGCAAATTGGAGTGGGTCTAGGGTGTCAGGTAGGGTAGAGGTGATATGATCCTTGATTAGCCTCTCAAAGCACTTCATGATGACAGAAGTGAGTGCTACGGGACGATAGTAATTTAATTCAGTTACCTTTGCTTTCTTGGGTACAGGAACAATGGTGGACATCTTGAAGCAAGTGGGGACAGTAGACTGGGATAGAGATTGAATATGTCCGTAAACACTCCAGCCAGCTGATCTGCGCATGTTCTGAGGATGCGACTGGGGATGCCGTCAGGGACGGCAGCCTTGCGAGGGTTAACACACTTAAATGTCGTACTCACATCGCCCACGGAGAAGGAGAGTCCACAATTCTTGGTAGCTGGCTGCGTCGATGACACTGTGTTATCCTCAAAGCGGGCGAAGAAGGCGTTTAGCTTGTCCGGGAGCAAGACGTTGGTGTCCGTGACGTGGCTGGTTTTCCCTTTATAATCCGTGATCGTCTATAGACCCTGCCACATGTCTGAGTCAGTGAATTGAGACTCAACTTCGTCTCTGTACTGACGGTTTGTCTGTTTGATTGCCTTACGGAGGGAAGAACTGCACTGTTTGTATTCGGCCATATTCCCAGTCACCTTGCTGTGGTTAAATGGGGTGGTTCACGCTTTCAGTTTTGAACCAATGCTGCCATCTTTCCACGTTTCCTGCTTTTATAAGCCCAGTCAGTACGCAACAAATGACAACTCTAAATTTAATCCTGTGTTAAAAAAAAATTGGTGGCTACGATTTAAAATAAATGTATTTCTCTTATCTCAACTCGAAAAGTGCACCTCCCATTCAGATGCAAAGGCAAAAGCCTCCCTACCGTCACCCTCAAGTTTACAATGTGAGCTGGAGGCAGTATAACTAGAGGCAGTATAACGGAACATGAACTAGAGGCAGTATAACGGAACGTGAACTAGAGGCAGTATAACGGAACATGAGCTAGAGGCAGTATAACGGAACGTGAACTAGAGGCAGTATAACGGAACGTGAACTAGAGGCAGTATAATGGAATGTGAACTAGAGGCAGTATAACGGAACATGAACTAGAGGCAGTATAACGGAACGTGAACTAGAGGCAGTATAACGGAATGTGAACTAGAGGCAGTATAACGGAATGTGAACTAGAGGCAGTATAACGGAACATGAACTAGAGGCAGTATAACGGAACATGAACTAGAGGCAGTATAATGTCATGTGAACTAGAGGCAGTATAATGTCATGTGAACTAGAGGCAGTATAATGTCATGTGAACTAGAGGCAGTATAATGTCATGTGAACTAGAGGCAGTATAATGTCATGTGAACTAGAGGCAGTATAATGTATAATGAGAGGAAGATACAAAGCGAGAGGTTTCACTCTCTCCAAAATAAGTCCAAAGCGTTTCTATGGGTTTATTTTGGGCCTAAGTGTGTCGCCTGCCTTCCCCCTTCAGACTCCCCCAATTGTTAGGGCTGAAACACAAGCATCTCCTCATTATGTACAGGTCTCTGATAGTATTTTCTGTTGGTCATTTTACTGTTTGAATTTATTTTGTTATCGTTTACTGAACGGTTAATGAGGGTCAGTTAGTCAGAACCAAATTTGACCGAAATTGGCATCCCTAGTTTCTTTAACAAGCACTTTTAATTTCAAACTGAACCTCTCTGCTGTTTCTGAACCAGACCTTTGAATACTATTTCAAATACTTTATCTGAGCTGGATTGAGCTTGCCTGGTGCAATGGAACCAATAAAGCAGTCAAAAAAACAAACCATTGGCATGAAAACAAAATAGGCTATTCCAGAGTTGAGTCATAGCCTCCATGGCTACAGAGACAAATAAGTCTGAATTCATATCTCAATCTCAAACATGAACAACAACACACATACAGCACCAGTCAAAAGTTGACACCAACTCATTCCAGGATTTGTCTTTATTTGTACTGTTCTACATTGTAGAATAATAATGAAGACATCAAAACTATGAAATAACACAATATGGAATCATGTAGTAACCAAAAAAGTGTAAAACACATCAAAATATATTTTTATATTTGAGATTCTTCAAAAGTAGCCACCCTTTGCCTTGATGACAGCTTTGCACACTCTTGGCCTTCTCTTTCCTCGTTTTGATGTCTTCACTATTATTCTACAACCCTTGAATGAGTAGGTGTGTCCAAACTTTTAACGGGTAAGTAAAATAACATTCTACTGGTAGCAGGAATTTTGTAAACAAAACGAGGTTGAGTCCAGCGTCGTTTCGTGTATCAGTTGTGGAAAATCTCTTGCCTCCTATTTTGCTATCCATATGTCACAGCTGTACATTTTTTTTATCCTTAAATGAAACTACTTTTCTACTTATCACAGATGTCTTTAACCAATGATGGTCTTTGCTGCAGGGCCGACCAACAAGATCCTTACTTTGTCCCCTTTCTACTTTCCTATTCCATTTTAGCTGTGATGCTGCAAGTAGTTGGTTGTAATTTTGGGTAGAGCAGACATTTCCATATATATGTTTGTTAGCTGCATGTGTAACATAACTATACCAGTCCCTGTTATGATATCATTTACAAAGATTACATTTTTTATTTTTTATTATCAATTAGTAAAAATTGCAACTAACTTTCTATGGCTTGTTTAGAAAAAAGCGATATTTTGGAGATGATTTCATTTTCAAATAACCAAAAGTGAGAGGTTGTAATCTGAAAAAAGGGAACAAGGCCATTCTTACTAACCTGCGAGAGAACCAGTTCTGATTTAAGTCTAACTTCTGTATGACGAAGCCTTTAGTGAGGTCATAATGGTCGAGTGCTTTAGTATATAAAATGTTTGGCCTCACAATTCATACTCATGATACAAATAATAAGAAGTAGTCCTGTTTAAATTGTTTCTGGTTCCCTTCCCTGTTTCTTCTGTTCCTCAACACAATCCTGTCTCGGCGCTCTACGGACAATTATTATTAGTGTTATTGGGGACCTTCAATGATGCAGAATTGTTTTGGTTCGCTCTACGGACACTTCCTTCGACCTCATGACTTGGTTTTTGCTCTGACATGGACTGTTAACTGTGGGACCTTATATAGACAGGTGTGTGCCTTTCCAAATCATGTCCAATCAACTGAATTTACCACAGGAGAACTCCTATCAAGTTGTAGAAACATCTCAAGGATGATCAATGGAAACAGGATGCAGCTGAGCTCAAGTTCAAGTCTCATAGCAAAGGGTCTGAATACTTATGTAAATAAGGGATTTATTTGTAATACATTTGCAACAAAAACTGTTTTCACTTTGTCATTACGGGGTAGTATTGTGGTGTCATTACGGGGTAGTATTGTGGTGTCAATACGGGGTAGTATTGTGGTGTCATTACGGGGTAGTATTGTGGTATCATTACGGGGTAGTATTGTGGTGTCATTACGGGGTAGTAATTGTGGTGTCATTACGGGGTAGTATTGTGGTGTCATTACGGGGTAGTAATTGTGGTGTCATTACGGGGTAGTATTGTGGTGTCATTACGGGGTAGTAATTGTGGTGTCATTACGGGGTAGTAATTGTGGTGTCATTACGGGGTAGTATTGTGGTGTCATTACGGGGTAGTATTGTGGTGTCATTACGGGGTAGTATTGTGGTGTCATTACAGGGTAGTATTGTGGTGTCATTACGGGGTAGTATTGTGGTGTCATTACGGGGTAGTATTGTGGTGTCATTACGGGGTAGTATTGTGGTGTCATTACGGGGTAGTATTGTGGTGTCATTACGGGGTAGTATTGTGGTGTGTGTAGATTGGAGCGGATTTGTATTTATTTAATCCAAGTTGGAATAACTAACGTGACAAAAGGTGGAAAAAGTCAAGAGGTCTGAAAACTTTCTGAAGGCAACGTACTAAAAACATGTTGCACATATTAATTTATTTCTACAATGAACAAAATAATATGAGTGTTAATGTTGGCAGTTCATACGAAGGACCGTCACCGTTAACCAGGATCGGCATTACGAAAATTACATTTTAGAAAACAATTGTGATTCATCCTATTTTGTCCGTAACATCATTACCCCTTAGCAACAGATGTGGGATACACACACACACACTCTCTCTCTCTCTCCACAAACAACCACAAGCTCAGATGTTTAACACTTGGTCCATCCCAGAGCACAACTCAAGACTTGATGTGTGAATGCATATAGAGTTGTAGCTGTTTGAGACGGCATGCAACATGGAGCACGAATGGAGAGATTTAATTAACCAACGTCAAGTCCTTCCCCTCAACACACACACACGCTGGTCCCCCGTTGTCAACCCATCTCCCCAAGCACCTCTGTGCAGTCAGACCTTTGATTATTACTGTGCCACCAGGGCCACAATAATATGCCCCCTCTCTGATTGTCCTAGTTTGACCCCCCCCTCTCTGATTGTCCTAGTGTGACCCCCCTCTCTCTGATTGTCCTAGTGATGACCCCCAACCAAGACAAGACTCTGATTGTCCTAGTGTGACCCCCTCTCTGATTGTCCTAGTGTGACCCCCCTCTCTGATTGTCCTAGTGTGACCCCCCTCTCTGATTGTCCTAGTGTGACCCCCCCCAAGCACCTCTCTGATTGTCCTAGTGTGACCCCCCCTCTGATTGTCCTAGTGTGACCCCCTCTCTGATTGTCCTAGTGTGACCCCCCTCTCTGATTGTCCTAGTGTGACCCCCTCTCTGATTGTCTCCCCCTCTCCAAGGGTTACTGCAGCTAGTGTTGCCAGCACTACCTGGGTGGGGGTCTATTTCAACCCAACTGATATACATGTCATATTGCTACTTGTAGGCTAGTGTCTAATTGGTCTCAATACATTTCATGATGTGTAGCCTAACGTGAGCAGCCATGTGTCCAATCTGTCCTTATTACTGGATAAGCGTTAGAATAAGCCTAATCAATATTTGCAGCTGTAGGTGGTATTAATATCTCTAGGAGCTGATCCATCGTCAGTATTGTGAAATATATATATATATTTTTTAAAAGTTAATTAAGGAAAGATTTGAACTGAGAAAGCTGATCTTCGGCCGTTGTTGAAAATATGCATCGTTAAAATTCCCTGTAAGTCTAAATTGGCCATCTGGAAACCGGGCCCTGGTCCGATGTGGTCCCTGCTCTAGTCCAGGCATACCTTTCTCTGGTCGCGGTGCAGCTGAGGCTTCCTGATTGGCTCTTGGTACAACTGCTGTCTCCTTATTTGCTCTCTGCGGCAGCGGTGCGTCATTATTGGTCCTGGCGTCCAGGGGCGGCAGCCCGGCGCTCTCGACTGAGAGAACGGCGTCCAAGGCTCTCTGAGGGTCGAAGGCGCACCGCAAGGCAGCCTGGGTAAGGACCGACTCTGGCATGGCATCACCCAGCACCGCACGCATCAGGTCCAGACACGAGTACAACTTGCCTGTGGAGACACACACAAACACACACACACACACACACACACACACACACACACACACACACACTGTTAATTCAGGGGTTCCAATAAGAGTTGAATCATGGGGGTTAAGGGTACCTTGGTCCAGGGGTTGAGGTAGTGTGTGTGGGGGGTGGAGGGGGTTAAGGGTACCTTGGTCCAGGGGTTGAGGTAGTGTGTGTGGGGGGGTGGAGGGGGTTAAGGGTACCTTGGTCCAGGGGTTGAGGTAGTGTGTGGGGGGGTGGAGGGGGTTAAGGGTACCTTGGTCCAGGGGTTGAGGTTGTGTGTGTGGGGGGGGGGGTTAAGGGTACCTTGGTCCAGGGGTTGAGGTTGTGTGTGTGGGGGGGGGGTTAAGGGTTAAGGGTACCTTGGTCCAGGGGGTTGAGGTTGTGTGTGTGGGGGGGGGGGTTAAGGGTACCTTGGTCCAGGGGTTGAGGTAGTGTGTGTGTGGGGGGGGGGGTTAAGGGTACCTTGGTCCAGGGGTTGAGGTAGTGTGTGTGGGGGTGGAGGGGTGTTAAGGGTACCTTGGTCCAGGGGTTGAGGTAGTGTGTGGGGGGTGGAGGGGGTGGGGGGGGGGGGTTAAGGGTACCTTGGTCCAGGGGTTGAGGTTGTGTGTGTGGGGGGGGGGTTAAGGGTACCTTGGTCCAGGGGTTGAGGTTGTGTGTGTGTGTGGGGGGGGTTAAGGGTACCTTGGTCCAGGGGGTTGAGGTTGTGTGTGTGGGGGGGGGTGGAGGGGTGTTAAGGGTACCTTGGTCCAGGGGTTGAGGTAGTGTGTGGGGGGGGGGTGGAGGGGGTTAAGGGTACCTTGGTCCAGGGGGTTGAGGTTGTGTGTGGGGGGGGGGGGGTTAAGGGTACCTTGGTCCAGGGGGTTGAGGTAGTGTGTGTGTGGGGGGGGGGTTAAGGGTACCTTGGTCCAGGGGTTGAGGTTGTGTGTGGGGGGGTGGAGGGGGTTAAGGGTACCTTGGTCCAGGGGTTGAGGTTGTGTGTGTGTGGGGGGGGTTACGGGTACCTTGGTCCAGGGGTTGAGGTAGTGTGTGTGTGGGGGGAGGTTAAGGGTACCTTGATCCAGGGGTTGAGGTTGTGTGTGTGTGGGGGGGGTTATGGGTACCTTGGTCCAGGGGTTGAGGTTGTGTGTGTGGGGGTGGAGGGGGTTAAGGGTACCTTGGTCCAGGGGTTGAGGTAGTGTGTGTGGGGGGGTGGAGGGGGAGGTTAAGGGTACCTTGGTCCAGGGGTTGAGGTAGTGTGTGTGGGGGGGAGGGGGTTAAGGGTACCTTGGTCCAGGGGTTGAGGTTGTGTGTGTGTGGGGGGGTTAAGGGTACCTTGGTCCAGGGGTTGAGGTAGTGTGTGTGTGTGTGTGGGGGGGTTAAGGGTACCTTGGTCCAGGGGTTGAGGTAGTGTGTGTGGGGGGGTGGAGGGGGGTTAAGGGTACCTTGGTCCAGGGGTTGAGGTAGTGTGTGTGGGGGTGGAGGGGGTTAAGGGTACCTTGGTCAAGGGGGTTGAGGTAGTGTGTGTGGGGGGTGGAGGGGGGGTTGAGTTAAGGGTACCTTGGTCCAGGGGTTGGTGAGGTAGTGTGTGTGGGGGTGGAGGGGGTTAAGGGTACCTTGGTCAAGGGGGTTGAGGTAGTGTGTGTGGGGGTGGAGGGGAGTTAAGGGTACCTTGGTCCAGGGGGTGAGGTAGTGTGTGTGGGGGTGGAGGGGGTTAAGGGTACCTTGGTCCAGGGGTTGAGGTAGTGTGTGGGGGGGTGGAGGGGGTTAAGGGTACCTTGGTCCAGGGGGTTGAGGTTGAGGTAGTGTGTGGGGGGAGGTGGAGGGGGGGGTTAAGGGTACCTTGGTCCAGGGGTTGAGGTAGTGTGTGTGGGGGGGTGGAGGGGGTTAAGTGTACCTTGGTCCAGGGGTTGAGGTAGTGTGTGTGGGGGGGTACCTTGGTGGATGGGGGTTAAGGGTACCTTGGTCCAGGGGTTGAGGTTGTGTGTGGGGGGTGGAGGGGGTTAAGGGTACCTTGGTCCAGGGGGTTGAGGTAGTGTGTGTGGGGGTGGAGGGGGGTTAAGGGTACCTTGGTCCAGGGGGTTCAGGTTGTGTGTGAGGGTGGGAGAGGTGTGTATGGCCTCATCTTCCTCCATCTCCTCCTCCTCTAGGGGTGGCTCAACGTTGGGTCTCTCCTGCCTGCTGGAGTAGATGAACTGGGCTGCTGTGGATACCACAGAACACACACACACAACGGATCACTCAACAGCCAATCACAGTGCTTGGCAATGTCAACAATGTGTCACATCCAGAGTTCTGAGTTCTGATGCGGTGGCCTTTTAGAGATAACCAGGAGGGACAATGTTACTGAAAGATGCAGTAAGTCAAGTCAGAAGATAACAGATTCATTACCAACAGGTGCAAAGCACAGCAAAATGTCATCACGTTTTGAAGTCAACTTTCCTCTCTTTGTCTAACAACACTTCACTAAATCTAGCAAAGAAGTTGTGGGTTAGAGTGCAGTATTAATTTAGCTTCATAGCACACACGTTTTGGTTAGCACGTTTCTCACACCGGCTTCTGCCAAGGAGGGAGCTGGCCTGCCAAGGAGGGAGCAGGCCTGCCAAGGAGGGAGCAGGTCTGCTAAGGCAACAGAAGGAGGGTTTCCTAGCAATACGTGCTATGGAGGGAGCAGGCCTGCCAAGGCAACAGCAGGAGGGTCTCCTAGCAACACGTGCCACGGAGGGAGCAGGCCTGCCAAGGCAACAGCAGGAGGATGTAGAGTAATAGTGAAGTCACATCAAAACTATGAAATAACACCATATGGAATCATGTAGTAACCAAAAAGAAGTAGCCACCCAGTGCCTTGTTGTTTGCATCCTGTTTGCAACAAGGCACTTTAATAACTAAAGAATATGGCAAAGTAAGTCACTGTTTGTCCTGAGTGAGGGGTCCCAAAGTAAGTCACTGTTTGTCCTGAGTGAGGGGTCCCAAAGTAAGTCACTGTTTGTCCTGAGTGAGGGGTCCCAAAGTAAGTCACTGTTTGTCCTGAGTGAAGGGTCCCAAAGTTAGTCACTGTTTGTCCTGAGTGAGGGGTCCCAAAGTAAGTCACTGTTTGTCCTGAGTGAGGGGTCCCAAAGTAAGTCACTGTTTGTCCTGAGTGAGGGGTCCCAAAGTAAGTCACTGTTTGTCCTGAGTGAGGGGTCCCAAAGTAAGTCACTGTTTGTCCTGAGTGAGGGGTCCCAAAGTAAGTCACTGTTTGTCCTGAGTGAGGGGTCCCAAAGTTAGTCACTGTTTGTCCTGAGTGAGGGGGGTCCCAAAGTAAGTCACTGTTTGTCCTGAGTGAGGGGTCCCAAAGTAAGTCACTGTTTGTCCTGAGTGAGGGGTCCCAAAGTAAGTCACTGTTTGTCCTGAGTGAGGGGTCCCAAAGTAAGTCACTGTTTGTCCTGAGTGAGGGGTCCCAAAGTAAGTCACTGTTTGTCCTGAGTGAGGGGTCCCAAAGTAAGTCACTGTTTGTCCTGAGTGAGGGGTCCCAAAAAGTAAGTCACTGTTTGTCCTGAGTGAGGGGTCCCAAAGTAAGTCACTGTTTGTCCTGAGTGAGGAGTCCCAAAGTAAGTCACTGTTTGTCCTGGAGTGAGGGGTCCCAAAGTGTTTGTCCTGAGTGAGGGGTCCCAAAGTAAGTCACTGTTTGTCCTGAGTGAGGGGTCCTGAGTGAGGGGTCCCAAAGTAAGTCACTGTTTGTCCTGAGTGAGGGGTCCCAAAGTAAGTCACTGTTTGTCCTGAGTGAGGGGTGAGGGGTCCCAAAGTAAGTCACTGTTTGTCCTGAGTGAGGGGTGAGGGGTCCCAAAGTAAGCCACTGTTTGTCCTGAGTGAGGGGTGAGGGGTCCCAAAGTAATTCACTGTTTGTCCTGAGTGAGGGGTGAGGGGTCCCAAAGTAAGTCACTGTTTGTCCTGAGTGAGGGGTGAGGGTTGAATCTAAATTAGACCTTATTTGGTCAGAAGCACTGGGCGATGTTGGGAATGAGATGCCATTTCAGACACACAGTCTAAGGCAGGGCTCCCAACTAGCGACCTGGGGATGATTTATTTGGCCCTTAAATCTTGAGCAATATAAATATATATAATATATATATAATATCCATACAGCTCTTTTTTTCCCTTGATTTTCCACCATAATTTGCAAATAAATTCATTAAAAGTCCCACAATGTGATTTTCTGGATTTTTTTTCTCATTTTATCTGTCATAGTTGAAGTGTACCTATGATGAAAATTACAGGCCTCTCTCATCTTTTTAAGTGGGAGAACTTGCACAATTGGTGGCTGACTAAATACTTTTTTGCCCCACTGTATATATAAATATATATAATATCCACACAGCTTTCTTTTTTTCTCTTAATTTCTTTTTCTTTCTTTTTAGACATAAAAAAATAAAAACACCAGAAAATCAGCTCCTTGTGATTTTACTTTTGGAAATCGGTCCTAAACTATTCCCACGCATAACAGTGAACGTATATAAAATGTAAGCAAGGTTTGAAATGACGTTTTAGTCAAATATCTCTGTTTGGGCCTTTTGCAGTCAAAACATTATAATACTAATATGAATGAATCTAGTTGAGGATCCTTGATTTAAGGTTACACATTGTGTATTTATCATTACGTGATTTTACTTTTCTATTATTTCTCTGTTTTCTTTTTCTCTGCGTGGTTGTGAAGGGCCCGTAAGTCAGCATTACACTGTTAGTCCCCACATGTTAGTCCCCACCTGTTAGTCCCCACCTGTTAGTCCCCACCTGTCACTGTTAGTCCCCACCTGTTAGTCCCCACCTGTCACTGTTAGTCCCCACCTGTTGTTTACCAAGCATTTCCCTGTTAGTCTACACCTGTTGTTTACCAAGCATTTCCCTGTTAGTCTACACCTGTTGTTTACCAAGCATTTCACTGTTAGTCTACACCTGTTAGTCTACACCTGTTGTTTACCAAGCATTTCCCTGTTAGTCTACACCTGTTAGTCTACACCTGTTAGTCTACACCTGTTAGTCTACACCTGTTAGTCTACACCTGTTAGTCTACACCTGTTAGTCTACACCTGTTAGTCTACATCTACACCTGTTAGTCTACACCTGTTAGTCTACACCTGTTGTTTACCAAGCATTTCCCTGTTAGTCTACACCTGTTAGTCTACACCTGTTAGTCTACACCTGTTGTTTACCAAGCATTTCCCTGTTAGCCTACACCTGTTGTTTACCAAACATTTCACTGTTAGTCTACACCTGTTAGTCTACACCTGTTAGTCTACACCTGTTGTTTACCAAACATTTCACTGTTAGTCTACACCTGTTAGTCCCCACCTGTTGTTTAAGGAGCATTACACTGTTAGTCTACACCTGTTGTTGTTAGTCTACACCTGTTGTTGTTAGTCTACACCTGTTGTTGTTAGTCTACACCTGTTGTTGTTAGTCTACACCTGTTGTTGTTAGTCTACACCTGTTGTTGTTAGTCTACACCTGTTAGTCTACACCTGTTGTTTACCAAGCATTTCACTGTTAGTCCACACCTGTTGTTTATGAAGCATGTGACAAATAACATGTTGACTTGATTTGACAGTGTAGAGTCCTAGGGTAGTGTGACAGACCTGTAGCAGGGAGAGATACACTATAAAGAACATGTGTACTGTCCTAGGGTAGTGTGACAGACCTGTAGCAGGGGAGATGCAGTAGTCATCGTCAACAGACTGTCCATACAGATCGTCATCGTCAAGGTCTGCAGAAACACCAGGGAAAGTGATACAGTTAACAGAGGCAGGTAGCTAGCTAGGTTACACACAAACATTGTAATCACTCTCTCACACACACTGGCTGCCTATCATTTGGCCTAGTCAGCAACTCTGCCTGCCTGGCTGGCTGGCAGCTAGTATGAGGCCTTTACTGGTGGACTGGATACACACCAGTATCTTTCAATAGTGAAACAATTCCCTTACATTAAATAACGAGTAAAAATTGAACTAAATTGCTAATAGCCGCCTGTCTCTTTTAATAGCCGGGCAACGGCACATATTTCAGCAATTAAAGGGCCATTTCTAAATAAATTCTTTACCAGGTTACCGTGAATTACCATGAATTTGTTTACGAGATTCAATGTTTGATTTGTTACATTTAAGTAATGACTGGGGAAAAATGCCAATCATCCATTTTTAAACCGCCATTAAGAAACTGCGAGTCATTGGCTGCTAGCGGCTGAGAAGTGATAAGTAACTGTACAACTTTGGGAGAGCAGATCTCTTTGACTAAGCAGTTGAAGAGGATAATAATTATTCTGTCAACAAATAAATAAACATGTAAAAAAATATATATATTTGGCTTACTAAGACAAAAGAAACGTGACAGTGTAAATGATAACACAATTTGTGCAAGAAATTAAGACATTTATTAAAATGCTGGAATTGAATGCTGCAAATAAACAATTAACTACAGTGCATTTAGAAGGTCTTCAGACCCCTGGACTTTTTCCTCATTTTGTTACGTTACAGCCTTATTCTAAACAGGATTCAATTGTAGTTTTTCCTCATCAATCTACACACAATACCCCATAATGGCATCACAATACCCCATAATGACATCACAATACCCCATAATGACATCACAATACCCCATAATGATGGAAGCAAACAGAGGTTTTTAGACATTTTAGAAAATGTATTAAAATTAAAACTGAAATGTTACATTTAAATAAGTATTTAGACCCTTTACTCAGTACTTTGTTGAAGCATCTTTGGCAGCATTACAGCCTAGAGTCTTCTTGGGTATGACGCTACAAGCTTGGCACACCTGTATTTGGGGTGTTTCTCCCATTCTTCTCTGCAGTTCCTCTCAAGCTCTGTCAGATTCGATGGGGAGTGTCACTGCACAGCTATTTTCAGGTCTCTCCAGAGATGTTCGATCGGATTCAAGTCCGGGCTCTGGCTGAGCCACTCAAGGACATTCAGAGACTTGTCCAGAAGCCAATCCTGCATTGTCTTGGCTGTGTGCTTAGAGTCATTGTCCTGTTGGCAGGTGAACCTTCGGCCCAGTCGGAGGTCCTGAGCGCTCTGGAGCAGGTTTTCATCAAGGTTCTCTCTGTACTTTGCCCCGTTCATCTTTGCCACAATCCTGACTAGTCTCCCAGGCCCTCCCACTGGAAAACACCCCCACCGCATGATGCTGTCACCACCATGCTTCATCGTAGGGATAGTGCCAGGTTTCCTCCGGACATGATGCTGTTACCACCATGCTTCACCATAGGGATGGTGCCAGGTTTCCTCCGGACATGACGCTTGGCATTCAGGCTAAAGAGTTCATCAGACCAGAGAAGATTGTTTGTCATGGTCAGAGCTCTTTAGGTGCCTTTTGGCAAACTCCAAGCGGGCTGTCATGTGCATTTTACTGAGGAGTGGTTTCCGTCTGACCACTCTACCATAAAGGCCTGATTGGTGGAGTGCTGCAAAGATGGGTTGTCCTTCTGGAAGGTTCTCCATAGAGGAACTCTGGAGCTCTGTCAGGGTGACCATTGGGTTCTTTGTCTCCTCCCTGACCAAGGCCCTTCTCCCCCGATTTCTCAGTTTGGCCGGGCGGCCAGCTCTAGGTGGTTCCAAACTTCTTCCATTAAAGAATGATGGAGGCCACTGTGTTATTGGGGACCTTTAATGATGCAGATATGTGTTGGTACCCTTCCCCAGATCTGTGCCTCGACACAATCCTGTCACGGAGCTCCACAGACACTTCCTTCGGCCTCATGGCTTGGTTTTTGCTGACATGCACTGTCAACTGTGGGATCTTATATAGACAGGTGTGTGCCTTTCCAAACCATGTCCAATCAATTGAATTTACCACAGGTGGATTCCAATCAAGTTGTAGAAACATCTCAAGGATGGATGGAATCAATGGAAACAGGATGCACCGGAGTTCAATTTCGAGTCTTGTAGCAAAGGGTCTGAATACTTATGTAAATAAGGTATCGGTTTTATTATTTATAATACATGTTCTAAAAACCTGTTTTCAAATCGAATTTCAAATCAAAATTGTATTTGTCACATGAGCCCGAATACAACAGGTGTCGACCTTACCGTGAAATGCTTACTGACAAGCCCTTATCCAACAGCACAGTTCAAGAAAGAGTTTCTTAATAAACTAAAGTAAAACAAACGTAATTAAATCAAAAAGTAACAAGAAAATTACACAACAATGACAAGGCTATATACAGAGGATACCTGTACCGAGTCAATGTGTGTGGGTACAGGTTAGTCAAGGTCATTTGTAAAGTAACTATGCATAGATAATAAACAGCGAGTTTTCACCTTGTCATCATGAGGTATTGTGTTGATGAGGAATAATAACAATTGAATCCATTTTAGAAGAAGGCTGTAACGTGTCAAAATGTGGAAGAAGGGAAGGCGTCTGAATACTTTCCGAATGCACTGTATATAAAACTAACATGTTGGGCAATTCAACCAAATTCACATAGAAATGTGAGTTCTAGATCTGTCATTCTCAATGAAAGCCAGTCTAAGAAAAGGTAAATATGATCTATGTACGCGATTTCTATGCTTCCTGTTCTTAATTTTAGTTTTTTTGCTTCTTTTACTTGAAGTTTTGTACACCAGCTCTAAACAGCTGAAAATACTATACTTTTGGTTATGGAAAATAGATGTCTCAGCAGTTTAGATGGTTGAATGATACTCTACATTATACTTGCTTGTTTTGTCACATTAACTGAAATAAGGCAAACTATTAGAATGTTTAGCCACCAGGAAATGGTGTTGCTATTTTTGCATAGTGCAGCTTTAAATACGGTTCATGGTTCGTTTCCTTGCCACGATACTAATGAGTATCGCGATACTTGTATCCTACTGGCCAGCTTCAGTGAGTGGAACTTGAAAAGCTAACTAGCTAGCAAGCAAGCTAACTAAGCAATAATATTGACACATATCGGCCGATAGAGTTGACTTAGTTCATTAAATGAACTAAATAGTTAAACTCAGTTCTCTGAAATATATTCCTTTGTGTTAATGTTAAGGCACCAATTGCAATTGACAGCCCAAATAGGACACGACAGCAATAAATTGACCCTTATCAAGCTAATCGGCTAACGTTAGCTTGCTAGATAACACGTTGGTTTGTTCGGGCATCGGAGGGTCCAAACACTTTCACAGCATCTAACCTTCATCATAGTTGTAGCCTCGGACATTTCTGTGCCGGGACATGTTGCCTTTATACTTCTCCTTTCGGCCGTGTTGAGGCGGTTTTTTGGCTCACAGCGTTTGTTGTAACATGTCATGCGTCCATAGGCGAAGCGAGAGGTTCTACTCCACCACATAAAAAAATCTGTCCACGAAGTGGAATAGTTTGTATGGAGGTCAATGAAAGAATGTTGAATTTGGTCAACAACAACAACAACAACAAAATATATATATATATATAATTACTTATTTGCTACGTGAGATTATTTTTGATCGAATAGAATTATCGTTAATGACTAGATTGTTACGAATGCACAGATATGAGTGGACGAGTTTATTTTAGATTTCCCCTTGTCATAGAGATAGATAGATGACTCCTAATGAATATCCCCGGTTTTAGCATGGGCATTGTCATTGAGGGCTTCGACTATTTTAAAGTATTCAACTGGGTGAGGATTCCTATGAGTTGGGAGCAATCAGCCAGTGAAGAACAATCACATTAACTATTTTAAAATGGAAATTGCGTCAATGACGCTGCCCATGTTGTCATAGACCCTGTGATGATACAGAGACAAAGATGAGTCAACTATCTATCTCTATGGCCTGTTGTTCACACGCTTATCTTCCCTCTCATTGGCTAGAATGGTCCCACCTGATCTCGCCTGCCTTCCATCTTTTCGGACATGTAATTCCACTGTTAGAGCGGTGACTCGAATATCTTTAATGTAATATACCATCTTTGATGCGTCTCTCTTTCCGAGAGTCATTATTAACCCCTTTTTATATATATATATATGTAACCCTACCCGAGTTCAAATAAAACCGAACAATGTTTTCCCTTATCTCTAAGGTCCCCCATATGTGAAATTGACGGTTGTGTAAACATATGTTGCTGCAAAAGTGTTTACATTTATAGATATATTACCACTTTAACTAAAACGGTGCAGAATAAAGCCTGGTTTGAGGTGGGTGGAATTCCACCAATCCAAAGAGAGGAAAAGCCTTTGCGCATTGTGGACAACGAATCACATCATTAGGACAGAGAACTAGGCGTCTCGTCATTGGCGGTGTTAGAGAGCATACAATCCATGAAGCATTGTGGGTAAATGGTGACTGATTGACTGATGATACAAATAATAATGAGTAGTTATTTATGATGCAAGTTGATTTGTAGATCAGCCAGTCGGCAATCTGCGGCACTGTCGAACAAGCCCGTTATAAGCAGTATTTCTGGCTAAATACACACCTCTGCACAGACGGTAGAGTAGAGCGCTCTCCTGTTGAGCGGTTCAAAACAACAGAGAGGTTAGAGTGAGACGTTGACGTTACCATTTGTGATTTAACTTTTTGCACATCGTTACAACACAGTATATAGACCTAATATGACATTTTAAATGTCTTTATTCTTTTAGAACTTTTGTCAGTGTACTGTTTACTGTTAACTCATTTATTGTTTATTTCACTTTTGTATATTATCTATTTTATTTTATTTTATTTGGCAATGTTAACATATTTATCCCATGCCAATAAAGTATCTTTAAATTAAAATGATAATTTAAGTTACTTCTAAACGCAGAGCTTGGGTCTGTCACACTGCTCCAATCCTAACTGAAATGCTGGCAAAGAGAAAGATAAAAACCGATCTGATGTCAGAGCAACGTTAAAATACGGTAGGGCGGAACCTCTTCAGTAGCATTACGGCGACGCTATAATGCATCTAGTCCACCAACCAACAATACGAACATTTACTTTAACATTGATCATAAAAAAATGGAAAAAAATATTCTAGCATCAAAGCTGTTCCAAAGACAATTATATTCCCTCATCAATCACTTTGAAAAAACAGCTCCATTTTATTTTTATTTTTTCCATTTCTGAAAAACAAGAAAACCCCACATTACTGGGCAGGTTGTTTTCTGTCGGCTTTTCCAAGGAAACGTCACCTTCTGAGCTGAAGCAGCTTCAGCCTGTGTTTCTGGAAACCACCCGTTTGACGGTTGTGACTAGAACAAGTTCAGCTATGGACCAAAAGTTGCCTGTTTGAGTCATGGCAGGGACACATGTAGAACTTTAGCTAAAGCTAACCATTTTTTTCCTAACCTTAACCTAATTCTCCTAACCAGCTCCTTTAGTTATCCTAACCTTAACCTAATTCTCCTAACCTGCTCCTTTAGTTATCCTACCTTAACCTAATTCTCCTAACCTGCTCCTTTAGTTATCCCAACCTTAACCTAATTCTCCTAACCAGCTCCTTTAGTTATCCTAACCAGCCAAAACCTCTTTAGAAACTGAGTGTGTCTGCCAATCTGGTGCTAACACCCACCCACTGCCCTGGCTGAATGGTATGTAAGGTGGTGATGATGATGATGGTGGTGATGATGATGGTGATGATGGTGATGGTGATGATGATGGTGGTGATGGCCTACATAGGCATACAGAGGCCCATTATCAGCAACCATCACTCCTGTGTTCCAATGGCACGTTGTGTTAGCTAATCCAAGTTTATCATTTTAAAAGGCTAATTGATCATTAGAAAAGCCTTTTGCTATTATGTTAGTGCAGCTGGAAACATTTGTACTGATTAAAGAAGCAATAAAACTGGCCTTCTTTAGACTAGTTGAGTAGAAGGCCAGCATCCCGGAGTCACCTCTTCACTGTTGCTAGTATTGTCAGAGGTCACCTTGTAGTTCACAACAACAACAAAAAACAGATTATTCTGGCTGGAATTGTTACTCCCCTGCTATGTAAAAATGATTGACATGGCAGATTCGGACGGGACTAAAAATGACCTGACCTCCCCCAGTACAACTAATCCTGTCCGAATGGCGTTTATGAGGTTGGAATAATGCTGTGAAAATGACGATAATGTACTTTTAGTGTTAGAGCTGTTTGAAAAGGCCGCGTGAAATTTCAGCTTGACATCACCAGGTAGTATTAGTTGTTAGACCAATAAGAAAGAGAGTTTTGCCCTCCTCTCTGCCAATCACAGATAGTTTTCAGGTTACCCATCTCTCCCATTAGGCCGACAGTTTCTTGCAAAATTTCTTGCTTGAGAAATTTAATTTAGCTAAGAAGCTATTTTTTTTGTTTATTTTTGACATTTAAAAAAAAAAAAAAAAGTATCACACTAAGATACTTCTTTCTTTTTTTTTTTTTTACCCAGAAATGATTTGATATCGAGATAAAGAATGACTGCATTGGATCTTTAATCCCTTCTATTTAATAAAAATATATATATATCTGCCAAAACCAGCTACATGTAATGGATAAGAATGAAGAGTCTAGTTGTTGCTTTTTTTGTTGCCTTCAATATAGAGACAGGTTTTAAAAGTCAGGCTTAGGAACAATGACTCAAGAAATGAGATTTGGTGTAACGGGGTCGCAAGCTGTGCATGGAAACACACACACACGCATGCACAAACAAAGCCTCCAACCCAGACGCACCTGTGTTCTAGAAGTGTGTGTGCAGCCACACACACACACACACACACTCACACACACACACACACACCCTTCAAAGGTCAACCCAGTCGTGTGAGCCCACCCTGACCACAACACACACATACACAACACTCAGACAGAGACAGCGTTTCAGACGGACCCAGTGACATAACTTTTTTTCCATCACCACTGGCTGAACAAGTTGGGGGGTTGAGTTGAGGGAGTGAACACGTCTGATTTCAGAATGGCACCCTATAGCCTACACAAGGGCACCATCCGAGGCTCTGGTCTATAGTAGTGCACTATGTAGGGAATAGGGCCCTGGTCTATGGTAGTGCACTATGTAGGGAATAGGGCTCTGGTCTAAAGTAGTGCACTATTTAGGGAGTAGGGCTCTGGTCTAAAGTAGTGCACTATTTAGGGAGTAGGGCCCTGGTCTATAGTAGTGCACTATGTAGGGAATAGGGCTCTGGTCTAAAGTA
This sequence comes from Oncorhynchus tshawytscha, assembly GCF_018296145.1. NCBI lineage: Eukaryota > Metazoa > Chordata > Actinopteri > Salmoniformes > Salmonidae > Oncorhynchus > Oncorhynchus tshawytscha. Next base: position 3,197,893 of record NC_056433.1, on the reverse strand, counting down.
GTGTACTATATAGGGAATAGGGCTCTGGTCTAAAGTAGTGTACTACATAGGGAATAGGCTGTCATTTGGGATACACTCTTCTCTATCTAGGCCACTTTCTGACAAACTGTCACCTGGAACAGAGGCTTGTTCATTGTAAAGGTCTCCAGCGTTTACCAGGTGTCTTCTCTTTATTGAGCAGGGTGGATTATCAGACTGTCAGTGTATCTGATAGGACCATACAGGGTAGATTCTGACTGTCAGTGTATCTGATAGGACCATACAGGGTGGATTATCAGACTGTCAGTGTATCTGATAGGACCATACAGGGTAGATTCTGACTGTCAGTGTATCTGATAGGACCATACAGGGTAGATTCTGACTGTCAGTGTATCTGATAGGACCATACAGGGTAGATTCTGACTGTCAGTGTATCTGATAGGACCATACAGGGTAGATTCTGACTGTCAGTGTATCTGATAGGACCATACAGGGTAGATTATCAGACTGTCAGTGTATCTGATAGGACCATACAGGGTAGATTCTGACTGTCAGTGTACCTGATAGGACCATACAGGGTAGATTATCAGACTCAGGTTTTATATACACTACAGATGTGCTGCTCACCGTATCTGGCAGGACTGCACCAGATTAATCTATGATTTACTCTCAAATGGCACCCTATTCCCTAAATAGTGCACAACTTTCTTTAAGCTAGTGCAATCAATAGGGAATATGGTGGCATTTGGGACAGCAGAGAGATGGTGTGGGAGAGGAGTAGGGGGGCATTTGGGACAGCATAGAGATGGTGTAGGAGAGGAGTAGGGGGGCATTTGGGACAACAGAGAGATGATGTGGGAGAGGAGTAGGCGGGCGTTTGGGACAGCAGAGAGATGGTGTGGGAGAGGAGTAGAATGACAGAGTCAACAGAGAAAGGAGAGATCTGATCTGAACAGGTAAACAGAGATAAACAGTCGGGTGCTCCCGGCTCACCTCGGGTGGGGGGGGTTTAGTTAAACTGTTTTACCTCATCAGAAAACAGAATTATAAGCTGAATTACAGACTGAATTATAAACTGAATTATAGACTGAATTATAAACTGAATTACAGACTGAATTATAGACCGAATTTGAAACTGAATTATAGACTGAATTATTAACTAAATTAGAGACTGAATTAAAGACTCCTCTCCTCACCTCACCTCACCTCTCCTCTCCTCTCCTCCCCTCCTCTCCACCTCCTCTCCTCTCACCTCCTCTTCTCTCCTCTCCCCTCCTCCCCATCTCCTCTCCCTGCCTCTCCTCCTACCTCCTCTCCTCTCCCATCTCATCTACTCCACTCTCCTCCCCCTCTCCTATTCCCCCTCTCCCCTCCTCTCCTCTCTTCTCCTCTCCTCTCCACCTCTCCTCACCTCTCTCCCCCACTTCTCTTCCCCCATCTCTCCTCCCTACCTCCTCCCCTCCCCTCCCCTCCTCCCCTCCTCTCTTCACCTCTCTCCCCCTCCTCTCCCCTCTTCGCCTCCCCATCTTCTCTCCCCTCCACTTCTCCTCTACCCTCTCCTCCCCCTTCTTTCCTCCCCACCTCCTCTCATCTCCTCACCCCTCTCCTCCACTCTCCTCTCTCCTCTCCCCTCCCTTTTTCCTTCCTTCCCCTCCCATCCCCTCCTCACCCCAACCTATGACAAGTCTCACAGTAGCTTTGAAAGCCAGACTATAGTTAAAAATCTCAGGGCTAAGAAGTATTCAAATGACCCTACCTGAACACACAATGCTTTGCAAAGAGGGCTGCCTTGACAATGGCAGCACTAACCTTTCCAATCTCGCTCATGCAAATGACCTCATCCTACTGGCCAGGAGACAGACAGGCTCTGAGCATGCCAAGGCGAACGTTGTGGAACGTTCCCATAGAATGCCTCCCCAATGGCATCCTATTCTCCATAGTGCACTACTTTAGACCAGAGCCCTATGACACCCTATTCCCTATATAGCGCACTACTTTTGTCCAGGGCCCATGGGGTGCGATTTGGGACACAGTCATAGAACTATACCACATAGAATAAACATGCCAACCTAACATGTAAAATAAGGAATTTGGTCAGTTCTAGTCATGACATTTCTATCTGCAGAGGTCCTAATGTGGTAGATTTAACACCAGGTCTGTGACCCGCTGGAGCTGAGGGAGTTACCTCGGAAGTGTCTGTCTGTCTGTCTGTCTGTCTGTCTGTCTGTCTGTCTGTCTGTCTGTCTGTCTGTCTGTCTGTCTGTCTGTCTGTCTGTCTGTGTTTCTGTGTGTCTGTCTGTCTGTGTTTCTGTGTGTCTGTCTGTCTGTGTCTGTCTGTGTTTCTGTGTGTGTGTGTGTGTGTGTGTGTGTGTGTGTGTGTGTGTGTGTGTGTGTGTGTGTGTGTGTTAGTCAGGACTTTATCAAGATGTAGTTTTTAATACTGCCCTCTAGGGAGAAGAAAAACACCAGACTTGAACTGTGGCCAATAGAAAGCCTGAGTGTCTCACAGCAGGTGGCACTCAGGTGTGTGTGCTGCAGGGAAATGCATCCAGGTAACAAGTACCTTAAGATGAACTAACTAGCGAACTGTTAGTCTGGATCAGCATCTGCTTGATGACTCAAATGTTAATGTATTGTAGGCACAGTATGAGTCATACACTATGAAACATTTAAAAAAATGTTTTATTCATTTACATAATTCGGATGAGTTTTGTTTAATTATTAACATGATCAGAACAACACTTTTTATGCTGGAATCTAAGCAAAATAAAAGGTAATCGTGTTTAATTAGATTTGTTTAAAAAAAAAGTTTGCTTGTGTCAAACAATCTAACCCTAACCATAATAATGTTTTAAAGATGTTAGCTGCCTGAGTAATTACAGGACTAATGAGTACCTGCCTATAACCTCTACTATAAAACGATTTAACGTTTCACTACGTGCGCGGTCTCCACGCCGCGTGCAAAGTTCTGTTCAGTGTGTTGACCCCATCACGCGAGGATGAGTGACCGGGGACAATAGTGTGTTTTTAGGGGGGACGGTAATTGTAAGTGACCGAGACAATACGATAGCGTATCGGGAAGAACAATAAACTATGAGAACACACATTCATACAAGTAAGTGTGACCATCGGACTCCTCTCCTCTAGGCCATACTGAAGAGACGGGCCTGAGATTAGATCATGGTTATGTGGGTTTACAAACAAAAAAAACTTGAGTTCTAGTTTTGTGTTTATGAGGAAAAACCGGTTGTCCCAGACTGGCTTGTTTTTAATGGACCTGTAAAAACACATTTAGATAAAAGTAATATCCACAATGTGACATGAACTTAACCCAAACACGTTGCCCGAGTGATAATGAGAATATGGTGTTATCTGAAGGTAGTGAACAGAGTCATTTCACCTCAAAGTGAAAGTGAACGATTCACGGTGACTAATATCTCATCATTAGGCTACAACAGCGCTCTCCCTACTGACATAAAGTCACATAATTTACCACTACTTTTCAAAAACTCCCTCATTTTGATCAATATGAACTGGCTACAATAGCCTAGTTATAAATAGGTAACTACGATCTAATTATACATAATTATAAACTTGAATGAATCACATTTCATTAATAGAGCATTTTCCTTATTGACATTAGACACAAAGAATCGACTACTGCTGTTGACAAACTCACTCATTTATGTCAGGCCTTAGCCTATCAATACGCGATATGAAATAGGTTACAGTAGCCTAGGAATAGACTACGACCATAAAGTGACATGAATGACTCATATCACGATACAAGAGCTACTTGACCCTTCATTTAGGACACCCAATGTTTTGTACCACTGCCGTTCAAACAACGCACCAGGCTTAATCATCTGAGGCGTTATCAACACGACGCAAGATCGATATGAATAGAGGTGGTAGCCTACTTCGGTAACACGATAAACAATCAAATAACTGCAGCAGCCCAGCAAACAGGCAGAGAGAGGAGAAAAATAAACCATCATGCCACCTTGCTTCACCTCGCGGTCCACTCAACTCCATGCCAAAACATTAAGTCCACAATTGTTTACATTGTCGTCAGATACCCCGTTCCCTGTCCACAATTTACTATTTTTTTCTCCAAGAAAAACTAGAATGAACCTCTTGAAAAGTAGCGACAGAGTTTAAGCGCGGAAAGGGTAAGGAATACGCGCCTATGTCAGGGCGCCAAACGGAGCGAGTTGCAGGAGGAGGAGGAAGGTGAGGAGGTAGGGAGGAGGAGGGGCTATAGCGGGACTCGTGGCTTTCCGCTCTGTTTACAAGCCTGCGTGATCCTTCACTATTTTAATGTCAACCTGCTCCTTCTTCCTCGGCAGACAGGAGAGACAGTCAGAACAGAACGGCACCGCAGCGCTCAGAGAGAACACGGACATCGAGTTGCTCTCTACAGAAACTACCCTTCACATGGCCAGGCGGCCAAGACACAGGTAGAATAACTACAAATACTACACTACAGAAGCTGCTGTCTGGGCTTTTAGATGGACTATCATTTAATTTATATTTGTCTCTCAACAACTGACTTAAAATTATGTTTCTATTTCCTGCATTGTTGCGGTTGGAGTTAGAAGTTGTTTAAACACTTTATTTTGTGCTGCTAACAGAGAGATTTTATTTTTGAGAGGATATGTAGTTTTGTTCTGTCTTGCTCAGATAACAGGTGCTGGTAGTCATCTGGCATGTGTTCGCCTCACGCTCCTTCGCTGCGCTAGTGACACACTCTCTCTCTCTCTCTCTCTCTGCCTCTCTGTCTCTCTCTCTCTCTCTCTGCCCCTCTCTCACTCTCTACCTCTGCCTCTCTCTCTCTCTTTCTGCCTCTCTCTCTATCCCTCTCTCTCTTTCTGCCTCTCTCTATCCCTCTCTCTCTCTCTGCCTCTCTCTCTATGCCTCTCTCTCTGCCTCTCTCTCTCTCCCCCTCTCTCTCTCTGCCTCTCTCTCTCCCCCCCTCTCTCTCTCTCTGCCTCTCTCTCTCTCTCTGAGGTTGCTGTAGCATCCCTGAAAAAAGCAGAATAAAAAAACGAAATAAAAAATACAATATTTTCCATACCACGTCACTATTTTGTACACTGTAGAATATAGTGAAGACATCAAAACAATCAAATATGTAATCATGTAACAAATCAAAATATATTTTATATTTGAGATTCTTCAAAGTAGCCACCCTTTGCCTTGATTACAGTTTTTGCCATTCTCTCAACCAGCTTCATGAGGAATGCTTTCCTAGAGTCTTGAAGGAGTTCCCACATATGCTGAGCACTTGTTGGCTGTTTTTCCTTCAGCAGCAAAGCATTCCTACTCCATCACACCTTCTCCTCCATGCTTCACAGTGCGATCCACACATGCGGAGATCATCCGTTCACCTACTCTGCGTCTCACAAAGACACTGCAGTTGGATTCAAAAATCTCACATTTGGACTCATCAGACCAAAGGACAAATTTCCTCTGGTCTAATGTCCATTGCTCGTGTTTCTTGGCCCAAGCAAGTCTCTTCTTATATTGGTGTCCTTTAGTAGTGGTTTCTTTGCAGCAAATTGACCCTGAAGGTCTGATTCACACAGTCTCCTCTGAACAGTTGATGTTGAGATGTGTTTGTTACTTGAACTCTGTGAAGCATTTATTTGGGCTGCAATTTCTGAGGCTGATAACTCTAATGAACTTATCCTCTGCAGCAGAGGTAACTCTGGGTCTTCCATTCCTGTTGCGGTCCTCATGAGAGCCAGTTTCATCATAGCGCTTGATGGTTTTTTCGACTGCACTTGAAGAAACTTTTAAAGTTCTTGACATTTTCCTTATTGACTGACCTTCATGTCTTAAAGTAATGATGGACTGTCGTTTCTCTTTAATTATTTGATCTGTTCTGGCCATAATATGGACTTGGTCTTTTACCAAATAGGGCAATCTTCTGTAAACCATCCCTACCTTGTCACAACTGATTGGCTCAAACTCATTAAGAAGAAAATAAATTCCACAAATTACTTTTAACAAGGCACACCTGTTAATTAAAATGCATTCCAGGTTACTACCTCATGAAGCTGGTTGAGAGAATTCCAAGAGTGTTGAAAGGTGTCATCAAGGCAAAGGGTGGCTACTTTGAAGAATCTCAATTTTAAAATATATTTGGTTTTGTTTAAAACTTTTTTGGTTACTAAATGACTCCATATATGTTATTACATAGTTATGATGTAATCAACCCAGAGTCGTCTCTTCACTGTTGACGTTGAGGTGTTTTGAGCGTACTATTTAAAGAAGCTGCCAGTTGAGGACTTTCGAAGGCGTCGAGATCTTCAGTTTCTTGGCGATTTCTCACATGGAATAGCCTTCATTTGTCAGAACAAGAATAGACTGATGAGTTTCAGAAGAAAGGTCTTTTTTCTGGCTATTTTGAGCCTGTAATCGAACCCACAAATGCTGATGCTCCAGATACTCAACTAGTCTAAAGAAGGCCAGTTTTATTGCTTCTTTAATCAGGACAACAGTTTTCAGCTGTGATAACATCATTGCAAAAGGGTTTTCTAATGATCAATTTGCCTTTTAAAATGATAAACTTGGATTAGCTATCGCAACGTGCAATTGGCACACAGGAGTGATGGTTGCTGATAATGGGACTCTGTACGCCTATGTAGATATTCCATTAAAAATCAGCCGTTTCCAGCTACAATAGTCATTTACAACACTAACAATGTCTACACTGTATTTCTGATCAATTTGATGTTATTTTAATGGACAAAAAAACACCTTAATGGACAAAAAACACCATGGGTTACTGTTCTCCTTTATACTGTAGTAAACACACACCGTGGGTTACTGTTCTCCTTTATACTGTAGTAAACACACACCGTGGGTTGCTGTTCTCCTTTATACTGTAGTAAACACACACCGTGGGTTACTGTTCTCCTTTATACTGTAGTAAACACACACCGTGGGTTACTGTTCTCCTTTATACTGTAGTAAACACACACCGTGGGTTACTGTTCTCCTTTATACTGTAGTAAACACACACCGTGGGTTACTGTTCTCCTTTATACTGTAGTAAACACACACCGTGGGTTACTGTTCTCCTATATACTGTAGTAAACATGGGTTACTGTTCTCCTTTATACTGTAGTAAACACACACCGTGGGTTGCTGTTCTCCTTTACACTGTAGTAAACACACACCGTGGGTTACTGTTCTCCTTTATACTGTAGTAAACATGCGTTACTGTTCTCCTTTATACTGTAGTAAACACACACCGTGGGTTACTGTTCTCCTTTATACTGTAGTAAACATGGGTTGCTGTTCTCCTTTATACTGTAGTAAACACACAGTGGGTTAATGTTCTCCTTTATACTGTAGTAAACACACACCGTGGGTTGCTGTTCTCCTTTATACTGTAGTAAACACACACCGTGGGTTGCTGTTCTCCTTTATACTGTAGTAAACACACAGTGGGTTACTGTTCTCCTTTATACTGTAGTAAACACAGTGGGTTACTGTTCTCCTTTATACTGTAGTAAACACACACCGTGGGTTAATGTTCTCCTTTATACTGTAGTAAACACACAGTGGGTTACTGTTCTCCTTTATACTGTAGTAAACACAGTGGGTTACTGTTCTCCTTTATACTGTAGTAAACACACACCGTGGGTTACTGTTCTCCTTTATACTGTAGTAAACATGGGTTGCTGTTCTCCTTTATACTGTAGTAAACACACAGTGGGTTACTGTTCTCCTTTATACTGTAGTAAACACAGTGGGTTACTGTTCTCCTTTATACTGTAGTAAACACACACCGTGGGTTAATGTTCTCCTTTATACTGTAGTAAACACACACCGTGGGTTAATGTTCTCCTTTATACTGTAGTAAACACACACTGTGGGTTGCTGTTCTCCTTTACTGTCACACAAAGGAGTCTCTCTGGCTTCCACCTTGTTCTGGCATCTTATTGGCTCTGGGGTGGAGGTGATATTGTTTATCTGTGTGTGTGTGTGTTTTGCTGACTGTGTGTGTGTGTGTGTGTGTGCGTGTGTGTGTGTGTGTGTACCTGGAGCAGGTCTGAACAGGACCACGACAGGGTCATGTTAATATAATCAGGTGTACCTTTACCTGCCATGCCAGATCACCTGGGGTTTCTGTGGAAACCAAAAACACCACAACCAGTTTGTCAGAGTGTATGTGTGTGTTCGCTTGTATAGACTGACTGCACTCTACCCTGCTATAATGTCTGGTTCTGTTACCCTGTTACCACCCTACCCTGCTTAAATGACTGGTTCTGTTACCCTGCTATAACGACTGGTTCTGTTACCCTGGTACCACCCTACCTGCTATAATGACTGGTTCTGTTACCCTGTTACCATCCTACCCTGCTATAATGACTGGTTCTGTTACCCTGGTACCACCCTACCCTGCTATAATGACTGGTTCTGTTACCCTGCTATAATGACTGGTTCTGTTACCCTGTTACCACCCTACCCTGCTATAATGACTGGTTCTGTTATCCTGGTACCACCCTACCCTGCTGTAATGACTGGTTCTGTTACCCTGCTATAATGACTGGTTATGTTACCCTGTTACCACCCTACCCTGCTATATTGACTGACTCTGTTACCCTCTTACCACCCTACCCTGTTATAATGACTGGTTCTGTTACCCTGTTACCACTCTACCCTGCTATATTGACTGGTTCTGTTACCCTGCTATAATGACTGGTTCTGTTAACCTGTTACCACCCTACCCTGCTATAATGACTGGTTCTGTTACCTTGTTACCACCCTACCCTGCTATAATGACTGGTTCTTTTACCCTGCTATAATGACTGGTTCTGTTACCTTGTTACCACCCTACCCTGCTATAATGACTGGTTCTGTTACCCTGCTTTAATGACTGGTTCTGTTACCCTGTTACCACCCTACCCTGCTATAATGACTGGTTCTGTTACCCTGTTACCACCCTACCCTGCTATATTGACTGGTTCTGTTACCCTGTTACCACCCTACCCTGTTATAATGACTGGTTCTGTTACCCTGTTACCACCCTACCCTGCTATATTGACTGGTTCTGTTATGCTGTTACCACCCTACCCTGCTATAATGACTGGTTCTGTTACCCTGTTACTACCCTACCCTGCTATAATGACTGGTTCTGTTACTCTGTTACCACCCTACCCTGCTATAATGACTGGTTCTGTTACCCTGCTATAATGACTGGTTCTGTTACCGTGTTACCACCCTACCCTGCTATAATGACTGGTTCTGTTACCCTGTTACCACTCTACCCTGCTATAATGAGTGGTTCTGTTACCCTGTTACCACCCTACCCTGCTATAATGACTGGTTCTGTTACCCTGTTACCACCCTACCCTGCTATAATGACTGGTTCTGTTACCCTGCTATAATGACTGGTTCTGTTACCCTGTTACACCCTACCCTGCTATAATGACTGGTTCTGTTACCCTGCTATAATGACTGGTTCTGTTACCCTGTTACCACCCTACCCTGCTATAATGACTGGTTCTGTTACCCTGTTACCACCCTACCCTGCTATATTGACTGGTTCTGTTACCCTGTTACCACCCTACCCTGTTATAATGACTGGTTCTGTTACCCTATTACCACCCTACCCTGCTATATTGACTGGTTCTGTTATGCTGTTACCACCCTACCCTGCTATAATGACTGGTTCTGTTACCCTGTTACTACCCTACCCTGCTATAATGACTGGTTCTGTTACTCTGTTACCACCCTACCCTGCTATAATGACTGGTTCTGTTACCCTGCTATAATGACTGGTTCTGTTACCGTGTTACCACCCTACCCTGCTATAATGACTGGTTCTGTTACCCTGTTACCACTCTACCCTGCTATAATGAGTGGTTCTGTTACCCTGTTACCACCCTACCCTGCTATAATGACTGGTTCTGTTACCCTGTTACCACCCTACCCTGCTATAATGACTGGTTCTGTTACCCTGCTATAATGACTGGTTCTGTTACCCTGTTACACCCTACCCTGCTATAATGACTGGTTCTGTTACCCTGCTATAATGACTGGTTCTGTTACCCTGTTACCACCCTACCCTGCTATAATGGCTGGTTCTGTTACCCTGTTACCACCCTACCCTGCTACAATGACTGGTTCGGTTACCCTGTTACCACCCTACCCTGCTATATTGACTGGTTCTGTTACCCTGTTACCACCCTACCCTGCTATAATGACTGGTTCTGTTACCCTGTTACCACCCTACCCTGCTATAATGACTGGTTCTGTTACCCTGTTACCACCCTACCCTGCTATAATGACTGGTTCTGTTACTCTGTTACCACCCTACCCTGCTGTAATGACTGGGTCTGTTACCCTGCTATAATGACTGGTTCTGTTACCCTGTTACCAATCTACCCTGCTATAATGACTGGTTCTGTTACCCTGTTAACACCCTACCCTGCAATAATGACTGGTTCTGTTACCCTGTTACCACCCTACCCTGCTATAATGACTGGTTCTGTTACCCTGGTATAATGACTGGTTCTGTTACCCTGTTACCACCCTACCCTGCTATAATGACTGGTTCTGTTACCCTGTTACCACCCTACCCTGCTATAATGACTGTTTCTGTGACCCTGTTACCACCCTACCCTGCTATAACGACTGGTTCTGTTACCCTGCTATAATGACTGGTTCTGTTACCCTGTTACCACCCTACCCTGCTATAATGACTGGTTCTGTTACCTTGTTACCTCCCTACCCTGCTATAATGACTGGTTCTGTTACCCTGTTACCACCCTACCCTGCTATATTGACTGGTTCTGTTACCCTGTTGCCACCCTACCCTGCTATAATGACTGGTTCTGTTACCCTGCTATAATGACTGGTTATGTTACCCTGTTACCACCCTACCCTGCTATAATGACTGGTTCTGTTACCCTGTTACCACCCTACCCTGCTATAATGACTGGTTCTGTTACCCTGTTACCACCCTACCTGCTATAATGACTGGTTCTGTTACCCTTTTACCACCCTACACTGCTATAATGACTGGTTCTGTTACCCTGTTACCACCCTACCCTGCTATAATGACTGGTTCTGTTACCCTGGTATAATGACTGGTTCTGTTACCCTGTTACCACCCTACCCTGCTATAATGACTGGTTCTGTTACCCTGTTACCACCCTACCCTGCTATAATGACTGGTTCTGTGACCTGTTACCACCCTACCCTGCTATAACGACTGGTTCTGTTACCCTGCTATAATGACTGGTTCTGTTACCCTGTTACCACCCTACCCTGCTATAATGACTGGTTCTGTTACCTTGTTACCCCCTACCCTGCTATAATGACTGGTTATGTTACCCTGTTACCACCCTACCCTGCTATAATGACTGGTTCTGTTACCCTGTTACCACCCTACCCTGCTATAATGACTGGTTCTGTTACCTTGTTACCTCCCTACCCTGCTATAATGACTGGTTCTGTTACCCTGTTACCACCCTACCCTGCTATAATGACTGGTTCTGTTACCCTGTTACCACCCTACCCTGCTATAATGACTGGTTCTGTTACCCTGTTACCACCCTACCCTGCTATAATGACTGGTTCTGTTACTCTGTTACCACCCTACCCTGCTGTAATGACTGGGTCTGTTACCCTGCTATAATGACTGGTTCTGTTACCTTGTTACCTCCCTACCCTGCTATAATGACTGGTTCTGTTACCCTGTTACCACCCTACCCTGCTATAATGACTGGTTCTGTTACCCTGTTACACCCTACCCTGCTATAATGACTGGTTCTGTTACCCTGCTATAATGACTGGTTCTGTTACCCTGTTACCACCCTACCCTGCTATAATGACTGGTTCTGTTACCTTGTTACCAACCTACCCTGCTACAATGACTGGTTCGGTTACCCTGTTACCACCCTACCCTGCTATATTGACTGGTTCTGTTACCCTGTTTCCACCCTACCCTGCTATAATGACTGGTTCTGTTACCCTGTTACCACCCTACCCTGCTATAATGACTGGTTCTGTTACCCTGTTACCACCCTACCCTGCTATAATGACTGGTTCTGTTACTCTGTTACCACCCTACCCTGCTGTAATGACTGGGTCTGTTACCCTGCTATAATGACTGGTTCTGTTACCCTGTTACCAATCTACCCTGCTATAATGACTGGTTCTGTTACCCTGTTGCCACCCTACCCTGCTATAATGACTGGTTCTGTTACCCTGCTATAATGACTGGTTCTGTTACCCTGTTACCACCCTACCCTGCTATAATGACTGGTTCTGTTACCTTGTTACCAACCTACCCTGCTACAATGACTGGTTCGGTTACCCTGTTACCACCCTACCCTGCTATATTGACTGGTTCTGTTACCCTGTTACCACCCTACCCTGCTATAATGACTGGTTCTGTTACCCTGTTACCACCCTACCCTGCTATAATGACTGGTTCTGTTACCCTGTTACCACCCTACCCTGCTATAATGACTGGTTCTGTTACCCTGTTACCACCCTACCTGCTATAATGACTGGTTCTGTTACCCTGTTACCACCCTACACTGCTATAATGACTGGTTCTGTTACCCTGTTACCACCCTACCCTGCTATAATGACTGGTTCTGTTACCCTGCTATAATGACTGGTTCTGTTACCCTGTTACCACCCTACCCTGCTATAATGACTGGTTCTGTTACCCTGTTACCACCCTACCCTGCTATAATGACTGGTTCTGTGACCCTGTTACCACCCTACCCTGCTATAACGACTGGTTCTGTTACCCTGCTATAATGACTGGTTCTGTTACCCTGTTACCACCCTACCCTGCTATAATGACTGGTTCTGTTACCTTGTTACCCCCTACCCTGCTATAATGACTGGTTATGTTACCCTGTTACCACCCTACCCTGCTATAATGACTGGTTCTGTTACCCTGTTACCACCCTACCCTGCTATAATGACTGGTTCTGTTACCTTGTTACCTCCCTACCCTGCTATAATGACTGGTTCTGTTACCCTGTTACCACCCTACCCTGCTATAATGACTGGTTCTGTTACCCTGTTACCACCCTACCCTGCTATAATGACTGGTTCTGTTACCCTGTTACCACCCTACCCTGCTATAATGACTGGTTCTGTTACTCTGTTACCACCCTACCCTGCTGTAATGACTGGGTCTGTTACCCTGCTATAATGACTGGTTCTGTTACCCTGTTACCACTCTACCCTGCTATAATGACTGGTTCTGTTACCCTGTTAATACCCTACCCTGCTATAATGACTGGTTCTGTTACCTTGTTACCACCCTACCCTGCTATAATGACTGGTTCTGTTACCCTGCTATAATGACTTGTTCTGTTACCCTGTTACCACCCTACTCTGCTATAATGACTGGTTCTGTTACCCTGTTACCACCCTACCCTGCTATAATGACTGGTTCTGTGACCCTGTTACCACCCTATGCTGCTATAACGACTGGTTCTGTTACCCTGCTATAATGACTGGTTCTGTTACCCTGTTACCACCCTACCCTGCTATAATGACTGGTTCTGTTACCTTGTTACCCCCTACCCTGCTATAATGACTGGTTCTGTTACCCTGTTACCACCCTACCCTGCTATATTGACTGGTTCTGTTACCCTGTTACCACCCTACCCTGTTATAATGACTGGTTCTGTTACCCTGTTACCACCCTACCCTGCTATATTGACTGGTTCTGTTATGCTGTTACCACCCTACCCTGCTATAATGACTGGTTCTGTTACCCTGTTACCACCCTACCCTGCTATAATGACTGGTTCTGTTACTCTGTTAACACCCTACCCTGCTATAATGACTGGTTCTGTTACCCTGCTATAATGACTGGTTATGTTACCGTGTTACCACCCTACCCTGCTATAATGACTGGTTCTGTTACCCTGTTACCACTCTACCCTGCTATAATGAGTGGTTCTGTTACCCTGTTACCACCCTACCCTGCTATAATGACTGGTTCTGTTACCCTGCTATAATGACTGGTTCTGTTACCCTGTTACACCCTACCCTGCTATAATGACTGGTTCTGTTACCCTGCTATAATGACTGGTTCTGTTACCCTGTTACCACCCTACCCTGCTATAATGACTGGTTCTGTTACCTTGTTACCAACCTACCCTGCTACAATGACTGGTTTGGTTACCCTGTTACCACCCTACCCTGCTATATTGACTGGTTCTGTTACCCTGTTACCACCCTACCCTGCTATAATGACTGGTTCTGTTACCCTGTTACCACCCTACCCTGCTATAATGACTGGTTCTGTTACCCTGTTACCACCCTACCCTGCTATAATGACTGGTTCTGTTACTCTGTTACCACCCTACCCTGCTGTAATGACTGGGTCTGTTACCCTGCTATAATGACTGGTTCTGTTACCCTGTTACCAATCTACCCTGCTATAATGACTGGTTCTGTTACCCTGTTACCACTCTACCCTGCTATAATGACTGGTTCTGTTACCCTGTTAACACCCTACCCTGCTATAATGACTGGTTCTGTTACCCTGTTACCACTCTACCCTGCTATAATGACTGGTTCTGTTACCCTGCTATAATGACTGGTTCTGTTACCCTGTTACCACCCTACCTACTATAATGACTGGTTCTGTTACCCTGTTACCACCCTACACTGCTATAATGACTGGTTCTGTTACCCTGTTACCACCCTACCTGCTATAATGACTGGTTCTGTTACCCTGTTACCACCCTACACTGCTATAATGACTGGTTCTGTTACCCTGTTACCACCCTACCCTGCTATAATGACTGGTTCTGTTACCCTGTTACCACCCTACCCTGCTATAATGACTGGTTCTGTGACCCTGTTACCACCCTACCCTGCTATAATGACTGGTTCTGTTACCTTGTTACCCCCCTACCCTGCTATAATGACTGGTTCTGTTACCCTGTTACCACCCTACCCTGCTATATTGACTGGTTCGGTTACCCTGTTACCACCCTACCCTGCTATAATGACTGGTTCTGTTACCCTGCTATAATGACTGGTTATGTTACCCTGTTACCACCCTACCCTGCTATAATGACTGGTTCTGTTACCCTGTTACCACCCTACCCTGCTATAATGACTGGTTCTGTTACTGTTACCCTGGTTACCACCCTACCTGCTATAATGACTGGTTCTGTTACCCTGTTACCACCCTACACTGCTATAATGACTGGTTCTGTTACCCTGTTACCACCCTACCCTGCTATATTGACTGGTTCTGTTACCCTGTTACCACCCTACCCTGCTATAATGACTGGTTCTGTTACCCTGCTATAATGACTGGTTATGTTACCCTGTTACCACCCTACCCTGCTATAATGACTGGTTCTGTTACCCTGTTACCACTCTACCCTGCTATAATGACTGGTTCTGTTACCCTGTTAACACCCTACCCTGCTATAATGACTGGTTCTGTTACCTTGTTACCACCCTACCCTGCTATAATGACTGGTCCTGTTACCCTGCTATAATGACTGGTTCTGTTACCCTGTTACCACACTACCCTGCTATAATGACTGGTTCTGCTACCCTGTTACCACCCTACCCTGCTATAATGACTGGTTCTGTTACCCTGTTACCACCCTACCCTGCTATAATGACTGGTTCTGTTACCTTGTTACCCCCTACCCTGCTATAATGACTGGTTCTGTTACCCTGTTACCACCCTACCCTGCTATATTGACTGGTTCTGTTACCCTGTTACCACCCTACCCTGTTATAATGACTGGTTCTGTTACCCTGTTACCACCCTACCCTGCTATATTGACTGGTTCTGTTATGCTGTTACCACCCTACCCTGCTATAATGACTGGTTCTGTTACCCTGTTACCACCCTACCCTGCTATAATGACTGGTTCTGTTACTCTGTTACCACCCTACCCTGCTATAATGACTGGTTCTGTTACCCTGCTATAATGACTGGTTATGTTACCGTGTTACCACCCTACCCTGCTATAATGACTGGTTCTGTTACCCTGTTACCACTCTACCCTGCTATAATGAGTGGTTCTGTTACCCTGTTACCACCCTACCCTGCTATAATGACTGGTTCTGTTACCCTGTTACCACCCTACCCTGCTATAATGACTGGTTCTGTTACCCTGCTATAATGACTGGTTCTGTTACCCTGTTACACCCTACCCTGCTATAATGACTGGTTCTGTTACCCTGCTATAATGACTGGTTCTGTTACCCTGTTACCACCCTACCCTGCTATAATGACTGGTTCTGTTACCTTGTTACCAACCTACCCTGCTACAATGACTGGTTTGGTTACCCTGTTACCACCCTACCCTGCTATATTGACTGGTTCTGTTACCCTGTTACCACCCTACCCTGCTATAATGACTGGTTCTGTTACCCTGTTACCACCCTACCCTGCTATAATGACTGGTTCTGTTACCCTGTTACCACCCTACCCTGCTATAATGACTGGTTCTGTTACTCTGTTACCACCCTACCCTGCTGTAATGACTGGGTCTGTTACCCTGCTATAATGACTGGTTCTGTTACCCTGTTACCAATCTACCCTGCTATAATGACTGGTTCTGTTACCCTGTTACCACTCTACCCTGCTATAATGACTGGTTCTGTTACCCTGTTAACACCCTACCCTGCTATAATGACTGGTTCTGTTACCCTGTTACCACTCTACCCTGCTATAATGACTGGTTCTGTTACCCTGCTATAATGACTGGTTCTGTTACCCTGTTACCACCCTACCTGCTATAATGACTGGTTCTGTTACCCTGCTATAATGACTGGTTATGTTACCCTGTTACCACCCTACCCTGCTATAATGACTGGTTCTGTTACCCTGTTACCACTCTACCCTGCTATAATGACTGGTTCTGTTACCCTGTTAATACCCTACCCTGCTATAATGACTGGTTCTGTTACCTTGTTACCACCCTACCCTGCTATAATGACTGGTCCTGTTACCCTGCTATAATGACTGGTTCTGTTACCCTGTTACCACCCTACCCTGCTATAATGACTGGTTCTGCTACCCTGTTACCACCCTACCCTGCTATAATGACTGGTTCTGTTACCCTGTTACCACCCTACCCTGCTATAATGACTGGTTCTGTTACCTTGTTACCCCCTACCCTGCTATAATGACTGGTTCTGTTACCCTGTTACCACCCTACCCTGCTATATTGACTGGTTCTGTTACCCTGTTACCACCCTACCCTGTTATAATGACTGGTTCTGTTACCCTGTTACCACCCTACCCTGCTATATTGACTGGTTCTGTTATGCTGTTACCACCCTACCCTGCTATAATGACTGGTTCTGTTACCCTGTTACCACCCTACCCTGCTATAATGACTGGTTCTGTTACTCTGTTACCACCCTACCCTGCTATAATGACTGGTTCTGTTACCCTGCTATAATGACTGGTTATGTTACCGTGTTACCACCCTACCCTGCTATAATGACTGGTTCTGTTACCCTGTTACCACTCTACCCTGCTATAATGAGTGGTTCTGTTACCCTGTTACCACCCTACCCTGCTATAATGACTGGTTCTGTTACCCTGTTACCACCCTACCCTGCTATAATGACTGGTTCTGTTACCCTGCTATAATGACTGGTTCTGTTACCCTGTTACACCCTACCCTGCTATAATGACTGGTTCTGTTACCCTGCTATAATGACTGGTTCTGTTACCCTGTTACCACCCTACCCTGCTATAATGACTGGTTCTGTTACCTTGTTACCAACCTACCCTGCTACAATGACTGGTTTGGTTACCCTGTTACCACCCTACCCTGCTATATTGACTGGTTCTGTTACCCTGTTACCACCCTACCCTGCTATAATGACTGGTTCTGTTACCCTGTTACCACCCTACCCTGCTATAATGACTGGTTCTGTTACCCTGTTACCACCCTACCCTGCTATAATGACTGGTTCTGTTACTCTGTTACCACCCTACCCTGCTGTAATGACTGGGTCTGTTACCCTGCTATAATGACTGGTTCTGTTACCCTGTTACCAATCTACCCTGCTATAATGACTGGTTCTGTTACCCTGTTACCACTCTACCCTGCTATAATGACTGGTTCTGTTACCCTGTTAACATCCTACCCTGCTATAATGACTGGTTCTGTTACCCTGTTACCACTCTACCCTGCTATAATGACTGGTTCTGTTACCCTGCTATAATGACTGGTTCTGTTACCCTGTTACCACCCTACCTGCTATAATGACTGGTTCTGTTACCCTGTTACCACCCTACACTGCTATAATGACTGGTTCTGTTACCCTGTTACCACCCTACCTGCTATAATGACTGGTTCTGTTACCCTGTTACCACCCTACACTGCTATAATGACTGGTTCTGTTACCCTGTTACCACCCTACCCTGCTATAATGACTGGTTCTGTTACCCTGTTACCACCCTACCCTGCTATAATGACTGGTTCTGTGACCCTGTTACCACCCTACCCTGCTATAATGACTGGTTCTGTTACCTTGTTACCCCCCTACCCTGCTATAATGACTGGTTCTGTTACCCTGTTACCACCCTACCCTGCTATAATGACTGGTTCTGTTACCCTGTTACCACTCTACCCTGCTATAATGACTGGTTCTGTTACCCTGTTACCATACCTACCCTGCTATAATGACTGGTTCTGTTACCTTGTTACCACCCTACCCTGCTATAATGACTGGTTCTGTTACCCTGCTATAATGACTGGTTCTGTTACCCTGTTACCACCCTACCCTGCTATAATGACTGGTTCTGTACCCTGTTACCACCCTACCCTGCTATAATGACTGGTTCTGTTACCCTGTTACCACCCTACCCTGCTATAATGACTGGTTCTGTTACCTTGTTACCCCCCTACCCTGCTATAATGACTGGTTCTGTTACCCTGTTGCCACCCTACCCTGCTATATTGACTGGTTCTGTTACCCTGTTACCACCCTACCCTGTTATAATGACTGGTTCTGTTACCCTGTTACCACCCTACCCTGCTATATTGACTGGTTCTGTTATGCTGTTACCACCCTACCCTGCTATAATGACTGGTTCTGTTACCCTGTTACCACCCTACCCTGCTATAATGACTGGTTCTGTTACTCTGTTACCACCCTACCCTGCTATAATGACTGGTTCTGTTACCCTGCTATAATGACTGGTTCTGTTACCGTGTTACCACCCTACCCTGCTATAATGACTGGTTCTGTTACCCTGTTACCACTCTACCCTGCTATAATGAGTGGTTCTGTTACCCTGTTACCACCCTACCCTGCTATAATGACTGGTTCTGTTACCCTGTTACCACCCTACCCTGCTATAATGACTGGTTCTGTTACCCTGCTATAATGACTGGTTCTGTTACCCTGTTACACCCTACCCTGCTATAATGACTGGTTCTGTTACCCTGCTATAATGACTGGTTCTGTTACCCTGTTACCACCCTACCCTGCTATAATGACTGGTTCTGTTACCTTGTTACCAACCTACCCTGCTATAATGACTGGTTTGGTTACCCTGTTACCACCCTACCCTGCTATATTGACTGGTTCTGTTACCCTGTTACCACCCTACCCTGCTATAATGACTGGTTCTGTTACCCTGTTACCACCCCCTGCTACCCTGCTATAATGACTGGTTCTGTTACCCTGTTACCACCCTACCCTGCTATAATGACTGGTTCTGTTACTCTGTTACCACCCTACCCTGCTGTAATGACTGGGTCTGTTACCCTGCTATAATGACTGGTTCTGTTACCCTGTTACCAATCTACCCTGCTATAATGACTGGTTCTGTTACCCTGTTACCACTCTACCCTGCTATAATGACTGGTTCTGTTACCCTGCTATAATGACTGGTTCTGTTACCCTGTTACCACCCTACCTGCTATAATGACTGGTTCTGTTACCCTGTTACCACCCTACACTGCTATAATGACTGGTTCTGTTACCCTGTTACCACCCTACCCTGTTATAATGACTGGTTCTGTTACCCTGTTACCACCCTACCCTGCTATATTGACTGGTTCTGTTATGCTGTTACCACCCTACCCTGCTATAATGACTGGTTCTGTTACCCTGTTACCACCCTACCCTGCTATAATGACTGGTTCTGTTACTCTGTTACCACCCTACCCTGCTATAATGACTGGTTCTGTTACCCTGCTATAATGACTGGTTATGTTACCGTGTTACCACCCTACCCTGCTATAATGACTGGTTCTGTTACCCTGTTACCACTCTACCCTGCTATAATGACTGGTTCTGTTACCCTGTTACCACCCTACCCTGCTATAATGACTGGTTCTGTTACCCTGTTACCACCCTACCCTGCTATAATGACTGGTTCTGTTACCCTGCTATAATGACTGGTTCTGTTACCCTGTTACACCCTACCCTGCTATAATGACTGGTTCTGTTACCCTGCTATAATGACTGGTTCTGTTACCCTGTTACCACCCTACCCTGCTATAATGACTGGTTCTGTTACCTTGTTACCAACCTACCCTGCTACAATGACTGGTTTGGTTACCCTGTTACCACCCTACCCTGCTATATTGACTGGTTCTGTTACCCTGTTACCACCCTACCCTGCTATAATGACTGGTTCTGTTACCCTGTTACCACCCTACCCTGCTATAATGACTGGTTCTGTTACCCTGTTACCACCCTACCCTGCTATAATGACTGGTTCTGTTACTCTGTTACCACCCTACCCTGCTGTAATGACTGGGTCTGTTACCCTGCTATAATGACTGGTTCTGTTACCCTGTTACCAATCTACCCTGCTATAATGACTGGTTCTGTTACCCTGTTACCACTCTACCCTGCTATAATGACTGGTTCTGTTACCCTGTTAACACCCTACCCTGCTATAATGACTGGTTCTGTTACCCTGTTACCACTCTACCCTGCTATAATGACTGGTTCTGTTACCCTGCTATAATGACTGGTTCTGTTACCCTGTTACCACCCTACCTGCTATAATGACTGGTTCTGTTACCCTGTTACCACCCTACACTGCTATAATGACTGGTTCTGTTACCCTGTTACCACCCTACCTGCTATAATGACTGGTTCTGTTACCCTGTTACCACCCTACACTGCTATAATGACTGGTTCTGTTACCCTGTTACCACCCTACCCTGCTATAATGACTGGTTCTGTTACCCTGTTACCACCCTACCCTGCTATAATGACTGGTTCTGTGACCCTGTTACCACCCTACCCTGCTATAATGACTGGTTCTGTTACCTTGTTACCCCCTACCCTGCTATAATGACTGGTTCTGTTACCCTGTTACCACCCTACCCTGCTATATTGACTGGTTCTGTTACCCTGTTACCACCCTACCCTGCTATAATGACTGGTTCTGTTACCCTGCTATAATGACTGGTTATGTTACCCTGTTACCACCCTACCCTGCTATAATGACTGGTTCTGTTACCCTGTTACCACCCTACCCTGCTATAATGACTGGTTCTGTTACCCTGTTACCACCCTACCTGCTATAATGACTGGTTATGTTACCCTGTTACCACCACCCTACACTGCTATAATGACTGGTTCTGTTACCCTGTTACCACCCTACCCTGCTATATTGACTGGTTCTGTTACCCTGTTACCACCCTACCCTGCTATAATGACTGGTTCTGTTACCCTGCTATAATGACTGGTTCTGTTACCCTGTTACCACCCTTCCCTGCTATAATGACTGGTTCTGTTACCCTGTTACCACTCTACCCTGCTATAATGACTGGTTCTGTTACCCTGTTACTGTAATGACTGGTTATGTTACCCTGTTACCACCCTATCCTGCTATAATGACTGGTTCTGTTACCCTGTTACCACCCTACCCTGCTATAATGACTGGTTCTGTTACCCTGTTACCACCCTACCTGCTATAATGACTGGTTCTGTTACCCTGTTACCACCCTACACTGCTATAATGACTGGTTCTGTTACCCTGTTACCACCCTACCCTGCTATATTGACTGGTTCTGTTACCCTGTTACCACCCTACCCTGCTATAATGACTGGTTCTGTTACCCTGCTATAATGACTGGTTATGTTACCCTGTTACCACCCTACCCTGCTATAATGACTGGTTCTGTTACCCTGTTACCACTCTACCCTGCTATAATGACTGGTTCTGTTACCCTGTTAATACCCTACCCTGCTATAATGACTGGTTCTGTTACCTTGTTACCACCCTACCCTGCTATAATGACTGGTCCTGTTACCCTGCTATAATGACTGGTTCTGTTACCCTGTTACCACCCTACCCTGCTATAATGACTGGTTCTGCTACCCTGTTACCACCCTACCCTGCTATAATGACTGGTTCTGTTACCCTGTTACCACCCTACCCTGCTATAATGACTGGTTCTGTTACCTGTTACCCCCTACCCTGCTATAATGACTGGTTCTGTTACCCTGTTACCACCCTACCCTGCTATATTGACTGGTTCTGTTACCCTGTTACCACCCTACCCTGTTATAATGACTGGTTCTGTTACCCTGTTACCACCCTACCCTGCTATATTGACTGGTTCTGTTATGCTGTTACCACCCTACCCTGCTATAATGACTGGTTCTGTTACCCTGTTACCACCCTACCCTGCTATAATGACTGGTTCTGTTACTCTGTTACCACCCTACCCTGCTATAATGACTGGTTCTGTTACCCTGCTATAATGACTGGTTCTGTTACCCTGTTACCACCCTACCCTGCTATAATGACTGGTTCTGTTACCCTGTTACCACTCTACCCTGCTATAATGACTGGTTCTGTTACCCTGTTACCACCCTACCCTGCTATAATGACTGGTTCTGTTACCCTGTTACCCCCCTACCCTGCTATAATGACTGGTTCTGTTACCCTGCTATAATGACTGGTTCTGTTACCCTGTTACACCCTACCCTGCTATAATGACTGGTTCTGTTACCCTGCTATAATGACTGGTTCTGTTACCCTGTTACCACCCTACCCTGCTATAATGACTGGTTCTGTTACCTTGTTACCAACCTACCCTGCTACAATGACTGGTTTGGTTACCCTGTTACCACCCTACCCTGCTATATTGACTGGTTCTGTTACCCTGTTACCACCCTACCCTGCTATAATGACTGGTTCTGTTACCCTGTTACCACCCTACCCTGCTATAATGACTGGTTCTGTTACCCTGTTACCACCCTACCCTGCTATAATGACTGGTTCTGTTACCTGTTACCACCCTACCCTGCTGTAATGACTGGGTCTGTTACCCTGCTATAATGACTGGTTCTGTTACCCTGTTACCAATCTACCCTGCTATAATGACTGGTTCTGTTACCCTGTTACCACTCTACCCTGCTATAATGACTGGTTCTGTTACCCTGCTATAATGACTGGTTCTGTTACCCTGTTACCACCCTACCTGCTATAATGACTGGTTCTGTTACCCTGTTACCACCCTACACTGCTATAATGACTGGTTCTGTTACCCTGTTACCACCCTACCTGCTATAATGACTGGTTCTGTTACCCTGTTACCACCCTACACTGCTATAATGACTGGTTCTGTTACCCTGTTACCACCCTACCCTGCTATAATGACTGGTTCTGTTACCTTGTTACCACCCTACCCTGCTATAATGACTGGTTCTGTTACCCTGCTATAATGACTGGTTCTGTTACCCTGTTACCACCCTACCCTGCTATAATGACTCACCCAGGTTAGGGTTAGTTCAGTCACCCAGGTTAGGTTTAGGGTTAGTTCAGTCACCCAGGTTAGGGTTAGTTCAGTCATCCAGGTTAGGGTTAGGGTTAGTTCAGTCACCCAGGTTAGGGTTAGTTCAGTCACCCAGGTTAGGGTTAGTTCAGTCACTCAGGTTAGGGTTAGTTCAGTCACTCAGGTTAGGGTTAGTTCAGTCACCCAGGTTAGGGCTAGTTCAGTCACCCAGGTTAGGGTTAATTCAGTCACTCAGGTTAGGGTTAGTTCAGTCACCCAGGTTAGAGTTAGGGTTAGTTCAGTCACCCAGGTTAGGGTTAGTTCAGTCACCCAGGTTAGGGTTAGTTCAGTCACCCAGGTTAGGATTAGGGTTAGTTCAGTCACTCAAGTTAGGGTTAGTACAGTCACCCAGGTTAGGGTTAGTTCAGTCACTCAAGTTAGGGTTAGTTCAGTCACTCAGGTTAGGGTTAGTTCAGTCACCCAGGTTAGTGTTAGTTCAGTCACCCAGGTTAGGGTTAGTTCAGTCACTCAGGTTAGGGTTAGTTCAGTCACCCAGGTTAGGGTTAGTTCAGTCACCCAGGTTAGGTTAGGGTTAGTTCAGTCACCCAGGTTAGGGTTAATTCAGTCACCCTGGTTAGGGTTAATTCAGTCACCCAGGTTAGGGTTAATTCAGTCACCCAGGTTAGGGTTAGGGTTAATTCAGTCACCCAGGTTAAGGTTAGGTTTAGTTCAGTCACCCAGGTTAGGGTTAGTTCAGTCACCCAGGTTAGGTTAGTTCAGTCACCCAGGTTAGGGTTAGTTCAGTCACTCAGGTTAGGGTTAGTTCAGTCACCCAGGTTAGGGTTAGTTCAGTCACCCAGGTTAGGGTTAGGGTTAGTTCAGTCACCCAGGTTAGGGTTAGTGCAGTCACCCGGGTTAGGGTTAGTTCAGTTACCCAGGTTAGGGTTAGTTGAGTCACCCAGGTTAGGATTAGGGTTAGTTCAGTCACTCAGGTTAGGGTTAGTACAGTCACCCAGGTTAGGGTTAGTTCAGTCACTCAAGTTAGGGTTAGTTCAGTCACTCAGGTTAGGGTTAGTTCAGTCACCCAGGTTACGGTTAGTTCAGTCACCCAGGTTAGGGTTAGTTCAGTCACCCAGGTTAGGGTTAGTTCAGTCACTCAAGTTAGGGTTAGTTCAGTCACTCAGGTTAGGGTTAGTTCAGTCACCCAGGTTAGGGTTAGTTCAGTCACCCAGGTTAGGGTTAGTTCAGTCACTCAGGTTAGGGTTAGTTCAGTCACCCAGGTTAGGGTTAGTTCAGTCACTCAGGTTAGGGTTAGTTCAGTCACCCAGGTTAGGGTTAGTTCAGTCACCCAGGTTAGGGTTAGTTCAGTCACCCAGGTTAGGGTTAATTCAGTCACCCAGGTTAGGGTTAGTTCAGTCACTCAGGTTAGGGTTAGTTCAGTCACTCAGGTTAGGGTTAATTCAGTCACCCAGGTTAGGGTTAATTCAGTCACCCAGGTTAGGGTTAGTTCAGTCACCCAGGTTAGGGTTAATTCAGTCACTCAGGTTAGGGTTAGGGTTAGTTCAGTCACCCAGGTTAGAGTTAGGGTTAGTTCAGTCACCCAGGTTAGGGTTAATTCAGTCACCCAGGTTGGGGTTAGGGTTAGTTCAGTCACCCAGGTTAGGGTTAGTTCAGTCACCCAGGTTAGGGTTAGTTCAGTCACCCAGGTTAGGGTTAATTCAGTCACTCAGGTTAGGGTTAGGGTTAGTTCAGTTACTCAGGTTATGGTTGTTTCAGTCACTCAGGTTAGGGTTAGTTCAGTCACCCAGGTTAGGGTTAGTTCAGTCACTCAGGTTAGGGTTAATTCAGTCACCCAGGTTAGGATTAGTTCAGTCACTCAGGTTAGGGTTAATTCAGTCACCCTGGTTAGGGTTAATTCAGTCACCCAGGTTAGGGTTAATTCAGTCACCCAGGTTAGGGTTAGGGTTCATTCAGTCACCCATGTTAGGGTTAGGTTTAGTTCAGTCACCCAGGTTAGGGTTAGTTCAGTCACCCAGGTTAGGTTAGTTCAGTCACCCAGGTTAGGGTTAGTTCAGTCACTCAGGTTAGGGTTAGTTCAGTCACCCAGGTTAGGGTTAGTTCAGTCACCCAGGTTAGGGTTAGGGTTAGTTCAGTCACCCGGTTAGGGTTAGTTCAGTCACCCAGGTTAGGGTTAGTTCAGTCACCCAGGTTAGGATTAGGGTTAGTTCAGTCACTCAGGTTAGGGTTAGTACAGTCACCCAGGTTAGGGTTAGTTCAGTCACCCAGGTTAGGGTTAGTTCAGTCACCCAGGTTAGGATTAGGGTTAGTTCAGTCACTCAGGTTAGGGTTAGTACAGTCACCCAGGTTAGGGTTAGTTCAGTCACTCAAGTTAGGGTTAGTTCAGTCACTCAGGTTAGGGTTAGTTCAGTCACTCATGTTAGGGTTAGTTCAGTCACCCAGGTTAGGGTTAGTTCAGTCACCCAGGTTAGGGTTAGTTCAGTCACTCAGGTTAGGGTTAGTTCAGTCACCCAGGTTAGGGTTAGGGTTAGTTCAGTCACCCAGGTTAGGGTTAGTTCAGTCACTCAGGTTAGGGTTAGTCACCCAGGTTAGGGTTAGTTCAGTCACCCAGGTTAGGGTTAGTTCAGTCACCCAGGTTAGGGTTAGTTCAGTCACCCAGGTTAGGGTTAGTTCAGTCACCCAGGTTAGGATTAGGGTTAGTTCAGTCACTCAGGTTAGGGTTAGTACAGTCACCCAGGTTAGGGTTAGTTCAGTCACTCAGGTTAGGGTTAGTTCAGTCACTCAGGTTAGGGTTAGTTCAGTCACTCAGGTTAGGGTTAGTTCAGTCACTCAGGTTAGGGTTAATTCAGTCACCCAGGTTAGGGTTAGTTCAGTCACCCAGGTTAGGGTTAATTCAGTCACTTTAGCACATTCTGCCAACCCGGATGTCTTAGCCGTTTTTGAATCCTGGCTCAGGAAAACCACCAAAAACCCTGAAATTTCCATCCCTAACTATAATATTTTCCGCCAAGATAGAACTGCCAAAGTGGGCGGCCTGCAGAGTTCTGTTTTACTATCCAGGTCTGTACCAAAACAATTCGAGCTTCTACTTCTAAAAATTCCCCTTGCTATAGACCACCCTCTGCCCCCAGCTGTGCCCTGGACACAATATGTGAATTGATTGCCCCCAATCTATTTTCTGAGCTCGTGCTGCTAGGTGACCTAAACTGGGACATGCTTAACACCCCGGCCATCCTACAATCTAAGTTTGATGCCCTCAATCTCACACAAATTATCAATGAACCTACCAGGTACAACCCCAAATCCGTAAACACGGGCACCCTCATAGATGTCATCCTAACTAACTTGTCCTCCAAATAAACCTCTACTGTTTTCAATCAAGATCTCAGCGATCACTGCCTCATTGCCTGCTTCCGTAATGTTCTGAAAGAGCTGCAAAATCTGGACCCCTACAAATCTGACGAGCTAGACAATCTGGACCCTTTCTTTCTAAAATTATCTGCCGAAATTGTTGCAACCCCTATTACTAGCCTGTTCAACCTCTCTTTTGTATCGTCTGAGATCCCCAAAGATTGGAAAGCTGCCACGGTCATCCCCCTCGTCAAAGGGGGGGCACTCTAGACCTAAACTGCTACAGACCTATATCTATTCTACCCTGCCTTTCTAAGGTCTTTGAAAGCCAAGTTAACAAACAGATTACCGACCATTTTGAATCCCACCGTACCTTCTCCACTATGCAATCTGGTCTCCGAGCTGGTCATGGGTGCACCTCAGCCTCGCTCAAGGTCCTAAAAAATATCATAACCGCCATCGATAAGAGACAGTACTGTGCAGCCGTATTCATCAACCTGGCCAAGGCTTTCGACTCTGTCAATCACAACATTCTTATTGGCAGACTCAACAGCCTTGGTTTCTCAAATGATTTCCTCGCTTGGTTCACCAACTACTTCTCAGACAGAGTTCAGTGTGTCAAATCGGAGGGCCTGTTGTCCGGACCTCTGGCAGTCTCTATGGGGGTGCCACAGGGTTCAATTCTTGGGCCGACTCTCTTCTCTGTAAACATCAATGATGTCGCTCTCTGTCACGTAGCTAGGAGTGGTGGGTGCAGAGTCAGGCGCAGAGAGCAGAGGTTTAGGGAAAACCATATTTATTTCCCGGTAAGTAAGGTCACGCCAAAAACAACAGGCGAAATAATGACCGACCCAAACAGGACACCAAACAGTCCGAAAAATAACAAAACACAACCATCCACAAACAGAACAGAGAACAAGCCCGCACAAAAGCAGGTGGGCATAGAAGGCTTAAATATCCCTGAAACAAACCCCAAACAAGAAACAGGTGAAACCAATACAGACATAACCAACAGAAAATGAAAAGGGAATCGGTGGCAGCTAGTAGACCGGTGACGACACCCGCCGAGCGTCGCCCGAACAGGAAGAGGAGCCACCTTCGGTGGAAACCGCTGGTGATTCTTTGATCCACCTCTACGCAGACGACACCATTCTGTATACCTCTGGCCCTTCATTGGACACTGTGTTAACTAACCTCCAGATGAGCTTCAATGCCTTCAATGCCTTAAATACAAGTAAAACTAAATGCATGCTCTTCAACCGATCGCAGCCCTCACCTGCCCGCCCGTCCAGCATCACTACTCTGGACGGCTCTGACTTAGAGTATGTGGACAACTACAAATACCTAGGTGTCTGGTTAGACTGTAAACTCTCCTTCCAGACTCACATTTAGCATCTCTAATCCAAAATGAAATCTAGAATCGGCTTCCTATTTCGCAACAAAGTATCCTTCACTCATGCTGCCAATACCCTACTCAGCAAACTGGATGCAGTCTATCACAGTGCCATCCGTTTTGTCACCAAATCCCCATATACTACCCACCACTGCGACCTGTACGCTCTCGTCGGCTGGCCCTCGCTTCATACTTGTCGCCAAACCCACTGGCTCCAGGTCATCTACAAGTCTCTGCTAGGTAAAGCCCCGCCTTATCTCAGCTCACTGGTCATCATAGCAGCACCCACCCGTAGCACCCACCCACACGCGCTCCAGTAGGTATATCTCACTGGTCACCCCCAAAGTCAAATCCTCCTTTGGCTGCCTTTCCTTCCAGTTCTCTGCTGCCAATGGACTGGAACGAACTGCAAAAATCACTGAAGCTGGAGATTCATCTCCCTCACTAACTTTAAGCACCAGCTGTCAGAGTAGCTCACAGATCACTGTACCTGTACATGCATCTGTAAATAGCCCATCCAACTACCTCATACTGTATTTATTTATCTTGCTCCTTTGCACATCTACTTGCACATTCATCTTCTGCATACCCAACCATTCCAGTGTTTAATTGCTATATTGTAATTACTTCTCCACCATGGCCTATTTATTGCCTTACTTTTTACCTTTACTTAACCAGGCAAGTCAGTTAAGAACAAATTCTTGTTTTCAATGACGGCCTAGGAACAGTGGGTTAACTGCCTGTTCAGGGGCAGAACGACCTTGTCAGCTCGGGGATTTGAACTTGCAACCTTACGGTTACTAGTCCAACGCTCTAACCACTAGGCTACCCTCCCGCTACCCTGCCGCTACCCTACCTCCCTTACCTCATTTGCACACGCTGTTTATAGATTTTTCTACTGTATTATTGATTGTATGTTTGTTTACTCCATGTGTAACTCTGTGTCGAACTGCTTTGCTTTATCTTGGCCAGGTCGCAGTTTGAAATAAGAACTTGTTCTCAACTAGCCTACCTGGTTAAATAAAGGTGAAATAAATCAAATCAAATAAATGTAGTGATGTGTGTTTTGTCCTGAAACAATTATATTGTTCCTCTAATCTCTCTCTCTCTCTCTCTCTCTCTCTCTCTCTCTCTCAATTCAATTCAATTCAATTCAAGGGCTTTATTGGCATGGGAAACATGTGTTAACATTGCCAAAGCAAGTGAGGTAGGTAATATATAAAGTGAACAAATGTACAAATGCTAAAGGACACAAGATAAAATAAATAAGCATAAATATGGGTTGTATTTACAATGGTGTGTGTTCTTCACTGGTTGCCCTTTTCTCATGGCAACAGGTCACAAATCTTGCTGCTGTGATGGCACACTGCGGAATTTCACCCAGTAGATATGGGAGTTTTTCAAAATTGGATTTGTTTTCGAATTCTTTGTGAATCTGTGTAATCTGAGGGAAATATGTCTCTCTAATATGGTCATACATTGGGCAGGAGGTTAGGAAGTGCAGCTCAGTTTCCACCTCATTTTGTGGGCAGTGAGCACATAGCCTGTCTTCTCTTGAGAGCCATGTCTGCCTACGGCGGCCTTTCTCAATAGCAAGGCTATGCTCACTGAGTCTGTACATAGTCAAAGCTTTCCTTAATTTTTGGTCAGTCACAGTGGTCAGGTATTCTGCCGCTGTGTACTCTCTGTGTAGGGCCGAATAGCATTCTAGTTTGCTCAGTTTTTTTGTTAATTCTTTCCAATGTGTCAAGTAATTATCTTTTTGTTTTCTCATGATTTGGTTGGGTCTAATTGTGCTGCTGTCCTGGGGCTCTGTAGGGTGTGTTTGTGTTTGTGAACAGAGCCCCAGGACCAGCTTGCTTAGGGGACTCTTCTCCAGGTTCATCTCTCTGTAGGTGATGGCTTTGTTGTGGAAGGTTTGGGAATCGCTTCCTTTTAGGTGGTTATAGAATTTAACGGCTCTTTTCTGGATTTTGATAATTAGTGGGTATCGGCCTAATTCTGCTCTGCATGCATTATTTGGTGTTCTACGTTGTACACTGAGGATATTTTTGCAGAATTCTGCATGCAGAGTCTCAATTTGGTGTTTGTCCCATTTTGTGAAGTCTTGGTTGGTGAGTGGACCCCAGACCTCACAACATTAAAGGGCAATGGGCTCTATGACTGATTCAAGTATTTTTAGCCAGATCCTAATTGGTATGTTGAAATTTATGTTCCTTTTGATGGCATAGAATGCCCTTCTTGCCTTGTCTCTCAGATCGTTCACAGCTTTGTGGAAGTTACCTGTGGCGCTGATATTTAGGCCAAGGTATGTATAGTTTTTTGTGTGCTCCAGGGCAACAGTGTCTAGATGGAATTTGTATTTGTGGTCCTGGTGACTGGACCTTTTTTGGAACACCATTATTTTGGTCTTACTGAGACTTACTGTCAGGGCCCAGGTCTGACAGAATCTGTGCATAAGATCTAGGTGCTGCTGTAGGCCTTCCTTGGTTGGTGACAGAAGCACCAGATCATCAGCAAACAGCAGACATTTGACTTCGGATTCTAGTAGGGTGAGGCCGGGTGCTGCAGACTTTTCTAGTGCCCGTGCCAATTCGTTGATATATATGTTGAAGAGGGTGGGACTTAAGCTGCATCCCTGTCTAACTCCACGACCCTGTGTGAAGAAATGTGGGTGTTTTTTGCCAATTTTAACCGCACACTTGTTGTTTGTGTACATGGATTTTATAATGTCGTAGGTTTTACCCCCAACACCACTTTCCATCAGTTTGTATAGCTGACCCTCATGCCAAATTGAGTCGAAGGCTTTTTTGAAATCAACAAAGCATGAGAAGACTTTGCCTTTGTTTTGGTTTGTTTGGTTGTCAATTAGGGTGTGCAGGGTGAATACATGGTCTGTTGTACGGTAATTTGGTAAAAAGCCAATTTGACATTTGCTCAGTACATTGTTTTCATTGAGGAAGTGTACGAGTCTGCTGTTAATGATAATGCAGAGGATTTCCCCAAGGTTACTGTTGACGCATATTCCACGGTAGTTATTGGGGTCAAATTTGTCTCCACTTTTGTGGATTGGGGTGATCAGTCCTTGGTTCCAAATATTGGGGAAGATGCCAGAGCTAAGGATGATGTTAAAGAGTTTTAGTATAGCCAATTGGAATTTGTTGTCTGAATATTTGATCATTTCATTGAGGATACCATCAACACCACAGGCCTTTTTGGGTTGGAGGGTTTTTATTTTGTCCTGTAACTCATTCAATGTAATTGGAGAATCCAGTGGGTTCTGGTAGTCTTTAATAGTTGATTCTAAGATCTGTATTTGATCATGTATATGTTTTTGCTCTTTATTCTTTGTTATAGAGCCAAAAAGATTGGAGAAGTGGTTTACCCATACATCTCCATTTTGGATAGATAATTCTTCGTGTTGTTGTTTGTTTAGTGTTTTCTAATTTTCCCAGAAGTGGTTAGAGTCTATGGATCCTTCAATTACATTGAGCTGATTTCTGACGTGCAGTTCCTTCTTTTTCCGTAGTGTATTTCTGTATTGTTTTAGTGATTCACCATAGTGAAGGCGTAGACTCGGGTTTTCCGGGTCTCTATGTTTTTGGTTGGACAGGTTTCTCAATTTCTTTCTTAGATTTTTGCATTCTTCATCAAACCATTTGTCATTATTGTTAATTTTCTTCGGTTTTCTTTTTGAGATTTTTAGATTTGATAGGGAAGCTGAGAGGTCAAATATACTGTTGAGATTTTCTACTGCCAAGTTTACACCTTCACTATTACAGTGGAACGTTTTACCCAGGAAATTGTCTAAAAGGGATTGAATTTGTTGTTGCCTAATTGTTTTTTGGTAGGTTTCCAAACTGCGTTCCTTCCATCTATAGCATTTCTTAATGTTACTCAGTTCCTTTGGCTTTGATGCCTCATGATTGAGTATTGCTCTGTTTAAGTAGACTGTGATTTTGCTGTGGTCTGATAGGGGTGTCAGTGGGCTGACTGTGAACGCTCTGAGAGACTCTGGGTTGAGGTCAGTGATAAAGTAGTCTACAGTACTACTGCCAAGAGATGAGCTATAGGTGTACATACCATAGGAGTCCCCTCGAAGCCTACCATTGACTATGTACATACCCAGCGTGCGACAGAGCTGCAGGAGTTGTGACCCGTTTTTGTTGGTTATGTTGTCATAGTTGTGCCTAGGGGGGCATATGTGGGAGGGAATGCTGTCACCTCCAGGCAGGTGTTTGCCCCCCTGTGTGCTGAGGGTGTCAGGTTCTTGTCCGGTTCTGGCATTTAGGTCGCCACAGACTAGTACATGTCACTGGGCCTGGAAATTATTGATTATTATCTCTCTCTTATCTCTTATTGATAATTCTCTCTCTCTCTCTCTCTCTCCCTCTCCCTCTCCCTCTCCCTCTCTCTCTCTCTCTCCCTCTCACTTTCTCTCTCTCTCCCTCTCTCTCTCTCTCTCTCTCTCTCTCTCTCCTCTCTCTCTCTCTCTCTCTCTCTCTCTCTCTGTCTCTGTCTCTGTCTCTGTCTCTGTCTCTGTCTCTCTCTCTCCCCCTCTCTCTCTCTCTCTCTCTCTCTCTCTCTCTCTCCCTCCCTCTCTCTCTCTCCCCTCCCTCTCTCTCTCTCTCTCTACCTCCCTCTCTCTCTCTCTACCTCCCTCTCTCTCTCTCTCTCTCTCTCTCCCTCCCTCCCTCTCTCTCTCTCTCCCCTCCCTCTCTCTCTCTCTCTCTCTCTCTCTCTCTCTCTCTCTCTCTTTCTCTCTGTCTCTCTCTCTCCCTCTCTCTCTCTCTCTCTCTCTCTCCTCTCTCTCTCTCTCTCTCTATCTCTCTCCAGTGTGTATAGTAGTGAAGAAGATGAGGAGGATATTGAGATGTATGAACACGACTACGATGGACCGCTGGCCAAGGAAGCAAAACGCCATCAAGGGAAAACACGCTGGACAAGAGAAGAGGTAAACACAGTTGTTTTAGTGTTTTATAGTTTTAGTGTTTTTATTTAAT
Organism: Oncorhynchus tshawytscha; assembly: GCF_018296145.1. Lineage (NCBI taxonomy): Eukaryota > Metazoa > Chordata > Actinopteri > Salmoniformes > Salmonidae > Oncorhynchus > Oncorhynchus tshawytscha. Next base: position 3,164,399 of record NC_056433.1, on the reverse strand, counting down.
TTATTGTTTTAGTGTTTTTATTTAATTTATTGTTTTAGTGTTTTATAGTTTTATTGTTTCAATGTTTTATTATTTTAGTGTTTTAGTGTTGTAGTGTTGTAGTGTTACAGAGTCTCTTTTTCAAGGGAGACCAGGCCAAGAAGGCAGCAACAATCAATACATTACAGAATGAAAACATACAACAGACTAGATCCAGATCCAGACTAAAAAAAGCATTTACACTCCTCTGTAACAGAGCCTCCATCTATATTTTAAATCCATTCAGTAGCACTAACATATCTAGATGGAGCAGGGATTGTAGACTATTCCATTCAGAGGCACCAACATATCTAGATGGAGCAGGGATTGTAGACTATTCCATTCAGAGGCACTAACACATCTAGATGGAGCAGGGATTGTAGACTATTCCATTCAGAGGCACTAACACATCTAGATGGAGCAGTGATTGTAGACTATTCCATTCAGAGGCACTAACACATCTAGATGGAGCAGGGATTGTAGACTATTCCATTCAGAGGCACCAACATATCTAGATGGAGCAGGGATTATAGACTATTCCATTCAGAGGCACTAACATATTCTAGATGGAGCAGGGATTGTAGACTATTCCATGAGTCTGGTGCTCAAGAAGAGAAGGCAGTGTTGCCCAATACTGTGAATGTCCTGGGGACTTTGAGTAGCAACCACCTAGCAGAACGGGTCTGGTAACTGCTGGTGGTGAAGGAGACCAGACTACAGAGGTAAAGAGGGAGTTTACCAAAAAGGGCTTTGTAGATGAACACATACACATTTATTTTTCTGCCTATATAAAGTGAGGCCCAATCTAACATTTGGTACAATGTGCAATGGTAGGTGAGTGACTTGGCATTTGTTATAAAGCACAAGGATGCATGGTTAGCAGAGTCCAGTCTCTGTAAGACAGAGGAGGCTGTATGATAAACAGAGTCCAGTCTCTGTTAGACAGAGGAGGCTGTATGATAAACAGAGTCCAGTCTCTGTCAGACAGAGGAGGCTGCATGATAAACAGAGTCCAGTCTCTGTCAGACAGAGGAGGCTGCATGATAAACAGAGTCCAGTCTCTGTAAGACAGAGGAGGCTGCATGATAAACAGAGTCCAGTCTCTGTAAGACAGAGGAGGCTGCATGATAAACAGAGTCCAGTCTCTGTAAGACTGCATGAAGGTCCAGTCTCTGTAAGACATGATAAACAGAGTCCAGTCTCTGTAAGACGAAGGCTACATGATAAACAGAGTCCAGTCTCTGTAAGACAGAGGAGGCTGCATGATAAACAGAGTCCAGTCTCTGTCAGACAGAGGAGGCTGCATGATAAACAGAGTCCAGTCTCTGTCAGATGGAGGAGGCTGCATGATGAACAGGGTCCAGTCTCTGTAAGACAGAGTACTTCCGGCGCCGACAGAGATGGCCGCCTCGCTTCGCGTTCCTAGGAAACTATGCAGTATTTTGTTTTTTTACGTGTTATTTCTTACACTAGTACCCCAGGTCATCTTAGGTTTCATTACATACAGCCGAGAAGAACTACTGAATATAAGATCAGCGTCAACTCACCATCAGTATGACCAAGAATATGTTTTTCGCGATGCGGATCCTGTGTTCTGCCTTACAACCAGTGTAACGGAGTGGATTACATGCAGCGACCCGAAAAAACGACTCAGAAAAAGAGGGAAACGAAGCGGTCTTCTGGTCAGACTCCGGAGACGGGCACATCGTGCACCTCTCCCTAGCATTCTTCTCGCCAATGTCCAGTCTCTTGACAACAAGGTTGATGAAATCCGAGCAAGGGTAGCATTCCAGAGGGACATCAGAGACTGCAACGTTCTCTGCTTCACGGAAACATGGCTAACCGGAGAGACGCTATCCGAAGCGGTGCAGCCAGCGGGTTTCTCCACGCATCGCGCTGACAGAAACGAACATCTTTCTGGTAAGAAGAGGGGCGGGGGCGTATGCCTTATGACGAACGTGACATGGTGTGATGACAGAAACATACAGGAACTCAAATCCTTCTGTTCACCTGATTTAGAATTCCTCCCAATCAAATGTAGACCGCATTATCTACCAAGAGAATTCTCTTCGATTATAATCACAGCCGTATATATCCCCCCCCAAGCAGACACATCGATGGCTCTGAACGAACTTTATTTAACTCTCTGCAAACTAGAAACGATTTATCCGGAGGCTGCATTCATTGTAGCTGGGGATTTTAACAAGGCTAATCTGAAAACAAGACTCCCTAAATTTTATCAGCATATCGATTGCGCAACCAGGGGTGGAAAGACCCTGGATCATTGTTACTCTAACTTCCGCGACGCATATAAGGCCCTGCCCCGCCCCCCTTTCGGAAAAGCTGACCACGACTCCATTTTGTTGATCCCTGCCTACAGACAGAAACTAAAACAAGAAGCTCCCACGCTGAGGTCTGTCCAACGCTGGTCCGACCAAGCTGACTCCACATTCCAAGACTGCTTCCATCACGTGGACTGGGAGATGTTTCGTATTGCGTCAGACAACAACATTGACGAATACGCTGATTCGGTGTGCGAGTTCATTAGAACGTGCGTTGAAGATGTCGTTCCCATAGCAACGATTAAAACATTCCCTAACCAGAAACCTTGGATTGATGGCAGAATTCGTGTGAAACTGAAGGCACGAACCACTGCTTTTAATCAGGGCAAGGTGTCTGGTAACATGACTGAATACAAACAGTGCAGCTATTCCCTCCGCAAGGCTATCAAACAAGCTAAGCGCCAGTACAGAGACAAAGTAGAATCTCAATTCAACGGCTCAGACACAAGAGGCATGTGGCAGGGTCTACAGTCAATCACGGACTACAGGAAGAAACCCAGCCCAGTCACGGACCAGGATGTCTTGCTCCCAGGCAGACTAAATAACTTTTTGCCCGCTTTGAGGACAATACAGTGCCACTGACACGGCCTGCAACGAAAACATGCGGTCTCTCCTTCACTGCAGCCGAAGTGAGTAAGACATTTAAACGTGTTAACCCTCGCAAGGCTGCAGGCCCAGACGGCATCCCCAGCCGCGCCCTCAGAGCATGCGCAGACCAGCTGGCCGGTGTGTTTACGGACATATTCAATCAATCCCTATACCAGTCTGCTGTTCCCACATGCTTCAAGAGGGCCACCATTGTTCCTGTTCCCAAGAAAGCTAAGGTAACTGAGCTAAACGACTACCGCCCGTAGCACTCACATCCGTCATCATGAAGTGCTTTGAGAGACTAGTCAAGGACCATATCACCTCCACCCTACCTGACACCCTAGACCCACTCCAATTTGCTTACCGCCCAAATAGGTCCACAGACGATGCAATCTCAACCACACTGCACACTGCCCTAACCCATCTGGACAAGAGGAATACCTATGTGAGAATGCTGTTCATCGACTACAGCTCGGCATTCAACACCATAGTACCCTCCAAGCTCGTCATCAAGCTCGAGACCCTGGGTCTCGACCCCGCCCTGTGCAACTGGGTTCTGGACTTCCTGACGGGCCGCCCCCAGGTGGTGAGGGTAGGCAACAACATCTCCTCACCGCTGATCCTCAACACTGGGGCCCCACAAGGGTGCGTTCTGAGCCCTCTCCTGTACTCCCTGTTCACCCACGACTGCGTGGCCATGCACGCCTCCAACTCAATCATCAAGTTTGCGGACGACACAACAGTGGTAGGCTTGATTACCAACAACGACGAGACGGCCTACAGGGAGGAGGTGAGGGCCCTCGGAGTGTGGTGTCAGGAAAATAACCTCACACTCAACGTCAACAAAACTAAGGAGATGATTGTGGACTTCAGGAAACAGCAGAGGGAACACCCCCCCATCCACATCGATGGAACAGTAGTGGAGAGGGTAGCAAGTTTTAAGTTCCTCGGCATACACATCACAGACAAACTGAATTGGTCCACTCACACAGACAGCATCGTGAGGAAGGCGCAGCAGCGCCTCTTCAACCTCAGGAGGCTGAAGAAATTCGACTTGTCACCAAAAGCACTCACAAACTTCTACAGATGCACAATCGAGAGCATCCTGGCGGGCTGTATCACCGCCTGGTATGGCAACTGCACCGCCCTCAACCGTAAGGCTCTCCAGAGGGTAGTGAGGTCTGCACAACGCATCACCGGGGCAAACTACCTGCCCTCCAGGACACCTACACCACCCGATGCTACAGGAAGGCCATAAAGATCATCAAGGACATCAACCACCCGAGCCACTGCCTGTTCACCCCGCTGTCATCCAGAAGGCGAGGTCAGTACAGGTGCATCAAAGCTGGGACCGAGAGACTGAAAAACAGCTTCTATCTCAAGGCCATCAGACTGTTAAACAGCCACCACTAACATTGAGTGGCTACTGCCAACACACTGTCAATGACACTGACTCTACTCCAGCCACTTTAATAATGGGAATTGATGGGAAATGATGTAAATATATCAAATCAAATCAAATCAAATTTTATTTGTCACATACACATGGTTAGCAGATGTTAAAGCGAGTGTAGCGAAATGCTTGTATCACTAGCCACTTTAAACAATGCTACCTTATATAATGTTACTTACCCTACATTATTCATCTCATATGCATACGTAGATACTGTACTCTATATCATCGACTGCATCCTTATGTAATACATGTATCACTAGCCACTTTAACTATGCCACTTGGTTTACATACTCATCTCATATGTATATACTGTACTCGATATCATCTACTCTATCTTGCCTATGCTGCTCTGTACCATCACTCATTCATATATCCTTATGTACATATTCTTTATCCCCTTACACTGTGTATAAGACAGTAGTTTTTTTGGAATTGTTAGTTAGATTACTTGTTCGTTATTACTGCATTGTCGGAACTAGAAGCACAAGCATTTCGCTACACTCGCATTAACATCTGCTAACCATGTGTATGTGACAAATAAAATTTGATTTGATTTAGGCTGCATGATAAACAGAGTCCAGTCTCTGTCAGACAGAGGAGGCTACATGGTAAACAGAGTCCAGTCTCTGTCAGACGGAGGAGGCTGCATGATAAACAGAGTCCAGTCTCTGTCAGACAGAGGAGGCTGTATGATAGACAGAGTCCAGTCTCTGTTAGACAGAGGAGGCTGTATGATAAACAGAGTCCAGTCTCTGTAAGACAGAGGAGGCTGCATGATAAACAGAGTCCAGTGTATGATAAAAACAGAGTCCAGTCTCTGTCAGATGGAGGAGGCTGCATGATAAACAGAGGAGGCTGTATGATAAACAGAGTCCAGTCTCTGTCAGACAGAGGAGGCTGCATGATAAACAGAGTCCAGTCTCTGTCAGACAGAGGAGGCTGCATGATAAACAGAGTCCAGTCTCTGTCAGACAGAGGAGGCTGCATGATAAACAGAGTCCAGTCTCTGTCAGACAGAGGAGGCTGCATGATAAACAGAGTCCAGTCTCTGTCAGACGGAGGAGGCTGCATGCATATACAACAAGTCAACATAGTCAATTACAGAGAGAAAAGTGTCCTGAACAAGCTTCTTTCTAGCCATAAGAGTGAAGCAAGCCTTATTACAAAAATAAAAACCCAATTTCAATTTAAGCTTCCTCACAAGATTATCCACATGAACTTTAAAGGACAAATTGTCATCCAACCAGATACCTAGGTATTTGTAGGATGACACTTTTTCAATGGATAAGCCACCAGATGTGACAATGCTAACCTTCTCTGGCAGAGTTCTAACTCTGGTAAAGGTCATGAATTTAGTTGTTTCTACATTCAAGACCAGTTTGACACCATAAAGGGAGGCCTGCAGCTCTTCAACAGCATGAACCAGAGAAGGAGCACATGAATATATGACTGTATCATCTGCATATAGATGTAACTTAGCTGGTTGCATCCCGTTTCCCAAATCATTAATACAAATTGAGAACAACACAGGAGCTAAAATAGAATTATATTAAACACATTGTGTTCTGTCAGAAAGGTAGTTCCTAAACCAATTTACTTGCCTTTCACTGAGACCAATGTTTCTGAGTCTAGCAAGCAGCAATTCATGGTCAACTGAATCAAAGGCCTTTTGATAAATCCACAAACAGAGCAGCACAACGTTGCTTTTTATCAAGTGCATTAATGATGTCATTTGCCACTGCCATAGCTGCAGTTGTGGTGCAGTGCCCCGATCTAAAGCCAGACTGAACCCCACTCAGTATGTTCTTTTCAATGGAGACTTTTTAAAACTGGGAGTTCACTAGGGATTCATAGACTTTGTCCAGGATATGGAGTTCACTAGGGATTCATAGACTTTGTCCAGGATAGAGAGTTCACCAGGGGTACATAGACTTTGTCCAGGATAGAGAGTTCACCAGGGGTTCATAGACTTTGTCCAGGATAGAGAGTTCACTAGGGATTCATAGACTTTGTCCAGGATATGGAGTTCACTAGGGATTCATAGACTTTGTCCCAGGATAGGGAGTTCACTAGGGATTCATAGACTTTGGGCCAGGATAGCGAGTTCACTAGGGATTCATAGACTTTGTTCAGGATAGGGAGTTTAGAGATAGGACAATAGTTATTAGCATCTGAGGGATCTCCACCCTTTAGCAGGGGGATGACATAAGCTGATTTCTAAATGCTGGGTATAGAATTGGTCAAGAGACTCACGTTGAAAATGTGAGCCACAGGTTCAGTAATAATACCAGTTGCTATCGTTAACAGGTACGGGGTCCAGGTTGTCTGGACCTCCAGACTTTTTAGTGTCTATTACCTTTAGTGCTTTATAGACCTCAGTTTAAGAAACAGGCTTAATGTCAAAAAGGTTCACATGAGGGCCTATATCATAACTGACTGTAACAGAGCTGACATAAGAGGCCTGGGCCCCACCATTATCAACAACAGAACCAGCAGATGTGAGGTGCTTGTTAAAAACCCCGACAATATGGGCTTTATCCTTCACTTCATTAGAACCCATCATTAAATGGTCAGGAAGGCCAGAGGAGTCATTAGAACCCGGCGCTGATTTGATTAGCTTCCAGAACTTGGTAGGGTTCTTTAGGTTCCCCGTGACTGCATTTAGATAGTATTATTTAATTGTTTGTTATTTTACTGTTGTAGTATTTTAGTTTTGTAGTATTTTAGTGTTGTAATATTTTAGTGTTTTAGTGTTTCAGGGTTTTAGTATTTTAGTGTTTCAGTGGATTAGTATTTCAGTGGTTTAGTGTTTCAGTGGTTTAGTATTTTAGTGTTTCAGTGGTTTAGTGTTTCAGTGGTTTAGTATTTTAGTGTTTCAGTGGTTTAGTGTTTCAGTGGTTTGGTGTTTCAGTGGTTTAGTGTTTCAGTGTTTTAGTATTTTAGTGTTTCAGTGGTTTAGTGTTTCAGTGGATTAGTGTTTCAGTGGTTTAGTATTTTAGTGTTTCAGTGGTTTAGTATTTTAGTGTTTCAGTGGTTTAGTATTTTAGTGTTTCAGTGGTTTAGTATTTTAGTGTTTCAGTGGTTTAGTATTTTAGTGTTTCAGTGGTTTAGTATTTTAGTGTTTCAGTGGTTTAGTATTTTAGTGGTTTAGTATTTTAGTGTTTCAGTGTTTCAGTGGTTTAGTATTTTAGTGTTTCAGTGGTTTAGTGTTTCAGTGGTTTAATATTTCAGTGTTTCAGTGGTTTAGTGTTTCAGTGGTTTAGTGTTTCAGTGTTTTAGTGGTTTAGTGTTTCAGTGGTTTAGTGTTTCAGTGGTTTAGTGTTTCAGTGTTTCAGTGGTTTAGTGTTTCAGTGGTTTAGTGTTTCAGTGGTTTAGTGTTTCAGTGTTTCAGTGGTATTGTAATATTTTATTGTTTCAGTTTTTAGTGTTTTATTATTATTATTTGTTGTGTTTTAGTGTTTTAAACAATACTATTTTAAGTTTCATTGGTTTGTTTGTTTCAGGATGAGAAGTTGAAGAAGCTGGTAGAACATCATGGGTCCTCGGACTGGAAACTCATCGCCAGCTTCCTACCTGTAAGACACACGCACGCACGCACGCACGCACACACACACACACACACACACACACACACACACACACACACACACACACACACACACACACACACACACAATAACCACTGCTGTCATTCACATTCCCTTAATAACCAGTGTGTCTGCTGTCATTCACATTCCCTTAATAACCAGTGTGTCTGCTGTCATTCACATTCCCTTAATAACCAGTGTGTCTGCTGTCATTCTCATTCCCTTAATAACCAGTGTGTCTGCTGTCATTCCCTTAATAACCAGTGTGTCTGCTGTCATTCCCTTAATAACCAGTGTGTCTGCTGTCATTCTCATTCCCTTAATAACCAGTGTGTCTGCTGTCATTCTCATTCCCTTAATAACCAGTGTGTCTGTTGTCATTCTCATTCCCTTAATAACCAGTGTCTCTGCTCTCATTCTCATTCCTGTCATTCCCTTAATAACCAGTGTCTGCTGTCATTCCCTTAATAACCAGTGTGTCTGCTCATTCCATTCCCTTAATAACCAGTGTGTCTGCTCTCATTCCCTTAATAACCAGTGTGTCTGCTGTCATTCCCTTAATAACCAGTGTGTCTGCTGTCATTCTCATTCCCTTAATAACCAGTGTGTCTGCTGTCATTCTCATTCCCTTAATAACCAGTGTGTCTACTGTCATTCCCTTAATAACCAGTGTGTCTGCTCTCATTCCCTTAATAACCAGTGTGTCTGCTGTCATTCTCATTCCCTTAATAACCAGTGTGTCTGCTGTCATTCACATTCCCTTAATAACCAGTGTGTCTGCTGTCATTCTCATTCCCTTAATAACCAGTGTCTCTGCTCTCATTCCCTTATAACCAGTGTGTCTGCTCTCATTCCCTTAATAACCAGTGTGTCTGCTGTCATTCTCATTCCCTTAATAACCAGTGTGTCTGCTGTCATTCTCATTCCCTTAATAACCAGTGTGTCTGCTGTCATTCCCTTAATAACCAGTGTGTCTGCTGTCATTCACATTCCCTTAATAACCAGTGTGTCTGCTCTCATTCACATTCCCTTAATAACCAGTGTGTCTGCTGTCATTCTCATTCCCTTAATAACCAGTGTGTCTGCTGTCATTCACATTCCCTTAATAACAGTGTGTCTGCTGTCATTCTCATTCCCTTAATAACCAGTGTCTCTGCTCTCATTACCTTAATAACCAGTGTGTCTGCTGTCATTCCCTTAATAACCAGTGTGTCTGCTGTCATTCACATTCCCTTAATAACCAGTGTGTCTGCTGTCATTCCCTTAATGACCAGTGTGTCTGCTGTCATTCCCTTAATAACCAGTGTGTCTGCTGTCATTCTCATTCCCTTAATAACCAGTGTGTCTGCTGTCATTCACATTCCCTTAATAACAGTGTGTCTGCTGTCATTCTCATTCCCTTAATAACCAGTGTCTCTGCTCTCATTACCTTAATAACCAGTGTGTCTGCTGTCATTCCCTTAATAACCAGTGTGTCTGCTCTCATTCCCTTAATAACCAGTGTGTCTGCTGTCATTCTCATTCCCTTAATAACCAGTGTCTCTGCTGTCATTCTCATTCCCTTAATAACCAGTGTCTCTGCTGTCATTCACATTCCCTTAATAACAGTGTCTCTGCTCTCACATAGAACCGTACAGATATGCAGTGTCAGCACCGCTGGCAGAAGGTTCTCAACCCTGAACTCATCAAAGGACCCTGGACCAAGGAGGAGGACCAGAGAGTAAGAACACGACCTTATAGAACCTTAAAGAACCCTAACAGAAACGTATAGGAATGTTATAGAGAACCTCATAGAACCCTAACAGAAACATATAGGAATGTTATAGAGAACCATTTCAGTAGGTGTGGGCAGGTAACTTTTAAAATGTAATCTGTTACAGTTACTAGTTATCTGTCTACAATTGTAATCAGTAATGTCATTTTTTGGATTACCCCAAACTCAATAATGTAATCTGATTACATTCAGTTACTTTTAGATTACTTCCACTTTGAGAGGCATTTGATGAAGACAAAATTAATATTACCAATTGAACCACATCTATTGCAGGATAAATCTATGTTAGAGTTTACACAGCTGGCCAGAAATGTAGATGTTGCATTAAAAAATAGATATTGCATTTTACTTTATGGGTTGGTTATGTAGGCTTCTACTAACCCATTGCTTTCTGCTACAGCTAATGATACAATTAGGCTCTATATCTATATCTCTATATCTTTACATAATAAAACAAAGCCTGTCAGATTTTCAGTAAATTTAATTAATTTAATACTCCTTGATCATCAAGAATAGGACTTGGAAATATAGATTAGCCAAACTGTTTCACCTGAGCATAACCCCAAAACTACCACGCAGTGGAGTTTAGTCAGTTTTTGTTGGTGACACGTTGATCTCTTGATAATTTGCTGATGTTTAAGTCTGTGAAGAGTGTGTGAGTTTTGAGCATGTGTCCGTTGGGCCTATGGACATTTTTTTTGCGGGAATCAGCATAATTTAGATTGAGCAATAAAAAGCCCCGCTTGTGGTCTTAAATCAAACCCGTTTTTGACATTATGGAATTGTGGCGCACAATGTCTCCGAGGAGTTAAGAACGGAGGAACTCCCTCAAACTTTTATTCCATAGGATTTGATCAGCACTATGTAGCTGTTGCAAGAGCCCATTTTCCCCTGGCTGTCCACTGTTCGCAAGAGCCCATTTTTCCCTGGCTGTCCACTGGTCGCAAGAGCCCATTTTTCCCTGGCTGTCCACTGGTCGCAAGAGCCCATTTTTCCCTGGCTGTCCACTGGTTGCAAGAGCCCATTTTTCCCTGGCTGTCCACTGGTCGCAAGAGCCCATTTTCCACTGGCTGTACACTGGTCGCAAGAGCCCATTTTCCACTGGCTGTACACTGGTCCCAAGAGCCCATTTTTCCCTGGCTGAATGAGGGGAGGGGGTTACTGGATGAATGACTGAATGAGGGGAGGGGGTTACTGAGCAGGGGGAGGGGGAAGAGGGAAGAGGGGGTTACTGGATGAATGACTGAATGAGGGGAGGGGTTACTGGGTGGATGACTGAACAAGGGGAGGGGATTACTGAGCAGGGGGAGAGGGGAGGGGGTTACTGGATGGATGACTGAACAAGGGGTGGGGCAAGATCCCATTTTTCCCCGGCTGTCCACTGGTCGCAATAGCCCATTTTTCCCTGGCTGTCCACTGGTCGCAAAAACATTAATTATAGGCATCTTAAACTTCTTGAATTGAACAATTATGGATTAAAATACACATATATTATATATATATTTGTGAACAGCCATCCACAACAACCACAACCTGTAAAACGCAAATAGCTAAATGACAGAGCAGCATTGGGATTCACAAGTGATATCGTATCTCTGTAGACGACACCACTGCTGTTGTCGTTTCCCTCCAAGCATTTATTCAAGCTGGATAATCTTTGGATGCCCGACATCTGTCGCACCGTTGAAAGACATATTCTAGACATAGACAATAGCCTATTCCTGCATTTTTCCCACAATCCCTCAAACCCATTAGGTGTGACATCATAGTGTTCTCTGATTGGTGGTCATCATTTGGTGTGTCATCATAAAGGTCTCTGATTGGTGGTCACATCATTTGGTGTGTCATCATACTGTTCTCTGATTGGTGGTCATCATTTGGTGTGTCATCATAAAGGTCTCTGATTGGTGGTCATCATTTGGTGGGTCACCATAGTGGTCTCTGATTGGTGGTCATCATTTGGTGTGTCATCATAGTGGTCTCTGATTGGTGGTCATCATTTGGGGTGTCATCATAGTGGTCTCTGATTGGTGGTCATCATTTGGGGTGTCATCATAGTGGTCTCTGATTGGTGGTCATCATTTGGTGTGTCATCATAGTGGTCTCTGATTGGTGGTCATCATTTGGGGTGTCATCATAGTGGTCTCTGATTGGTGGTCATCATTTGGGGTGTCATCATAGTGGTCTCTGATTGGTGGTCATCATTTGGTGTGTCATCATAGTGGTCTCTGATTGGTGGTCATCATTTGGGGTGTCATCATAGTGGTCTCTGATTGGTGGTCATCATTTGGGGTGTCATCATAGTGGTCTCTGATTGGTGGTCATCATTTGGTGTGTCATCATAGTGGTCTCTGATTGGTGGTCATCATTTGGGGTGTCATCATAGTGGTCTCTGATTGGTGGTCATCATTTGGGGTGTCATCATAGTGGTCTCTGATTGGTGGTCATCATTTGGTGTGTCATCATAGTGGTCTCTGATTGGTGGTCATCATTTGGGGTGTCATCATAGTGGTCTCTGATTGGTGGTCATCATTTGGGGTGTCATCATATTGGTCTCTGATTGGTGGTCAGACTGGTTCAGGCAGAACAAACTTAATTGTTTTTCTTCTTTCCAATGCTGTATTGAATGTCATTGAGAAACAGAATGGTTGCAAATCATTTTTTTCTCGCAAACATCCTTACATCCTGAATTTCAAGTAATCGTAGAAGTAATCGTCTAGTTTTTCAAAAGTATCTGTAAGCTAATTACAATATCTTTGATGGTAACATAACGGGTCACAGTTACAGCTTTTTGTAATCAGTTACTCCCCAACCCTGCCTTTCAGAACCTTACCGAACATTACAGAACCCTTTTAGAATCTTACTGAACATTACAGAACCCTTTCAGAACCTTACCGAACATTACAGAACCCTTTCAGAACCTTACTGAACATTACAGAACCCTTTCAGAATCTTACTGAACATTACAGAACCCTTTTAGAATCTTACCGAACATTACAGAACCCTTTCAGAACCTTACTGAACATTACAGAACCCTTTTAGAATCTTACCGAACATTACAGAACCCTTTCAGAACCTTACCGAACATTACAGAACCCTTTCAGAACCTTACTGAACATTACAGAACCCTTTTAGAATCTTACCGAACATTACAGAACCCTTTTAGAATCTTACCGAACATTACAGAACCCTTTTAGAACCTTACTGAACATTACAGAACCCTTTCAGAACCTTACTGAACATTACAGAACCCTTTTAGAATCTTACCGAACATTACAGAACCCTTTTAGAATCTTACCGAACATTACAGAACCCTTTTAGAATCTTACCGAACATTACAGAACCCTTTCAGAACCTTACCGAACATTACAGAACCCTTTTAGAATCTTACCGAACATTACAGAACCCTTTTAGAATCTTACCGAACATTACAGAACCCTTTCAGAACCTTACCGAACATTACAGAACCCTTTTAGAATCTTACGGAACATATAGAATACTTTCAGAACCTTACCGAACTTTACAGAACCCTTTTAGAATCTTACAGAACATATAGAACACTTTCAGAACCTTACCGAACATTAAAGAACCATTTTAGAATCTTACAGAACATATAGAACACTTTCAGAACCCTACCGAACTCTAAAGAACCCTTTCAGAATCTTACCGAACATTACAGAACACTTTCAGAACCTTACCGAACATTATAGAACACTTTCAGAACCTTACCGAACATTAAAGAACCATTTTAGAATCTTACAGAACATATAGAACACTTTCAGAACCTTACTGAACTTTAAAGAACCATTTTAGAACCTTACTGAACTTTACAGAACCCTTTTAGAACCTTACATTAAGAGAACTCTTCTAGAACCTATGTTTTTATTGAACCTTTATTTAAGTAGGCAAGTCAGTTAAGAACAAAATCTTATTTACTACGATTGGAGCCATAACAGATCTCCATAGGTCTATGTCCAAAACCCTTTCCCCTATATAGTGCACTACTTTTGGCCAGAGCATGAGACCTGGGTTCTATTATATTGGTGCTAACTCAGACAGCCAAGTGTTTGACTGAGAAGTGTTGTTGACCTGCACTGAGTAGATAGCTTGTCACTGCATATTATTAGCTGAAAGTGACAGTTCTACAGTTATACTTCTGCGCGCACACACACACACACACACACACACACACACACACACACACACACACACACACACACACACACACACACACACACACACACACACACACACTTCCAGAAGCTAGGAGGTAATGATTAGCAAAGAGGCTAACGGTGGAAACTCCCTCCATAACACTAGCAAGAGATTTCAAAAGGGAGAGAGGGAGAAGAAGCAGACAAGGAGGAGGCATAGGGTTGACTAAGGGAACGAGGGGCTGAGAAGAGCAGACAAGGAGGGGGGACAGGGTTGACTAAGGGAACGAGGGGCTGAGAAGAGCAGACAAGGAGGGGGCATAGGGTTGACTAAGGGAACGAGGGGCTGAGAAGAGCAGACAAGGAGGGGGGGACAGGGTTGACTAAGGGAACGAGGGGCTGAGAAGAGCAGACAAGGAGGGGGCATAGGGTTGACTAAGGGAACGAGGGCCTGAGAAGAGCAGACAAGGAGGGGGACAGGGTTGACTAAGGGAACGAGGGGCTGAGAAGAGCAGACTAGTAGGGGGACAGGGTTGACTAAGGGAACGAGGGCCTGAGAAGAGCAGACAAGGAGGGGGACAGGGTTGACTAAGGGAACGAGGGGCTGAGAAGAGCAGACAAGGAGGGGGACAGGGTTGACTAAGGGAACGAGGGGCTGAGAAGAGCAGACAAGGAGGGGGACAGGGTTGACCAAGGGAACGAGGGGCTGAGAACAGCAGACAAGGAGGGGGGACAGGGTTGACTAAGGGAACGAGGGGCTGAGAAGAGCAGACAAGGAGGGGGGACAGGGTTGACTAAGGGAACGAGGGGCTGAGAAGTATTGTTCACTTTTGAATGGTTCCTGAAAATGGACAAAGACTAATAGACTGTTGTTTTCTCTCTTTCCCCCTTTCTCTTCCTCCCCCCCGCTCCCTCCCCTCTCTCCCTCTCCCTATCTCCCTCCCCCGCTCCCTCCCCTCTCCCCTCTCCCTATCTCCCTCCCCCCGCTCCCTCCCCTCTCTCCCTCTCCCTATCTCCCTCCCCCGCTCCCTCTCCTCTCTCCCTCTCCTCTCTCCCTCCCGCTCCCTCTCCTCTCTCCCTCCCTTCTCTCCCTCTCCCTATCTCCCTCCCCCCGCTCCCTCCCCTCTCTCCCTTCTCCACCCTCCCTCAGGTGATTGAACTAGTCCAGAAGTATGGAGCCAAGCGTTGGTCCGTAATCGCCAAGCACCTGAAGGGTCGGATAGGGAAGCAGTGCAGAGAGCGCTGGCACAACCACCTGAACCCCGAGGTGAAGAAGACTTCCTGGACCGAGGAAGAGGATCAGATCATCTACCAGGCCCACGAGAAACTGGGCAACCGCTGGGCCGAGATCGCCAAACTGCTGCCTGGCAGGTACGGAGAGAGAGGGAGAGAGGAGGGAGGGAGGGAGGGAGGGAGAGAGGGACAGGGAGAGAGGAGAAAGGAGAAGAAACTGGGAAACCACTGGGCCGAGATCACCAAACTGCTGCCTGGCAGGTACGGAGAGAGAGGGAGAGAGGGGGGAGGGGAGGGAAGGAGAGGGAGAGAAAGAGGGACAGGGAGAGAGGAAAAGGAGAAGAAACTGGGAAACCACTGGGCCGAGATCAAGAACAACTGCTGCCTGGCAGGTGTGTGCGAGTCTCTCTCTTTCTTTTTCTAAATCTCTCTCTCTCTCTCTCTCTCTCCCTCCCTCCCTCCCTCCCTCCCCAGGACTGATAATGCCATTAAGAACCATTGGAACTCTACGATGCGTAGGAAGGTGGAGCAGGAGGGTTACCTTCAGCACTCCTCCCACTCCATCGCCCCCAGTTACGCCAAGGCCAACCACCACAACGTGGGCTTCCATCACCACTCCCCTCTCCCTCCCCTCTCCCTCCTCACGGGCACCTACCCTTATATTCCGGACCATAGGGTGAGTGACTCTCACCCCCCCGCTCCTCTGTCGCTTTGGATAGAAGCTCCTGCGAAAAATAGGTTTTATCTCCCAGCTCCTAATATGCTGTTTGTGGAGTCTGATCTGTTTCTATTGGTTCCCAAGGTTCCCTTTCCCCTAGCGCTGCACGTCAACATCTTGAACATTCCACAGCACGGAACAGCTGCTATACAGGTGAGACACGAGAGCATCAACCCAGGGAAAGCTTTTAGTTGGCCTTCACAGCAACCCAGGGATAGCTTTCAGTTGGCCCTCACAGCAACTCAGGGAAACTTGTTAGTTGGTCACGCTGTCTCACTACTCCACAGCAGCAACCCAGGGATAGATTTCAGTTGGCCACTCACCACAGCAATCAAGGGAAGGGTTTCAATTCAATCCAGGATTCAAGGGAGAGGCAATACGGACATGCCTGGTGCCCAAATTGATGACGGATGTCGCTCAGCTGAGAGTCGAGTGTGGAGAGGAATGGATTCGGTTCAGTCAGTCATCCTGATGAGCCCTTCCCAGCTAGCTAGTTCAGTCAGTCATCCTGACGAGCCCTTCCCAGCTAGCTAGTTCAGTCAGTCGTCCTGATGAGCCCTTCCCAGCTAACTATTTTATAGGGGCTAGCTGGCAACAGCAGCAGCATGGCTCTAGTTAAAACTTGTAAAAGAAAGTGAGGTTTATTTTAATGGGAGAAATAACTAGTGGTATTGGTCACCTTCTGCATGTTACCGTGACATGCCAATTAGCTAACGTAACGACAAGCTGGTGCGAATGACCATTGACCAGTGCAGCGCCGTTGTATCGAGATGCCAGGCAGCTGTACCACATGTTGAAGGCGGTTGCTGACGTGGCCAATTTGTTCCATCCCGCCTGATTTTATTTAGTAAATGACCTTTAAAAGTCTGTTATAGTAGGGAAGTCAAATGAATGTGCTGCTGTACAGTCACTAGGGGGGTTGTTATTTCTAGAGCGTAAGATCATTTAAAAAAAATCTCTAAATGTTTTAACAAGTGAGAAATACACTGAGTGTACAACACATTAGGAACATCTTCGTACTATTGATTAGTACTATTGATTAGTACTATTGATTAGTACTATTGATTAGTACTATTGATCGTACTATTGATCGTACTATTGATTAGTACTATTGATTAGTACTATTGATTAGTACTATTGATTAGTACTATTGATCGTACTATTGATCGTACTATTGATTAGTACTATTGATTAGTACTATTGATTAGTACTATTGATTAGCACTATTGATCATACTATTGATTGGTACTATTGATTAGTACTATTGATTAGTACTATTGATCGTACTATTGATTAGTACTATTGATTAGCACTATTGATTAGTACTATTGATCGTACTATTGATTAGTACTATTGATTAGTACTATTGATTAGCACTATTGATTAGTACTATTGATCGTACTATTGATTAGTACTATTGATCGTACTATTGATTAGTACTATTGATCGTACTATTGATTAGTACTATTGATTGTACTATTGATTAGTACTATCGATTAGTACTATTGATTAGTACTATTGATCGTACTATTGATTAGTACTATTGATCGTACTATTGATTAGTACTATTGATCGTACTGTTCATTAGTACTATTGATTGTACTATTGATTAGTACTATTGATCGTACTATTGACCGTACTATTGATTAGTACTATTGATTAGTACTATTGATAAGTACTATTGATTAGTACTATTGATCGTACTATTGATCGTACTATTGATTAGTACTATTGATTAGTACTATTGATTAGTACTATTGATTAGTACTATTGATCGTACTATTGATCGTACTATTGATTAGTACTATTGATTAGTACTATTGATCAGTACTATTGATTAGTACTATTGATTAGTACTATTGATTAGTACTATTGATCGTACTATTGATTAGTACTATTGATCGTACTATTGATTAGTACTATTGATCGTACTATTGATTAGTACTATTGATTAGTACTATTGGTCGTACTATTGATTAGTACTATTGATTAGTACTATTGATTAGTACTATTGATTAGTACTATTGATTAGTACTATTGATTAGTACTATTGATCGTACTATTGATTAGTACTATTGGTCATACTATTGATTAGTACTATTGATTAGTACTATTGATTAGTACTATTGATCGTACTATTGATTAGTACTATTGATCGTACTATTGATTAGTACTATTGATCGTACTATTGATTAGTACTATTGATTAGTACTATTGATTAGTACTATTGATCGTACTATTGATTAGTACTATTGATCGTACTATTGATCGTACTATTGATTAGTACTATTGATTAGTACTATTGATCGTACTATTGATTAGTACTATTGATCGTACCATTGATTAGTACTATTGATCGTACTATTGATTAGTACTATTGATCATACTATTGATTAGTACTATTGATCGTACTATTGATTAGTACTATTGATCGTACTATTGATCGTACTATTGATTAGTACTATTGATTAGTACTATTGATTAGTACTATTGATTAGTACTATTGATTCGTACTACTGATTAGCACTATTGATTTGTACTATTGATTAGTACTATTGATTAGTACTATTGATTGTACTATTGATTGTACTATTGATTAGTACTATTGATTGGTACTATTGATTAGTACTATTGATTAGTACTATTGATCGTACTATTGATTAGTACTATTGATCGTACTATTGATTAGTACTATTGATCGTACTATTGATTAGTACTATTGATTAGTACTATTGATTAGTACTATTGATTGCACTATTGATTAGTACTATTGATTAGAACTATTGATTAGTACTATTGATTAGTACTATTGATCGTACTATTGATTAGTACTATTGATCGTACTATTGATTAGTACTATTGATCGTACTATTGATTAGTACTATTGATCATACTATTGATTAGTGCTATTGATCGTACTATTGATTAGTGCTATTGATTGTACTATTGATTAGTGCTATTGATCGTACTATTGATTAGTACTATTGATCATACTATTGATTAGTACTATTGATCGTACTATTACTACCTTTCTGTCCTCAATTTGTCGGGGCATGGGACTACAAGGTGTGGAAAATGTTCCACAGGGATGCTGGTCCATATTGACTCCAATGTTTCCCACAGTTGTGTCAAGTTGTCTGGGTGGTGGACCATTCTTGATACACACAAGAAACTTTGAGCGCGAAAAACCCAGCAGCGTTGCAGTTCTTGACACAAACCGGTGCGCCTGGCACCTACTACCATACACCGTTCAAAGGCACTTAAATCTTTTGTCTTGCCCATTCACCCACTGAATGACACATACACAATTAATGTCCCAATTGTCTCAAGGCTTAAAAATATTTATTTAATTTGTCTCCTCCCCTTCATCTACATTGATTGAAGTGGATTTAACAAGTGACATCAATAAGGGAATATAGCTTTCACCTGGATTCACCTGGTCAGTCTGTGTCATGGAAAAAGCGGGTGTTCATGTTTTGTCCTGTGTGCTAAATGACTCACTACTGTAGTGGCTCTGGATAAGAGAGTCTGTTAAATGACTCACTACTGTAGTGTCTCTGGATCAGAGAGTCTGCTAAATGACTCACTACTATAGTGTCTCTGGATCAGAGAGTCTGCTAAATGACTCACTACTGTAGTGGCTCTGGATCAGAGAGTCTGTTAAATGACTCACTACTGTAGTGGCTCTGGATAAGAGAGTCTGTTAAATGACTCACTACTGTAGTGGCTCTGGATCAGAGAGTCTGTTAAATGACTCACTACTGTAGTGGCTCTGGATCAGAGAGTCTGTTAAATGACTCACTACTGTAGTGGCTCTGGATCAGAGAGTCTGCTGAAGGACTACAATGTAAATGTAAAATAATTTTGGGTGGTCTCGCTGTGAAAGTGGCTGGCCACACACCAATATACCGATCTGACAACCAAACTAGTATTTTAAATTGCAGCCAATCACAGAAAAAGTGGTTTGTTCTCTTTTCCGCGATGACATCCTCCCAAACTCAACAGCCTCCATTCCACAACATAGACAGAAGCCTTCTACAAGTTCTCGTCTAACCAACCATGCCTAGGTGATTCCAAGATTCCGTGGAGCATAGTGGTGACCTATTTGAAATCAAAATGCAACACTTTAAAAAAAATGGAGCTAGTCGTCTTCTCCAAATGTGTCCTCTAACCAGTGATGTACACATTATTCCCAGATTCCATGTGGTTTTTGAGCTGTGTTTGTTTTTTAAAAGGACGTGCAGCTTCCATCTCCTCGCTCGATTGCACGATTGATTTCAAATCCTCAAATCAGGTTTTATTTCTCACATGTAGACTAACTGTCAAGGCTGTGGGTAACTGGTGAAAGGAGTCAGGCGCAGGAGAGCTGAGATGCGTGGACAAGGTATTTAATACAAGAAAAACACCATACTATGGTGCTGGACATATACCGGTACCACGACATAAACAGGAATAATAACAAAACCCGGTACCAAAGTACCAACCGTCAGATACCAACCGTCAGATGCCAACCGTCAGATACCAACCGTCAGATACCAACCGTCAGATACCAACCGTCAGATACCAACCGTCAGATGCCAGCCGTCAGATACCAACCGTCAGATACCAGCCGTCAGATACCAACCGTCAGATACCAGCCGTCAGATACCAGCCGTCAGATACCAGCCGTCAGATACCAACCGTCAGATACCAACCGTCAGATGCCAGCCGTCAGATACCAACCATCAGATACCAGCCGTCAGATACCAGCCGTCAGATACCAACCGTCAGATACCAACCGTCAGATACAACCTTAGACTCCTGGAGTGGACCAGCTACCACCGGCCTGAGGAGAGACACATGGAACAAGGAGTTAATACTCCTGGAGAGGACCAGCTACCACCGGCCTGAGGAGAGACACATGGAACTAGGAGTTAATACTCCTGGAGAGGACCAGCTACCACCGGCCTGAGGAGAGACACATGGAACTAGGAGTTAATACTCCTGGAGAGGACCAGCTACCACCGGCCTGAGGAGAGACACATGGAACAAGGAGTTAATACGGTAATCTGGGAGAAGCTGTACACTGTAACAAACTTTGTTTATTCTCCTCAGGACTTTGAATGCCCCACAAACCGAGCACCCAGCTTCCGGCAGGGCAGGTGGAGGGGCAGGTTTCAAGTCGAGAGCCAGACCTTGGTCCCATGGTGCAAACACCGGGGCCTCACTGCGGTGGCGGTCTGCGCTGGCTTTCTGATGCCTCACTGCCCGCTGAAGGTGCACATGAGCGGCGTCCCAAGCCTCCTCCGAGCGCTTAAACCAGTCGTCCACCGCAAGAGCCTCGATCTGGCTCTGATGCCACGGTGCCAGAACCGGCTGGTACCCCAGTACGCATTGGAAAGGGAAGAGTTTGGTAGAAGAGTGGCGGGTTGAGTTCTGGGCAGGGAATGAACGCCGCCCACTCCCCCGGCCGGTCCTGGCATTAAGACCGCAGAAACCTACCCACATTCTGGTTTACTCTCTCCACCTGCCCTTTACTCTCAGGGTGAAAACCTGAGGTAAGGCTGACCAAGACCCCGAGACGTTCCATGAACGCCCTCCAGACCCTTGACGTGAACTTGGGACCTCGATCAGATACTATGTCCTCAGGCACCCCGTAGTGCCGGAAGACGTGTGTGAACAGGGCCTCCGCTGTCGGTAGGGCCGTAGGGAGACTGGGTAAAGGGAGGAAACTGCAGGACTTAGAAAACCGATCCACAACGACCAGGATCGTGGTGTTGCCCTGTATAGGAGGAAGATCTGTCAGGAAGTCCACCGGCAGGTGCGACCACGGCCGTTGTGGAACGGGTAAGGGGTTGTAACTTCCCTCTGGGCAGGTGCCTTGGAGCCTTGCACTGGGTGCACACCGAGCAGGAGGAAACATAAACCCTCACGTCCTTAGCCAAGGTGGACCACCAGTACTTCCCACTAAGTCAACGCACCGTCCGACCGATGCCAGGATGACCAGAGGAGGGTGACGTGTGGACCCAATAGAGCAACCGGTCACGGACAGAAGAGGGAACGTACAGACGCCCAGCTGGACACTGGAGAGGAGTGGGCTCTGTATGTTATGCCTGCTCGATGTCCGGGTCCACCTCCCATCCCACCGGTGCCACCTGGCAAGAAGCCGGGAGTATGGGAGTGGGATCCATGGACTGCTCCTCTGTGTCATACATCGCGTTCTGGGAACCTGGTCTGTAGGACAGAGTGAAAACAAAAAGGGTAAAGAACATGGCCTGACGAGGGTTCAGTCTCCTCGCCGCCCGGATGTACTCCAGATTGCGGTGGTCCGTCCAGATGGGAAAAGGGTGTTTAGCCCCCTCAAGCCAATATCTCCACGCCTTCAAAGCCTTGACGACAGTCAACAACTCCAGGTCCCCATATTTTCGCTCCGCCGGGCTGAGCTTCTTCGAAAAGAAGGCACAGGGGCGGAGCTTTGGTGGCGTACCCAAGCGCTAAGAGAGCACGGCTCCTATCCAAGCCTCGGACGCGTCCACCTCCACTATGAACGCCAAGAGGGATCAGGATGAGCCAGCACGGGAACCGAGGTAAACAGAGCTCTCAGCTGACCAAAAGCCCTGTCCGCCTCAGCCTACCACTGCAAACGCACCGGTCCCCCCTTCAGCAGTGAGGTAATGGGAGCCGCTACCTGACCAAAACCCCGGATAACCTCCGGCAAAACCAAGAAACCGCTGCACTTTCTTTACTGTGGTGGGAGTCTGCCAATTACGCACGGCTGTAATGCAGTCACTCTCCAGCTCTACCTCTGAAGTGGAAATGCGGTACCCTAGGAAGGAGACGGACTGTTGGAAAAACAGGCATTTCTCAGCCTTGACGTACAGGTCATGTTCCAACAGTCGACCAAGCACGCTGCGCACCAGGGACACATGCTCGGTGAGTGTAGCAGAGTATATCAGAATGTTGTTGATATACACCACTACACCCTGCCCGTGCAGGTCCCGGAAAATCTCATCTACAAAGGATTGGAAAACGAATGGAGAAGATTGATGGAGCATTCATCAACCCGTACGGCATGACGAGGTACTCATAATGCCCTGAGGTGGTACTAAATGCCGTATTCCACTCGTCCCCCTCCCGGCTACGCACCAGGTTGTAAGCGCTCCTGAGATCCAATTTTTCGAAGAAGCGTGCCCCAAGCATTGACTCGATCACACTGGCGATGAGAGGCAGCGGGTAGCTGTACCTCACAGTGATCTGATTGATACCTCGATAGTCAATACACGGGCGCAGACCTCCATCCTTCTTCTTCACAAAAAAGAAACTCGAGGAGGTAGGTGAAGTGGAGGGCCGAATGTACCCCTGCCCCCAGGGATTCAGAGACATATGTTTCCATGGCCGCCGTCTCCTCCTGTGACAGAGGATACACGTGACTCCTGGGAAGTGCTGCGTCTAACAGGAGATTTATCTCACAATCCCCCCATCGATGGGGTGGTAATTTAGTCGCCCTCTTTTTACAGAAGGCGAGAACCAAATCGGCATATTCAGTGGGGATGTGCACGGTGGAGACCCAGTCTGGACTTTCCACCGCAGTAGCACCGACGGAAACCCCTAAACAATTCCCCGAGCACTTTCGTGACCCTGTGAGAGCCCTCTGTTGCCATGAAATAGTGAGGTCATGACAGGCCAAACAGGGTATGCCCAGCACCACGGGAAACGCAGGAGAATCAATAAGGAAAAGACTGATTCTCTCTGTGTGACCCCCCCTGCGTCACCATGCCCAGAGGAATGCTGGCCTCCCTAAACAGCCCTGACCCTAATGGTCGACTATCTAGGGCGTGAACTGGGAAGGGCAAATCCACAGGAACGATGGGGATACCTAAACTATGGGCGAACACTCTATCAATAAAATTCCCAGCTGCGCTTGAATCTATGAGCGCCTTTTACTGGGAAGTCGGGGAAAACATGTGAGCAACAGAGGGCTTTGGGTGAGCCTGGTGCCGACTCACCTGGGGCCCTGCCTTCATGTAAAATGAAAAGTGGATCATGTATAAAAGAGAGCAGAGAGAACAGAGAGAACAGAGAGGGCAGAGAGAACAGAGAGAGCAGAGAGAGCAGAGAGAACAGAGAGAACAGAGAGAACAGAGAGAACAGAGAGAGCAGAGAGAACAGAGAGAGCAGAGAGAGCAGAGAGAGCAGAGAGAGCAGAGAGAACAGAGAGAACAGAGAGATCAGAGAGGGCAGAGAGAACAGAGAGAACAGAGAGAGCAGAGAGAACAGAGAGAACAGAGAGAGCAGAGAGAACAGAGAGATCAGAGAGAACAGAGGGAACAGAGAGAGCAGAGAGAACAGAGAGAACAGAGAGAGCAGAGAGAGCAGAGAGAACAGAGAGAACAGAGAGGGCAGAGAGAACAGAGAGAGCAGAGAGAACAAAGAGAACAGAGAGAGCAGAGAGAACAGAGAGATCAGAGAGAACAGAAGAACAGAGAGAGCAGAGAGAACAGAGAGAACAGAGAGGGCAGAGAGAACAGAGGGAACAGAGAGAGCAGAGAGAGCAGAGAGAACAGAGAGAACAGAGAGAGCAGAGAGAACAGAGAGAGCAGAGAGAACAGAGAGAGCAGAGAGAACAGAGAGAGCAGAGAGAACAGAGAGAGCAGAGAGAACAGAGAGAACAGAGAGAGCAGAGAGAACAGAGAGAGCAGAGAGAACAGAGAGAACAGAGAGAGCAGAGAGAACAGAGAGAACAGAGAGCAGAGAGCAGAGAGAACAGAGAGAACAGAGAGGGCAGAGAGAACAGAGAGAGCAGAGAGAACAGAGAGAGCAGAGAGAACAAAGAGAACAGAGAGAACAGAGAGAGCAGAGAGAGCAGAGAGAACAGAGAGAACAGAGAGAGCAGAGAGAGCAGAGAGCAGAGAGAACAGAGAGATCAGAGAGAACAGAGGGAACAGAGAGAGCAGAGAGAACAGAGAGAGCAGAAGAACAGAGAGAGCAGAGAGAACAGAGAGAACAGAGAGAGCAGAGAGAACAGAGGGAACAGAGAGAGCAGAGAGAACAGAGAGAGCAGAGAGAGCAGAGAGTACAGACAGAGCAGAGAGAGCAGAGAGAACAGAGAGAAGAGAGAGAACAGAGAGAGCAGAGAGAACAGAGAGAGCAGAGAGAACAGAGAGAACAGAGAGAGAGAGAGCAGAGAGAACAGAGAGAGCAGAGAGAACAGAGAGAGCAGAGAGAACAGAGAGAGCAGAGAGAACAGAGAGAACAGAGAGAGAGAGAGAACAGAGAGAGCAGAGAGAACAGAGAGAACAGAGAGAGCAGAGAGAACAGAGGGAACAGAGAGAACAGAGAGAGCAGAGAGAGCAGAGAGACAGACAGAGCAGAGAGAGCAGAGAGAACAGAGAGAAGAGAGAGAACAGAGAGAGCAGAGAGAACAGAGAGCAGAGAGAACAGAGAGAACAGAGAGAGCAGAGAGAACAGAGAGAGCAGAGAGAACAGAGACAGAGAGAGAACAGAGAGAGCAGAGAGAACAGAGAGAACAGAGAGAGCAGAGAGAACAGAGAGAACAGAGAGAGCAGAGAGAACAGAGAGAACAGAGAGAGCAGAGAGAACAGAGAGAGCAGAGAGAGAACAGAGAGAACAGAGAGAGCAGAGAGAACAGAGAGAACAGAGAGAGCAGAGAGAACAGAGAGAGAGAGAGCAGAGAGAAGAGAGCAGAGAGAACAGAGAGAACAGAGAGAGCAGAGAGAACAGAGAGAACAGAGAGAACAGAGAGAGACAGAGAGAGAGAACAGAGAGAGAGAACAGAGAGAACAGAACAGAGAGAACAGAGAGAACAGAGAGCAGAAGAGAACAGAGAGAACAGAGAGAGAGAGAGCAGACAGAGAGAACAGAGAGAACAGAGAGAGCAGAGAGAACAGAGAGAACAGAGAGAGCAGAGAGAACAGAGAGAACAGAGAGAACAGAGAGAACAGAGAGAACAGAGAGAGCAGAGAGAACAGAGAGAGCAGAGAGAACAGAGAGAACAGAGAGAGCAGAGAGAACAGAGAGAACAGAGAGAGAGAGAGAACAGAGAGAGCAGAGAGAACAGAGAGAGCAGAGAGAACAGAGAGAGCAGAGAGAACAGAGAGAGCAGAGAGAACAGAGAGAACAGAGAGAGCAGAGAGAACAGAGAGAGCAGAGAGAACAGAGAGAACAGAGAGAGCAGTAATGCAGCCAGTTAAGATGCTCTCAACTTTTTGAGGATCTGAGGGCCAAATCTTTTTCGCCTTCTGAGAGGAAAGAGGCATTGTCATTCCTTCTTCTGTGTTGGTGTGTGTGGACCATGATATATTCTTAGTGATGTGGACACAGAGGAACGTGAAGCTCTCGACCCGCTCCGACTACAGCCTCGTCGACTGTAGTCCAGGATCAGCTCTTTTTGTCTTGCTGATGTTGAGGGAGAGGCTGCAGTCCTGACACCACACTGCCAGTTCTCTGACCTCCTCTCTATAGGCTGCCTCATTGTCGTCAGTGATATCAGGCCTACCACTGTTGTGTTGTAGACAGGTTACCATCTCTTGAGTACGTGTCCTGTAAATCCATCTGGCCCTGCAGGCTTTGTGAATGTTAACATGTTTAAAGGTCTTACTCACTCTCGGCTATGGAGAGTGAGATCACACAATTGTCCGGAATAGCTGGTGCTCTCATGCATGGCTCAGTGCTGCTTGCCTCGAAGTGAGCATAGAAGGCATTTAGCTCGTCTGGTAGGCTCGCGTCACTGGGCAGCTCACGGCTGGGTTTACCTTTGTATTCCGTGATAGTTTTCAAGCCCTGCCACATCTGACGAGCGTCAAAGCCAGCTTAGTACGATACAATCTTAGTCTTGTATTTACGCTTTGCCTGTTTGATGGCTTATCAGAGGTCGTGGCGGGATTTCTTATAAGAGTCCGGATTAGTGTCCCTCTCCTTGAAAGCGGCAGCTCTAGCCTTTAGCTCAGTGCGGATGTTGCCTGTAATCCATGGAAAACTCTGTTGTTAAATAGTGTGGTCTACAACTTATCATGAGGTATTTTAACTCAGGTGAGCAGAACCTCCAGACTTCCTTAATATTAGAAATTGGGCACCAGCTGTTGTCCCCCCCCTTGAGCTTACCTGAAACTGCCATTCTGTCCTGCTGATATAAAAACCAGCTAGATGGACAGTATATTATCCATCTCCAAGAAACATAGAATATTACAGTTCTTCAGGTCCCGCTAATAGGATAGTCTCGAACGGAGCTCATCCAGGTTGTTCTCCAGTGATTGATAGGATAGTCTCTAACGGAGCTCATCCAGTTTATTCTCCAGTGATTGATAGGATAGTCTCGAACGGAGCTCATCCAGGTTGTTCTCCAGTGATTGATAGGATAGTCTCTAACCTAGCTCATTCAGTTTATTCTCCAGTGATCGATAGATCTCCAGTTATTGATAGGATAGTCTCGAACGGAGCTTATCCAGGTTGTTCTCCAGTGATTGATAGGATAGTCTCTAACGGAGCTCATCCAGGTTGTTCTCCAGTGATTAATAGGATAGTCTCTAACGGAGCTCATCCAGTTTGTTCTCCAGTGATTGATAGGATAGTTTCTCACAGAGCTCATCCAGTTTGTTCTCCAGTGATTGATAGGATAGTCTCTAATGGAGCTCATCCAGTTTATTCTCCAGTGATTGATAGGATAGTCTCGAATGGAGCTCATCCAGTTTATTCTCCAGTGATTGATAGATCTCCAGTGATTGATAGGATAGTCTCTAACGGAGCTCATCCAGTTTGTTCTCCAGTGATTGATAGGATAGTCTCTAACGGAGCTCATCCAGTTTATTCTCCAGTGATTGATAGGATAGTCTCGAATGGAGCTCATCCAGTTTATTCTCCAGTGATTGATAGATCTCCAGTGATTGATAGGATAGTCTCTAACGGAGCTCATCCAGTTTGTTCTCCAGTGATTGATAGGATAGTCTCTAACGGAGCTCATCCAGTTTGTTCTCCAGTGACTGATAGGATAGTCTCTAACGGAGCTCATCCAGTTTGTTCTCCAGTGATTGATAGGATAGTCTCGAATGGAGCTCATCCAGTTTATTCTCCAGTGATTGATAGATCTCCAGTGATTGATAGGATAGTCTCGAACGGAGCTCATCCAGGTTGTTCTCCAGTGATTGTACGTTTGCTAATAGAACGAAGGGTATTTACTTGCCGACGTAGTTTCATCAGGGTTCCCCAGGTCGGCCTTTCTAGCGTCATCTCTTTCTCTTCTGAGCCTCAGGTCCTGGTCCGTGGTGAGCAGTATGTCCCGCTTCTCTGTCTCCTTGAAGTAGAATATCTTGCTGTTCTGATGTCCAGAAGCTGTTTCAACATAGGAAACAATGGCGGAAACATTATGTACAAAAAAAGTTAAGATCAGCTCAATAAATCACACAAAATAACAGCCTGTTGGTCAGGAGCCTATAAAACAGTAGCTGTTCATTCTAGCGCCTGTGAAGTGATAATTGATGAGTGACTGACAAAACAGTGTTGCGTTTTCACTCCGTTGTGGTAACCCACATATCAAAATGCAACATTCCAAAATGTAGCTGACTGTGTTCTACAGTTGTACAGTTCTATAGTTCTACATCTCTACAGTTCTACATCTCTATAGTTCTACAGTTCTACAGTTCTACAGTTCTACAGTTCTACAGTTCTACATCTCTATAGTTCTACAGTTCTACAGTTCTACATCTCTATAGTTCTACAGTTCTACATCTCTATAGTTCTACAGTTCTACAGTTCTACATCTCTATAGTTCTACAGTTCTACAGTTCTACAGTTCTACATCTTTACAGTTCTACAGTTGTACAGTTCTATAGTTCTACATCTCTACAGTTCTACATCTCTACAGTTCTACATCTCTACATCTCTACAGTTCTACAGTTGTACAGTTCTATAGTTCTACATCTCTACAGTTCTACATCTCTACAGTTTTACATCTCTACAGTTCTACATCTCTACATCTCTACAGTTCTACAGATCTACAGCTCTACATCTTTACAGTTCTACAGTTCTACAGTTCTACAGCTCTACATCTCTACAGTTCTACATCTCTACAATTCTACAGGTCTACAGTTCTACAGCTCTACATCTTTACAGTTCTACAGTTCTACATCTCTACATCTCTACAGTTCTACAGTTCTACATCTCTACATCTCTACAGTTCTACAGCTCTACATCTTTACAGTTCTACAGTTCTACAGTTCTACATCTCTACAATTCTACAGTTATATAGTTCTACAGTTCTACATCTCTACATCGCTACAGTTCTACAGTTCTACAGTTCTACATCTCTACAATTCTACAGTTATATAGTTCTACAGTTCTACATCTCTATAGTTCTACAGTTCTACAGTTCTACAGCTCTACATCTCTACAGTTCTACAGTTCTACATCTCTACATCTCTACAGTTCGACATCTCTACAGTTCTACATCTCTACAGCTCTACATCTCTACAGCTCTACAGCTCTACAGCTCTACAGTTCTACAGCTCTACATCTCTACAGTTCTACATCAGTTCTACAGTCTCTACAGTCTCTACAGTTCTACAGTTCTACATCTCTACAGTTCTACAGTTACATCTCTACAGTTCTACAGTTCTACAGTTCTACAGTTCTATAGTTCTACAGTTCTACAGTTCTACATCTCTACAGTTCTACAGTTCTACAGTTCTACATTCTACAGTTCTACATCTCTACAGTTCTACAGTTCTACAGTCTCTACAGTTCTACAGTTCTACAGTTCTATAGTTCTACAGTTCTACAGTTCTACTTCTACATCTCTACAGTTCTACAGTTCTACAGTTCTACATCTCTACAGTTCTACAGTTCTTCAGTACAGTTCTACATCTCAGTTCTACAGTTCTACAGTTCTACAGTTCTACATCTCTACAGTTCTACAGTTCTCATCTCTACAGTTCTACAGTTCTACATCTCTACAGTTCTACAGTTCTACATCTCTACAGTTCTACAGTTCTACAGTTCTACATCTCTACAGTTCTACAGTTCTACATCTCTACAGTTCTACAGTTCTAGTTCTACATCTCTACAGTTCTACAGTTCTACAGTTCTACATCTCTACAGTTCTACATCTCTACAGTTCTACAGTTCTACAGTTCTACATCTCTACAGCTCTACAGTTCTACAGGTTCTCCTTGAACCAGTGATGTAACAATATATCCAGTTTCCATGTGGTTTTTGAGTTGTGGTAGTTTCAACAGCTTATATCCCCTCTGTAATTGAGTGATTTATTACCACTTGTCAAAACAACAGGGTTTTTGGTGTGTGGAGTATATAAGGTGCTTGTTTAATATGATACTATTGTTGTGTAGATAGTAAATGTTATGTTTAGGATATATATCACACACTGTTTCTGCATATTGGTTACTTATTTGAACACTTTAAAACTATATATTGGCAGTGGCCTAGTTATTTATTTAACCTTTATTTAAACAGGGAGTCACACTGCGATTAAACATCTATTCTACAAGAGAGTCGTGTACTTTACAATAAAAATAAATAATCATAATAAATCAAATCAAATCAAATCAAATCAAATTTCATTTGTCACATACACATGGTTAGCAGATGTTAATGCGAGTGTAGCGAAATGATAATAATAAATAACATTAAAACAACATACACCTCCTGTACCAGTCAAAAGTCTGGACACACCTACTCATTCCAAAGTTTGTCTTTATTTGTATTATTTTCTGCATTGTAGAATAATAGTGAAGACATCAAAACTATGAAATAACACATATGGAATCATGTAGTAACCAAAAAAGTGTTAAACACATCAAAATATATTTTATATTTGAGATTCTTAAAAGTAGTTACCCTTTGCCTTGATGACAGCTTTGCACACTCTTGGCATGCTAACCACTACGGTACAGAAATACAATACTGTAAAATACAATACACAATTACAACACAGGTGGGAGATGTATGATTGCCATCCCTATGAGTGTACCGCCCTCAGTCAGGCCATGGATGAGACATGCAATGCAATGCCAGACTTGGATTCGCCGTGCCACAAGGTTTTTCCCCAGGTGCATTTTTTATTCATTTTTATTTCACCTTTATTTAACCAGGTAGGCTAGTTGAGAACAAGTTCTCATTTACAACTGCGACCTGGCCAAGATAAAGCATAGCAGTGTGAACAGACAACACAGAGATACACATGGAGTAAACAATTAACAAGTCAATAACATAGTAGAACAAAAGAGTCTGTATACATTGTGTGCAAAAGGCATGAGGAGTGAGGCAAATAATTACAATTTTGCAGATTAACACTGGAGTGATAAATGATCAGATGGCATAAACAACGAGGATATTTACTGAGAGGTTGATGAGTTCCCATGTAAAGATGCTCCAGACTGGGCTTGACGCTTTTAAACAAGATGTTCCTTTCATTTCCT